>NC_044550.1:191568040-191878786 GCF_007565055.1 Rhinopithecus roxellana
ATATTTTTCTCATGGCACTTACAGTATTGAGCTTTAGTTATCCGTGTACCAGTCCTCATCCCCTCAACCATGCTGTATGTTCTTTAAGGCTAAAGACCAATGTTATATTTTCCTTTGGGCTTCCTATTGCTTAGCACAGTACCTGGAACATAGCTGTTACCCATAAATGTTAATTGAATGAATGAGCGAATGTATTCACCATTTGTGGAAACACTTACTTGTCTGTTTCCAAAAACCATACTCTTTCACCAGGAACAAATCTCTCTAAATATCAGCTTCCTTATTTCTAAATAGGGAAAGTGTACTGGGTGATCCTTTACACTGCTGATAAATTGGTATTGTATGATTTTAAGATTTCTCATCCTGGGGCATATACAAAAGAAGATGATGTGGATTGTGGAAGATGCTCCCAAATAGGAGTTCTAAAATATTTTAAGCAACGGTGGTAATGTTGAAATAATAATTTGACTTTTTGGTCCTACTGTTTAATGTGTTGAGTGCCAATGATCTGAGCACTTTGAACATCTGAGTGATCTACTTATGGTGATCAGAGTTTCTATTCCTTTGCTGACATATCTAAATCATTTTAGAAAGATTGTGTCAATTCCCCTATGCTGAAGATTTTCAAGTCAAAGTTGGACAGTTGTTTGTCACGGATATTGTAGATGTGATTTAAGATGTAATTGTGTAATGATAAGGCTAAGTGACCACTAAGATTTTGCTTTATGATGAGATTCTTCAATTTTGTGATTTAGAGCTTTTGCTTTTATGTGGCAACATCTTAAAAAATTGAATTTAAAGCTTGGATAATATACTCTTTATTTGTCTAAGTTCAGGTCTTACTAGATTTAATATCAACATTAGAAAGCTACCAGAAGTCTATGTTTATCAAAATTGTTGACTCCCATGCATCCAAAAACTGACTCTAGGAAGTCATCTACAGCTTATTAAAATGGGCCGGGTTAATGCAGTGTCTAAAGCCCAATTTAGAAAGGTCTGTTAGCACAGCCTTTAAAAAAATTATAAAAATGTAAAATACAAACACAGAAAATCACATTTAAAAACTTGTACTTTAGAGACTTATTCCTATGTGACCATTCTTATAACTGTCACTCAGGTCAAAAAATGAAACTTTGCCAACCACCTCAGAAGCCTTCTATGGCCTGTCTCTATCACAGCCTGGCTTCTCCAATGAAAGTGTAGACTTATTTCAGTCACTTCTTTATTTTACTCAATAGTTTTTATCATAGAAATAGGTATTCTAAAATAGTCTACTTTAGTGTGGCCTTTGAAAATATATGAATTTTTAGCTGTTTTCATGTCATGTCTTCCTTCCATCCTTTTTTCTCCCTTGCAATTACTTGCTAAAGAAATTGGGTTGTTTGATCTATGGAGTTTCTCAGCCTGGGTTTTACTGATTGCTCAAGGTGTCTAGGACTTGAGTGTTTAGAACAGGCATGGCTGTTTCATGCCTCAGTCCTGGAATGACATTCTACCCAGAATATTATTCTCTCTTGTCTCTCCCTTGCCAATACCTTGTTCATGTGGTTATCTTCTATCTATACTCCAAAACTTAGCTCAAAACTCACCCCTCCTAGAAATATTCCCAGCCTTTTCATTTAATAATAGATATGTCCTATTCTGTAGTCTCCTAGCACCTGTATAGAACTCCAGTATGACACCAATCACATGGCTGCAATTCTTTCTTTTTCTTTTTTTTTAAAAAAATGTATATTTAGAGATGTATTGGAAGGAGTTGGCTTACACCACAGTGGGGGCTGGTGAGGCAAGTCCGAGATCTATAGGCAGGCTGGCAGAACTGGCAGGCTAGAATTCTCTGGCATAGGCTGAAGTGGCTGTCCACAGGCAGAATTTCTGCTGGGAAGCTTCAGCTCTGCTCAAAAGGCCTTTCAACTGATTGAAACAGGCCTTCAACATTTTCAAGAATAATCTTCTTACTCAAAGTCAATTGATTGTGGACTTTAATCACATTTACAAAGTACCTTCACAGCAACACATAGATTAGTGTTTCACTGAATTACTGGGGACTGCAGCCTAGCTAAGTTGATACATTAAAAAAAAAATCACACTGCATCTTTTGATTTTCTTTCTGAATTTCTGCTTTTCTTTTTCCTAATTTTGGCCTCTGTAAACCTTCCATTTTTTTCATGCTTTAGCATTGCTTTAGCATTGTGAGGGACTTAATACTGGGACATTTTTTCACAATATCTCACTCACCATCTTACCTGTCATTCTTTTCGCTGAGGTACTTTCTTTTTTTTTTTTTTTTTTTTTTTTTTTTTGAGATGGAGTCTCACTCTGTCGCCCAGGCTGGAGTGCAGTGGCCGGATCTCAGCTCACTGCAAGCTCCGCCTCCCGGGTTTACGCCATTCTCCTGCCTCAGCCTCCCGAGGAGCTGGGACTACAGGCGCCCGCCACCTCGCCCGGCTAACCCTGAGGTACTTTCATTTAACATTCACTCAATTCTGTTGTGTGTTGGGCAGTGTGCCACTGCTAGGGATACAGAGATGGATAAAGTACAGTGCCATACCCTCAAAAAGCTCACCGTCAGTTGGTGGGGGACAGACATGTATGATATAAAATTACTCTGAGTGGAGGAAGCAAAAATATAAGAGCTCCCTCTCATATTATTAATAGGTACTTTTTATACACCAAAAGGAATATATATATATATATATACACATAGATATATATCTATGTGTGTGTATATATACATATACAAATATATATATATATATATATATATATATATATTTTTTTTTTTTTTTTTTTTTTTGAGACGGGAGTCTCACTCTGTCACCCAGGCTGGAATGCAGTGGTGCAATCTCGGCCTACTGCAACCTCAGCCTCCTGAGTAGCTGGGACGACAGGCGCCCACCACCACGCCCAGCTAATTTTTTGTATTTTTAGTAGAGATGGGGTTTCACTGTGTTAGCCAGGATGGTCTCGATCTCCTGACCTCATGATCTGCCCACCTCAGCCTCCTAAAATGCTGGGATTACAGGCATGAGCCACCGTGCCCAGCCAAAAGGAATATTTTTAAAAATTTTAATATGCTCCCTCCTCTTTTTTGAAATAGGGTCTCACTCTGTTGCCCAGGTTGGAGGGCAGTGGCAGCCTTGGAATACTCTTGCCTCAGCCCCCCAAGTAGTTAGGACTGCTAACTAAAAAATTAAAATTTTTAAAAATTTTTTGTAGATATGGGGGTCTCCCTGTTTTGTCCAGGGTGGTCTCAAACTCCTGGGCTCAAGCAGTCCTCCCCGTGGCCTCTCAAAGTGCTGGGATTACAGGTGTGAGGCACTGCACCCAGCCAGGAGTGTTTTCATAGAATATAAAGGAATGTCCTGACTGGACGCGGTGGCTCATGCCTGTAATCCCAGCACTTTGGGAGGCCGAGGTGGGTGGATTGCCTGAGCTCAGGAGTTTGCAACCAGCCTGGGCAACATGGTGAAACCCTGTCTCTACTAAAATACAAAAATTAGCCGGGCATGGCAGCGTGTACCTGTAGTCCCAGCTACTTGGGAGGCTGAGGCAGGAGAATTGCTTGAACCCAGCAGGTGGAGGTTGCAATGAGCTGAGGTCACACCACACTGCACTCTGGCCTGGGCAACAGAGCAAGACTCCACCACCACCACCGTCTACCCCCCAAAAAAGGAATGTCCATTTTATACAATGAAAAGGAATATCCTATTTTACAGTATTTATTAAGTACTTTTCAGGAGGCAAGCTGCATATGATTAGCACGGAGAAGATATCTTGCATTACTTTTTGTCACTTTTTGATAACTATGGCAGAAAATTTTCAAGTGTATAACCAAAAACGTTGAAGTATTAAAGTAGGGATTTTATGTAATGTGAAAACCAGGGTTTTCAACATTTATGTAACAATGTAAATTAGTATTTTATCATATCCAGAAACTAGAGAGAAGATGACAGACAGCTCCCCTCATTAGGCCTAGAAGGGACTGGATCATTTTTATGCTTCAGAAGAGTTGATCAAGTCATCCTCCATTTTTCAGAACAAATTTTTGCTAGCTTTTCTGTTATATTATTTCAT
The DNA here is from genome assembly GCF_007565055.1 of Rhinopithecus roxellana. Lineage (NCBI taxonomy): Eukaryota > Metazoa > Chordata > Mammalia > Primates > Cercopithecidae > Rhinopithecus > Rhinopithecus roxellana. Next base: position 191,572,118 of record NC_044550.1, read on the forward strand.
TTCCTGGAAAGTGTGGAAAATTTTACTCTGTACTTTTTATGTGGAAATTTAATACAATTCCTTTCATTTCTTACCTTAAAGTACTTAATATTTAAAACCACTCCTTTAAGAAGACCCTAACCATAGAAAATGAGATATGTCTTTAGTTTATGCCTTTGCTGTGTCATAACGTTCAGTGGTTTTGCTTATTAAAGTCTTCTAAATCTCAAGAATGATTATTTTATTGTACCTTTCCTCCCCATAAAGTCCAAAATGGAACGGTGACAACAAAATAGCTAACCTGAGTGTAACCAGATTTAACTTCACTGGACTGGACTGTCGAGTATCCTGAACTGGCTGAGACTTCACACTGTATGGAATCAGCAAAGCATCTTGTGGGCTTTATGTGGAGCATTAACACAGTTTTTAAACCCTTTTATATATCGTTACCCCAGCTTAACTCTGATTACCTGGTGAACTGCCTTTGGTTACCTTTTGTTCTTTTATAACAATAAGAAGTTTTTATTAGGGAAAGTTTCAAATATATACAAAAACAGACCAGGGTAATGAACCCCATGTAGCCATCACCCAACTTCAGCAATTACCACCACATGACCAATCTTATTTCATCTATACCACCCAAGCTCTTTTTACCCCTCCCCTCCACTGGATTGTTTTGAAGTATGCCGTAGATATCATGTCATTTCATCAGATCATTTCAAAAATGTTTTATTCAGAAACTACATAAGGCTGGGTGTGGTGGCCCACACCTGTAATCCCAGCACTTTGGGAGGCCGAGGCAGGAGGATACTGTGAGCCCGCAGTTTAAGACCAGCCTGGGCAACACAGCAAGATCCTGTCTCAAAAAGAAAAACACACACACACACACACACACACAAAAATGACATAAATTCTTACATAAGTGATTGTAGGTATTAGTGTATATTAGATAATAAATAATTAATATGTATCTCTGAAAGACAAGGACTTTAAAAATAATCACAATTCTCTTCTCATGCTAACATTTTTAAAGTTCCGTTAAGGCATAAAATATCCAGTTAGTGTTAAAATTTTCCTGATGGTCTCATATTTTCTTTACAGTTGGTTTATTCTAATCAGAAGTCAAACAACGTTCGCATACCCCTTTTGGGTGATATGTCTCCAAACTCCCTTTATAATTGAGAAATTCTCTCTCCCTCCTTGAACTCACGAATGTGCGTTATTTTCAGTCATGTTTAATATGACCCACGGTTGGTATTTTATTCTAGATTGCTTTAAAGTTTTAACAATGCTAACATTGTTACATGTGGGATGTAACAATGTTAACTCCCTTTTTAATTGAGAAATTCTGTCTCCCTCCTTGAACTCATGAATGTGCTTATTTTCAGTCCTGTTTAATACGCCACACAGTTGGTATTTTATTCTAGATTGTTTTAAAGTTTTAACAATGCAAACATTGTTACATGCTTATTATAAAAGTAACATGCACAACTGAGAAAAACATTTAAATATCAAAATGCATGTGGAAGTAAAAGAGCATTTTTATTTCATTATCCCCAAATAATTGGTAACTCTTTGGGACTGTTTTCTACTAATCTGTACATATTCAAATGTACAATTTTTACATGCTAAATATTCCCTGTGCTATTACTTTGGGTTTAATTTGCTCTTATTTTTCTAGGTCATAATGTAGAAGCGTAGATTTTTCACGTTTTGTTTTTCTAATACAAATATTTAAAGCTGTAATTTTCCCTTTAAACATGCTGAATTTTCATTATCATACAACTAGAAATATTTTCTAAATTTCTTTGAGATTTATTTTCTCTGTTGTTTGTCTGTTTGTTTTGTTCTTGTTGTTGAGACAGTTTCTCGCTCTGTCATCCAGGCTGGAGTATATTTGTGCTATTTCGGCTGACTGCAACCTCCGCCTCCCAGGCCCAAGCAATTCTCATACCTCAGCCTTCTAGGTAGCTGAGATTACAGGTGCATGCCACCGTGCCTGGCTAATTTTTTGTATTTTTTGTAGAATGGGGTTTTGCCACGTTGGGTGTAGTGATCTTTAAGTGTCGATTTGGGCATATCTGCATGCAAAAGAATGAAGTTGTGCCAACATACCACACACAAAAATTAACTCAAAATGTATTAAAACCTAAATAGAAGGGGTAAAACTAAAACTTAGAGGAAAGCACAGGTGTAAACTTTCATGACCCTAGATTAGGCAATGATTTCTTAGATATGACACTAAAAGTACAAGCAACAACAGAAGAACATTGATAAATTGGACTTCATGAAAATTTAAAGTGTTTATGCTTCAAAGGACAACATCAAGAAAGTGAAAAGATACCCCACAGGATGGGAGAAAATATTCTCACATCATATGTCTGAAAGGGATTTGTATCTAGAACATATAATTAACTCAACTCAATAATAAAAAGACAATCTAAAAATGAATCAAAGATCTAAATAGACATTTCTTCAAAGAAGGTAACCAAATAGCCAATAAGCACATGAAAAGATGCTCAACATCATTACCCATCCAAGAAATGCAAATCAGAATCACAGTGAGATATTACTTCACACTCAACTAGGATGCCTATAATTCAGAAACAAAAACAGACCATAACAAGTGTTGGCCTGGATGTGAAATAATTGGAACTCATATATTGCTGATGAGAATGTAAAGTTGCATTGGAAAACAGTCTGACAATTCCACAAATGATTAAACATAGAGTTACCATGTGACCCAGTAATTTGACTCCTAGGTATATACTCCCCAAAAAAGAAAACGTATGTCTACACAAAATCTTGTGTATGAATGTTCATAGCAATGTTATTTATGTAGCCAAAAAGTAAAAACAGTTCAAATATCCATCAGCTGCTGAATGGATGAATCAGTCTGTCTATACAACAGACTATTATTTGGCAATAAAAAGTAATGAAGTACTGATACATGCTACAACATGCATAAACCTTTAAAACATTATTCTGAGTGAAAGAGGCAAGTCACATTTTGTTTATATGAAATGTCCGGAATAGACAAATCTATAGAGACAGGTTGCCCAGGGTTCGGATGAGTGGTATTAGGGACATGGAAAGTGACTGCTAAAGAATGTAGGGTGATGAAAATGTTCTATAATTGATTGTGATGGTTGCACAATGCTATGATTATAGTAAAGCACATTGAATTGAATGCATGTTTTAAATGGGTGAATTGCATGGCATGTGAATTATACCTCAATAATGCTATAATCGACAAAACAAACAAAGGAACCATGGGTACCAACAGTTCAGAATAAGTGCCTTCTATATTACTTAGTATTATGTTGTCTTTGGAAAAGGAATTTCTCAGATGGAGTTAATTGATTTGAACAACTCAAGGCCTGTAGGCAAATTGCCATAGATGGCTTCCCAAGCTGGCAGAGTTAATTTTTTTTCCGTTAAAAATATATATATTTTTTAATTTTTTAGAGACAGGGTTTCACTTTGTTGTCCAGGCTGGGCAAACCCTGGGCTCGAGTGATCTGCCTGCCAAGGCCTCCCAAAGTGCTGGAATTACAGGTGTGAGCCACCGTGCCCGGCCACAGTTAATTTTTTGGAACATAGTTTTTAAATGACTATATTAGGAGGATGAAGTCTTAGATAAATGAAACTTACCTGATCTAAAAAACAGTATCATTTAAATCATGATTGGTAATGCTGTTCACACCTTCCATTTTCTTAATGATTTATTCTCTTGTCAGTTTTTGCTTCAGATATTTTAGAGTTCTATTATTAGCTGCTAAACATTTAAGATGATTATGATGACCTTGTTTATCTCTGGTTATACTACTTGCCTTCAAGGCTATATTGTCAGATATTAATATAGCTAGATCAGCTTTCTTATACTTAAGGTCTGCATTTTACCTATTTTTTCAACAATTTTACTGTCAACCTGCCTGTATATTTGTATTTAAGGTGCTTTTCTTGTAAACAACATAGTTAGGTTTTGTTTTTTCATCTTGTTGACAACTGTTTCCTTTTAGTGGTGTGTTGAACATATGTATTCAGTGTTATTATTGATATGGTTGGTTTGAATCTGCCATTTTACTGTTTTTCTTTTTTAATTTATTCTAAAAAATGGGATACATGTGCAGAATGTACACGTTTGTTACATAGGTATACGTGTGCCATACTGGTTTGCTGCACCCATTGACCCATCCTCTTAGTTCCCTCCCCTCACTCCCCACCCCACAACAGGCCCTGGTGTGTTGTTCCCCACTCTGTGTCCATGTGTTCTTATTGTTCAGCTCCCACCTATGAGTGAGAACATGCAGTACTTGGTTTTCTGTTCCTGTGTTAGTTTGCTGAGGATGATGGCTTCCAGCTTCATCCATGTCCCTGCAAAGGACATGATCTCATTCCTTTTTATGGCTGCATAACATTCCATGGTGTGTGTGTACCACATTTTCTTGATCCAGTCTATCATTGATGGACATTTGGGTTGGTTCCATGTCTTTGCTATTGTAAATAGTGCTGCAATAAACACACATGTGTTATGTGTCTTTATAGTAGAATGATTTATAATCCTTTGGGTATATACCCAGTAATGGGATTGCTGGGTCAGATGGTATTTCTGGTTCTAGATCCTTGAATTGCCACACTGTCCTCAACAATGGTTGAACTGATTTACATTCCCACCAGCAGTGTAAAAGTGTTTCTATTTCTTCACAGCCTTGCCAGCATCTATTGTTTCCTGACTTTTTAATAATCGCCATTCTGACTGGTGTGAGATGGTATCTCATTGTGGTTTTGATTTGCATTTCTCTGATGATCAGTGATGTTGAGCTTTTTTTTCTTATGTTTGTTGGTCATGTAAATGTCGTCTTTTGAGAAGTGTCTGTTCATATCCTTTGCCCACTTTTTGATGGGGTTGTTTGTTTTTTTCTTGTAAATTTGTTTAAGTTCCTTATAAATTCTGGATGTTAGACCTTTGTTAGATGGGTAGATTGCAGAAATTTTCTCCCATTCTGTAGGTTGCCTATTCACTCTGCTGATAGTTTCTTTTGCTGTGCAGAAGCTCTTTAGTTTAATTAGATCCCGTTTGTCAATTTTGGCTTTTGTTGTAATTGCTTTTTCGTTTTAGTCATGAAGTCTTTGCCCTGGCCTATGTCCTGAATGGTATTGCCTAGGTTTTCTTCTAGGGTTTTTATGGTTTTGGGTTTTACATTTATGTCTTTAATCCATTTTGAGTTAATTTTTGTGTAAGGTATAAGAAAGGGGTCAGTTTTCTGCATATGGCTAGCCAGTTTTTCCAGCACCATTTATCAAATATGAGATCTCTTCCCCATTGCTTGTTTTTAGCAGGTTTGCCAAAGATGAGATGGTTGTGGATGTGTGGTATTATTTCTGAGGTCTCTGCTCTGCTCCATTGGTCTATATATCTGTTTTGGTACCAGTACCATGTTGTTTTGGTTATTGCAGCCTTGTAGTATAGTTTGAAGTCAGGTAGTGTGATGCCTCCAGCTTTGTTCTTTTTGCTTAGTATTGTCTTGGCTATATGGGGTCTTCTTTCATTCCATATGAAATTTAAAATAGTTTTTTCTAATTCTGTAAAGAATGTGAATGGTAGTTTGATGGGAATAGCATTGAATCTACCAATTACTTTGGGCAGTATGTCCATTTTCACGATCTTGATTCTTCCTATCCTTGAGGATGGAATATTTTCCCATTTGTTTGCATTCTCTCTTATTTCCTTGAGCAGTGGTTTATAGTTCTCCTTGAAGAGGTCCTTCACGTCACTTGTTAGCTGTATTCCTAGGTATTTTATTCTCTTTGTAACGGTTGTGAATGGGAGTTCATTCATGATTTGGCTCTCTGCTTGTCTATTGGTGTAAAGGAATGCTTGTGATTTTTCCACATTGATTTTGTATCCCAAGAATTTGCTGAAGTTGCTTGTCAGTTTAAGAAGTTTTTGGGCAGAGACGACGGGATTTTCTAAATATACAATCATGTCATCTGCAAACAGAGACAATTTGACTTCCTCTCTTTCTATTTGAATACACTTTCTTTCTCTTGCCTGATTTCCCTGGCCAGAACTTCCAATACTATGTTGAGTAGGAGTGGTAAGAGAGGGCATCCTTGCCTTGTGCCGGTTTTCAAAGGGAATGCTTCCAGCTTTTGCCCATTCAATATGATATTGGCTGTGGGTTTGTCATAAATAGCTCTTATTATTTTGAGATATGTTCCATCAACACCTAGTTTATTGAGAGTTTTTAGCATGAAGGGGTGTTGAATTTTATTGAAGGCCTTTTCTACATCTGTTGAGATCATCATGTGGTTTTTGTCTTTGGTTCTGTTTACGTGATGGATTACATTTATTGATTTGTGTAAGTTGAAACACCCTTGCATCCCAGGGATGAAGTCGACTTGATCGTGGTGGATAAGTTTTTTCATGTGTTGCTGAATTCTGTTTGCCAGTATTTTATTGAGGATTTTCACATCAATGTTCATCAGGGATGTTGGCCGGAAGTTTTCTTTGTTCTGTCTCTTCTTGGTTTGGTATCAGGATGATGCTGGCCTCATAAAATGAATTAGGGTGGAGTCCCTCCTTTTCAATTGTTTGGAATAGTTTCAGAAGGAATGGTACCAGCTCCTCTTTGTACCTCTGGTAGAATCTGTCTGTGAATCTGTCTGGTCCTGGACTTTCTTTGGTTGGTAGGCTATTAATTACTGCCTCAATTTCAGAGCTTGTTATTGGTCTATTTAGGGATTCTTCTTCCTGGTTTAGCCTTGGGAGGGTGTATGTGTCCAGGAATGTATCAATTTCTTCTAGTTTATTTGCATAGAAGTATTTATTGTATTCTCTGATGATAGTTTCTATTTCTGTAGGGTCAGTGGTGATCTCCCCTTTATCATTGTGTCTATTTGATTCTTCCCTCTTTTCTTGTTTGTTAGTCTAGCTAGCGGTCTATTTTGTTAACCTTTTCAAAAAACCACCTCCTGGATTCATGGATTTTTTTGGAGGGTTTTTCTTGTCTCCATTTCCTTCAGTTCTTCTATGATCTTAGGTATTTCTTGTTTTCTGCTAGCTTTTGGATTAGTTTGTTCTTTCCTCTCTAGCTCTTTTAATTGTGATGTTAGGGTGTTGATTTGAGATCTTTCAAGCTTTCTGAAGTTGACATTTAGTGCTATAAATTTCCCTCTTAATACTGCTTTAGCTGTGCCCCAGAAATTCTGGTACATTGTCACTTTGTTCTCGTTTTCAAATAACTTCTTCATTTCTGCCATAATTTCATTATTTGCCCAGGAGTCATTCAGGAGCAGGTTGTTCAATTTCCATGTAATTGTGCGGTTTTGAGTGAGTTTCTTAATCCTGAGTTCTAATTTGATTGCACCTTGTTTTGAGAGACTGTTTGTTATGATTTCAGTTCTTTTGCATTTGCTGAGGAGTGTTTTACTTCCAAATATGTGGTCGATTTTAGAATAAGTGCCATGTGATACTGAGAAGAATGTATATTCTGTTGATTTGGGGTAGAGCGTTCTATAGACGTCTACTAGGTCCACTTGATCCAGAGTTGAGTTCAAGTCCTGAATATACTTATTAATTTTCTGTCTCATTGATCTAATACTGACAGTGGGGCATTAAAGTCTCCCACTATTATTTCATAGGAGTCTAAGTCTCTTTGTAGGTCTCTAAGAGGCACACCCCCTCCACCAAGAGAGAAAGTGCTTCATTAAACTGGTCCTATTACCCGTGCCACCCAACTGGGTGAGACCCTCCAACAGGGGTTGTCAAACACTCTATACAGGAGTGATCCTACTGGCATCAGGTTGGTGCTCCTCAAGGTCAGAGGCCAGAGAAGAAGCACACACCCATCTTTGCTGTTCTCCAGCCTCCTTGAGTGACATCTCCAGGTGCAGAAGCAAATCAGGTAGAATAGGGCCTGAAGTGAATCACCAGCAAACTGCAGCAGCCCTGTAGAAGAGGGACCTGACCATTGAAAGAAAAAAATAATAATAAGCAGAAAGCAACAACAGCATCATCAACAACAAAAAAGCCCACACAAAAATCCCATCCAGGGTCAGTAGCCTCAAAGACTGAAACTAGACAAACTCACAAAGATGAGAAGGAATCAACAGAAAAATACTGAAAACCCAAAAGGCCAAAGTGCCTCTTCTCCTCCAAATGATCGCAACGTCTCTCCATCAAGGTGCAAAATTGGACGGAGGATCAGTTGGACGAATTGATAGAAGCAGGCTTCAGAAGATGGGTGATAAAAAACTACGCTGAGCTAAAAGGAGCATGTTCTAACCCAATGCAAAGACACTAAGAACCTTTATGAAAGGTTGGAGGAATTTTTTTTTTTTTTTTTTTTTTTTTTTTTTTTTTTTTTTTTTTTTTGAGACGGAGTCTTGCTCTGCCACCCAGGCTGGAGTGCAGTGGCCGGATCTCAGCTCACTGCAAGCTCCGCCTCCCGGGTTTACGCCATTCTCCTGCCTCAGCCTCCCGAGTAGCTGGGACTACAGGCGCCCGCCTCGTCGCCCGGCTAGTTTTTTTTTTTTTTTGTATTTTTAAGTAGAGACAGGGTTTCACCGTATTAGCCAGGATGGTCTCGATCTCCTGACCTCGTGATCCGCCCGTCTCGGCCTCCCAAAGTGCTGGGATTACAGGCTTGAGCCACCGCTCAGGAATTGTTAACTAGAATAACCAGTTTAGAGAGGAACATAAATGACCTGATGGAGTTGAAAAACACAGCATGAGAACTTCTTGAAGCATACACAAGTATCAACATCCAAATCAACCAAATAGAAGAAAGGATATCAGAATTTGAAGACCGTCTTGCTGAAATAAGGCGTGAAGACAAGACTAGAGAAAAAAGAATGTAAAGGAATGAAAAAAACCTCCAAGAAATATAAGACTTCATAAAAAGACCAAACCTACTATTGACTAGAGTACCAGAAGAAGACAGGGAGAATAGAAACAAGCTGGAAAACACACTTCGGGATATTATCCAGGAGAACTCCCCCAACCTAGCAAGAGGGGCCAACATACAAATTCAGGAAATGCAGAGAACACCACCAAGATACTCCACAAGAAGATCAGCTCCAAGACACATAATCATCAGATTCTCCAAGGTTGAAATGAAGGAAAAAATGTTAAGGGGAGCCAGAGAGAAAGGCCAGGTCACCTACAAAGGGAAGTCCATCAGACTAACAGCAGACCTCTCAGCAGAAACTCTATAAGCCAGAAGAACTTGGGGGCCAATATTCAACATTCTTACAGAAAAAAATTTTCAACTCAGAATTTCATATCCAGCCACACTAACCTTCAAAAGCGAAGGAGAAATAAAATCCTTTCCAGACAAGCAGATGCTGAGGGATTTTGTCACCACCAGGCCTGCCTTACAAGAGCTCTTAAAAGGAGCACTAAATATGGAAAGGAAAAACCGGTACCAGTCACTGCAAAAACACACTAAAATATAAAGACCAATGACACTATGAAGAAACTGCATCAGCTAGTGTGCAAAATAACCAAATAGCAGCATGATGACAGAATCAAATTCACACATTTTGCTATTTTTCTAATTATCCTTTCTGTCCTTTACCTTCTGTCTTTCCCTTTCTGCCTTCTTGGGTTAATTGAATTGAGTAGTTTTAAAATATTTCATTTTGCCTTTATAACTCAGCTGCTAAATGTTTGGATTGGTGGGGAGTTAACCTTGCTCTTGAACTCTACTCCTGGCTTTCCACATCTTGGAAGATCTCTCTTTATCCTGCTGGTCATTGGCTTTGTTTTCGGTGAAAGCTCAGTGCTTCTCAGAAGGATGGCTTTCAGCCATTTGATCTGCTCCCAGCCTTCAGTGGACTGCTGCCTTGCAGTCTGCAAAGGCCCAGGGTACTTGAGGAGGATCTCTCAGCCCTTCTGTTCTGTTCCTAGCCTTTGGTGTGTGGTACTTGTGCACTGAGTGGAAGCTCTATGGGAAAGAACTGTCAGGTGGATATGGAATTGCTCTTTGATCAGGGCTCTTCAGAATTCTACTTCCTCACATCAGCAGCTAATAAAAGTTTCTTAAAAATTCAGCTGATTTCTTCATAGTCCCATTTTTGGCAAGTTTATTCCTCCTCCTATCAGAGATGAAGCAGTTATGCATCTCTTTTTTTGGAAGAGATCATCTGTATGTCGAATTTATTTAGGAGATGAAGTAGCTGTGCATCTCTTTTTTGGGAAGAGATCATCTGTATATTGAATTTAGTTTATTTAGGTTTTTTATGCATCTCAGCTCAGATAGTTTTTATAGAAAATCTATGATTTTGTGACTTCCTCAACTTCTTGTTGTAGACTCTGGCTATTTTTAAAACTTATATTTTAAAAATTATATGCCAATGGAAACACTTTTTAAGAATCTACATTTAATGCTTATTGCTTAGTGGTTTAATGAATAACAGTCCCTGAGTGTGGAATAGTTGAGGTCTACAAAAGGTTAATGAGTAAATGAATGATATTTACTTTGGGTATTTAGTCACTGGTACTGATCTGGCCATACATGAATATCCCTAATCACCCTTATGACCAGTAATACACATTTATGAGATGGTGGGCTAGAGCTGGGCTAGAGTTTATTGATAAGGGACAGAAAGAAAGTATAGCAATTGATTATGCAGCCTTACCTCATGGGCATTTGTACACCCTTATGAGTTAAAGTGAGATGCAAATGCATTCTTCATTAAAATGGCTTATCTGAATCATTTTAGAGCTGTATACAATAATTTGCTCATACTCATTAAGATAAGTTTGATTATGTTGATTAAAAACAAAGCTTATTTTCTGCATTTTCCAATAATGTTGTAAAAAAGACTTCAAACCCTTCTTTTTTTGGGTTTCATGTCTTCATTACATTCCTTTTACTTCGTATTATCTTTTAAGATTTTATAAAAGAATTTCAGCCGGGCGCGGTGGCTCAAGCCTGTAATCCCAGCACTTTGGGAGGCTGAGACGGGCGGATCACGAGGTCAGGAGATCAAGACCATCCTGGCTAACACGGTGAAACCCTGTCTCTACTAAAAATACAAAAAACTAGCCGGGCGAGGTGGCGGGCGCCTGTAGTCCCAGCTACTCCGGAGGCTGAGGCAGGAGAATGGCGTAAACCCGGGAGGCAGAGCTTGCAGTGAGCTGAGATCCGGCCACTGCACTCCAGCCCGGGCGACAGAGCAAGACTCCGTCTCAAAAAAAAAAAAAAAAAAAAAAGAATTTCACTTGGGTAACTTCAGGCTTCAATGATGCAATGCTTTCTGGAATCCAGGGGTGACTGACACACAGAGGAGACTCAGACATGAAATGTTCAACAAAATGCTAAGATTGTTTTTTTAATTGTAAATTCTTAAGCATTCATAAAAGTAGTGAGATTAGAATAATGAAATTCTGTGCTTCTAATGACTAACACAAGTCAATCTTATTTATCCTATCCACTTTATTAAAAATTTATTATCTATTATTTAAAATAATCTATTAGCTTATTTTAAAGCTAATCCCAGATACTATGTTTCATTTTGCATGTCTGTTGCTGTCTTGATAGGAAAAATTTTAAAACATAAATTACTATGACATAATGATATCTAACAAAGTTAATTATTTCAGAAACCTTCAAAAGTTGCTTTTTCATGCCATTTCTCTAGCTACCTATAAACACCTGGAAATTATATTTATTTTGTATTTCTAATGTTATTCAAATGATAATATGCTGACTTCTAAAATTGCATTTTTTTCTCTTGCTCTCAAGAATATCCTAAACATATCCATAGTATATAGGATGACCTATGAAAATAGGTTGGACAAACATTTATCTTGCTTATCTTATGATAAGCAGAGTTCTGAGAAGTTTGGTAATAAAGAGTTAACTTGGCTTAACTAAGATTTTCCTAAATTATTTGACGCCAGAACCTGTTTTTTATGTAACATCTGGTAGCCAAAATACATTTAGGGGAATATTGTTCTAGGCAGGAGAATGCTGCCTCTGAATAGCAAAATAATCTTTACTTCATGTTTATTTCAATTAATTATGTAATTATTTGTCCATATTGCATTATTGTCATAATTATTTTTTTCTATAATCTGCTTAATATTGGTAATGCAGTGTGACAAGTCATCTTTCTCAGGATCTTATTTTATGAAAATCTTTCATCACACTTATTTTATGAAAATCATTTGCTGTATAAGCAAATTAAGTATAAGCATTTTGTGTTTCCACTAGATAGATATTTGCGCACAAAAAAATAGACATCAAAATCCCATATAGAAAGCTAAATGCATCTATATTTCATTGAAGAGGAAGCTAGAAATAAGATGTGTAGAAGTCAAGGAAATAGGACCGGGTGCGGTGGCTCATGCCTGTAATCCCAGCACTTTGGGAGGCCGAGGTGGGCAGATCATGAGGTCAGGAGATCAAGACCATCCTGGCTAACATGGTGAAACCCCGTCTCTACTAAAAATACAAAAAATTAGCCAGGCGTGGTGGCAGGCGCCTGTAGTCCCAGCTACTCAGGAGACTGAGGCAGGAGAATGGCGGGACCCCGGGAGGCAGAGCTTGCAGTGAGCTGTGATTGTGCCACTGCACTCCAGCCTGGGTGACAGAGGCGAGACTCCGACTCAAAAAAGAAAAAAAAGTCAAGAAAATACAGCTCAAATGATAACAGTGAATTATTAGATTGTGTTTTATTCGTGAGGAATTGGCAAATAACTTTTAAATAGTTTCAACATAGGCAGTAGCATGGGAATTCTCACATGGTGAGGGTACTTTTATCCACCCTTAAAGTATGTTCACTTTAAAAAATGTAAACAGTTAACGGGGGCAATTGAAAGCTAACTGCCCAACAAAGGAAACAATTCTCCATATGTCCCCCTTCTCTGCTCACCCTGTGACACAGGAGTGACAAGGGACTCACAAGGCACTGGTGCCCTAGTAGTTCTGCATCTCATCCTCTCTCATACAGTTTAGTTGACATCTGCTCCTTGTCACTCACCCATACCCCCAACCTCACCAATCCCCCAAGTGGATTAGTTGTTGCTTAGGTGTGTTTTGTCTTTATATTGCAGAAATGTCGTGAAGAAGGCTCTTTCCTCTATGGTTTTACAAAGATAATTTTTTTTTCCTGTTACAGTCAAATTACAACTTCAAGCAGAAGAGAGAGGAGTTGTGTCTATCAAAGGAGTGTGTGCTAACCGTTACCTTGCTATGAAGGAAGATGGAAGATTACTGGCTTCTGTAAGCATACTTTCTGTTTTCACACGTTTTTTGTTAGCTTTTATTGCTGTTAATTTGCCAGCATTGTTGTTTATCAAATCTTTATAAAGGGTTGTACATATATCATCTTCATAGTCACCCAGTAAAATAGGGAGTATTTTCTTTATTTCACAGATGCAAAAACTGATGTGCTGAGGGAGTAACTAAAGTAAGAAAATACAGTTCATATAAAGTAGAGACTGGATTGGGCTAGAGGCATTCCTGACCTCTACATTGCTGCTTTTACTCTGCACAACTATTAAACTATAATCTCGAAAAATGTTCCTTCTATTATGCAGTTGTTTGAAGATCAGTGGGAATAGATGTATAAAATTTTGATTATCGGTTTTTAAGTTTCTTCTTTAGAATGTGACATACAAAACACTTGCAGTGTAGGACACTAATTGAGAATGTAGGCTTTTTGCCTGGTACAGATGCCAACTCTGCTACTTATGAGCTCTGTGTTCTTGGGCAAATGATTCTGAGTTAGTTCCCTCACCTGTAAAATAGAAACAATGATCCTATCTCATTGGAATTTTATGAGAATTTAATTAAATACTACACATCAAGTGCCCAAATCAGCATCCGACATGTAATAGATCTTGAAAATTGCTACTTCTTCCTCATATTACTTCTCATTTATATATATGTCAGGAGAGGGATTCTTTTTCTTTTTTTTTTTTTTTTTTTTTTTGAGATGGAGTCTCGCTCCACTGCACAGAGTAGAGTGCGGTGGTGGTGCAATCTCGGGTCACTGCACCCTCTGCCTCCTGAGTTCAAGCAATTCTCCTGCCTCAGCCTCCCGAGTAGCTGGGATTACAGGAATGCAGCATCATGCCTGGCTAATTTTTTAATATTTTTTAGTAGAGACAAGGTTTCACCATGTTGGCCGGGCTGGTCTTGAACTCCTGACCTCAGGTGATCTGCCTGTCTTGGCCTACCAAAGTGCTGGGATTATAGGCGTAAGCCATCATGCCCGGCTGTGGAGAGGGACTTTTCTTTTTTACATTTCATCACAGCACATCAGGGGTCCTAGTTCCTGGCTAGTATTCTTTCCAGTAGTACAAGCTCCCTGTCAACTTCACCATTATTATTAGAAACGGGATTGCATATCTGTTAAATATATGGTGTGTAAAGAATGGTGCAGGAAAATAAATGTAAAAGACACAGATCTCATTCCTGTCTCCTTGAGGGAGTAGATAGGACATGTAGGTAAATGTTTGTGTGTGTGTGTGTGTGTGTGTGTGTGTGTGTGTGTGTGTGTGTGTGTTTCACAGCTCTTATACCAATGCCACTGGCCAGTTATGACATCTCTATATAACCTCCCCCACAGCAAAGATCTAATAGTACTAAGAAATTGTGGTATTTTGAGCTATAGAAATAGTTTTTGAAATTTTTTCTGAATGAAGACCTTTGGATTTCTAAAAGCACCAAAACAAGGCTTATAGAGAAAAAGGATATCTCAACTATCCCAATTTCAGACTGACTATATGACAAAGATATAATTATGTTGATATTACCAGTTTATGTGATTTTTGCAGGATAAATCACAAGTTTGAGTGTAGTGGCTCTCAATTTTAGGGGGAGGTAGTTGAATAAATTTTAGAATCTTCTTCAAGAATAGCCAATACTTACTGAGTGTAAGTGTGCCAGATGCTATGGTAGACACTGGGCTTATAAAATTGAATATCAAATGGTCTCTGCCCTTAATGAGTGACAATCCAGGGGAGGCAGAAGTGTAAGTATTTGTAATAAGGGTTTTGATGTGCTACTTCTGTATTTTGCGTACATGCATAGTAATATAGGAAAGGATAAGAAGTATTATGATATAGGAAGCAATATAGAAAACGAGGTGATTACATTTGTCTAGAATTGGGGGAGATGACCTACAAGTAAGATTTTAGATGTTGTAGAGGAAGGAGTTCAGCAGGCAGTCACGGGGCAGAAGAAATTGAGATGAAGGTGTAGATAACTCTAGGACATAGGACATGCAAAGGTGTGGATGCAAAAATCTTGATGTATCTCTAGAATTACAAGTAATTAACTAATGCTGGAATGTACACTGCAATGGAAGTGGAAGGGAAGAGAGAGAAGGCTGGGGAGGTAGATAGACTGCTGAATCTGCTGAAGAGCTTTATACACCATGCTGACTATAAGCAGTGGAGAGCCATGAAGAGTTTTAAGGAGAGATCTAATTAGATTTAAATTTGAGAAAGATCATCCTGGCAGAAGTGTAGAGAATGGACTTGAGGGGGCCAAGGCTGGTGGAGAGAGATCAGTTAGAAGGCCACTATAATAGTCCAAGCAAGTGATGTTCTGATCCTGGCAATAACAGTGGTCAGAGAGGACTGAGGAAAGTGCTAGCACTTGTGATTGATTAGATTTAGGAGTGAAGATGAAAGAAAAGTCAAGGTGGCTTTTAGGTTTCTGGTTTGGGTGAGAAGGTAGACGAGAAAGGGGAAGGAAGAAAAGGGCAGGGTTTGGGAAAAGGTAGTAAGTTCAAATTTAGACCTATTTAGCTTGAGTTGTCTAAGGGAAATCCAGGTAAGGTTTTTCACTGAGTAGTTGGAATTATAAATCTGGAGCTTAGAGGAAAGGTCTACATTGATTGTTAGATAGATTTGGGTATGATCAGCATATAGGTGGTAGTTAAATCAGGGGAATGTATACGGTTTCCTAGGTAAAGAATGCAGCTCAAAACATTAACTACTTGGGACTTTCACTTCTTCTACTCTGTACTTGCCTTTTATTCTGCCAATCTATTGTCAACTCAAGAGGTGATGTAGTACTTCAGGAATCTACCAAAGTAGCATTTTAAATATCTTCCCATGACAGTGAATCAATAAATAATTTTGGATGACTTTGACATTTTATTAGTGAAAGGAAGATGAGTTTCCATCCCTCCTACCCCTTTCACTTTAGGATGTGACAAATCACTATGCTTCTGCAGTAGAGTTGGTTTGGGCTACTGTCAGACAGTGAGGGTGGTAGAGGAAAAAAAAGGAGTTGCATACAACATTTGCTTCTGTTATAACTAACTACGGACAGCAAGAATCAAATAGTTTTAAAGCTCCAGTCTTTTATATGTCTGTCATAATCTGGGTCAGTGAATGCCTTGAGATTAGTTGTTACCCTGTGGTCTTGTTGAGATTAGAAGATGCAGTACCTTAGCGTATTAGTCCATTTTCATGCTGCTGATAAAGATATACCAGAGACTGGGCAATTTACAAAAGAAAGAGGTTTAATTGGACTTACAGTTCCACATGGCTGGGGAAGCCTCACAATAATGGTGGAAGGCAAGGAAGAGCAAGTCACATCTTAAATGGATGGCAGTAGGCAGAGAGAGCTTGTGCAGGAGGACTCTTCTTTATAAAAGCATCAGATCTTGTGAGACTTACTATCATGAGAACAGCATGGGAAAGACTTGTCCCCATGATTCAGTCACCTCCCACTGCGTCCTTCCCATAACACATGGAAATGAAAGATGAAATTTAGGTGGGGACACAGCCAAACCATATCATTCCATCCCTGGCGCCTCCAAAATCCCATGTCCTCGCATTTCAAAACCAATCATGCCTTCCCAACAGTCTCCCAAAGTTGTAACTCATTTCAGCATTAACTCAAAAGTCCACAGTCCAACATCTCATCAGAGACAAGGCAAGTCCCTTCTGTCTATGAGCCTGTAAAATCAGAAGCAAGTTAGTTACGTCCTAGATACAATGTGAGTACAGGCATTGGGTTAATACAGCCATTCCAAATGGGAGAACTTGGCCCAAAAGAAGGGGCTACAGTCCCTATGCAAGTCTGAAATCCAGTGAGGCAGTCAAATCTTAAAACTCCAAAGTGATCTCCTTTGACTCCATGTCTCTCATCCAGGTCATGCTGGTGCAAGAGCTGGGTTCCCATCGTATTGGGCAGCTCTGCCCCTGTGGCTTTGCAGGGTACAGCCTCCCTCTCAGCTGCCTTCACAGGCTGGCATTGAGTGTCTGTGGCTTTTCTAGGTGCATGGTGCAAGGTCTCAGTAGAGCTACCATTCTGGGGTCTGGAGGATGGTGGCCCTCTTCTCACAGCTCCACTAGGTGGTGCTGCAATAGGGACTCTGTGTGGGGGCTCTGCACTGCCCTAGCAGAGGTTCTCCATAAGGGCCCCACCCCTGTGCAAACTTTTGCCTGGGCATCCAGGCATTTCCATACATCTGAAATCTAGGTTCCTAAACTTCAATTCTTCACTTCTCTGCACCCTCAGGCTCCACATCATGTGGAAGCTGACAAGGTTTGGTGCTTGCACCCTCTGAAGCAACAGCCTGAGCTGTACCTTGGCCTCTTTTAGTCATAGCTGGAGCGGCTGGGAAGCAAGGCACCAAGTCCCTAGACTGTACATAGCAGAGGGACCCTGGGCCCAGCCCACAAAACCATTTTTTCCTCCTAAACCTCTGGGCCTGTGATGGGAAGGATTGCCAAAAAGGTCTCTGACATTCCCCGGAGACATTTTCCTCATTGTCTTGGTGATTAACATCTGGCTCCCCATTACTTACACAAATTTCTGCAGCCCACTTGAATTTTTCCTCAGAAAATGGGATTTTCTTTTCTATTGCATGGTCAGGCTGCAAATTTTCCAAACTTTTATGCTTTCCTTCCCTTATAAAACTGAATGTCTTTAACAGCACCCATATCACATTTTGAATGCTTTGCTGCTTAAACATTTCTTCCACCAGATACCCTAAATCATTTCTCTCAAGTTCAAAGTTCCACAAATATCTAGGGCAGAGGCAAAATGCTGCCAGTCTCTTTGTTAAAACATAACAAGAGTCACCTTTGCTCAGTTCCCAAAAAGTTCCTCATCTTCTCCATATGAGACCACCTCAGCCTGGATTTCATTGTCCATATCGTTATCAGCATTTTGGTCAAAGGCATTCAACAAATCTCTAGGGAGTTCCAAACTTTCCCACATTTTCCTGTTGTCTTCTGAGCTCTCCAACCTGTTCTAACCTTTGCCTGTTAACCAGTTCCAAAGTCGCTTCCATGTTTTTTGGTATCTTTCAGCAGCATCCCATTCCTAGTACCAATTTACGGTGTTAGTCCATTTTCATGCTGCTGATAAAAGACATACCCAAGACTGGGCAATTTACAAAAGAAGAGGTTTAATTGGACTTACAGTTCCACATGGGTGGGGAAGCCTCACAATCATGGCGGAAGGCAAGAAAGAGCAAGTCACATCTTAAATAGATGGCAGCAGGCAAAGAGAGAGAGCTTGTGCAGGGGGACTCTTCTTTATAAAACCATAAGCTCTCATGAGACTTATTCATTATCATAAGAACAGCACAAGAAAGACTTGTCTCCATGATTCAGTTACCTTCCACTGGGTTCCTCCCACAACACATGGGAATTCAAGATGAGATTAGGGTGGGGGCACAGCCAAACCATATAACCCTAGTAATCATGGTGACTCTGTAAGATAATCGCCGGTGGGGTTTTTCATCTCAGGAGCATTGGCTGAATATTGATTCACTGACAATGATAGAAAGACCCATTGTTAAAAGTGATGAAAACAGAAACTGCTCTGTCTTCAAGTGTGTCTCTGAAACTACTAGGGTGCATAAGAAGATGAGACAAGTTAAAAGAAAGTAGACCTGAAAAGAGAATTCTGACTTTTTCTCTTGGCAAATATGTATTAAGCTTCCTAAACTGTTGATTCTGTACCATCAGAAACATAAAATACTCAAAATAAAGTTTTCTAGTTTCATTCTTAGCTAAGCAGGAACTTGTGAAAGTTAGTCTTAAATGTGTTTCTCTCTCTTTGGATGTATTAACTTTTTCTGATACAACAGATTTCTACCAAGTTGGTGCAGTAAGAGTTAATTTAGCAATGCTTAGAAATGTATCACAAACACTCTGTAGAGACAAAGCCATGGCTATTAAGCATAAATTAAAAATTCAGGATTTCTTAGTCTCCTTTGAGGAATGGCATGGCCAAGATCCAGTTGTATGTTTCAGCTCTCGTCATATGACCCATTCCTGCCAAGTTCACAAGTTAATCTCTAGTCTTACCATCCAGTTTGTGTGGTTTGGTGTCATGCCTTTTCAGCAGCAATCCTGTCTCTTTCAAATTGTTCTTGGTGGGCTATGTCAATCTTCAGATGAAAAAGTAAGCATGCCCCACCTCAAAACCAAAGATATGGTGTTGGTGATTCAGTAAGTGGCACATTTCTCTCTGAGTCAGATCCATAGACATTAAACTGTCAACAACAGCAACTTTTGGTATGAGTTCAGTGTTCTGACCAGTAGCCATCATCTGGGGATGCAGATGTGCCTTGTAACTTGGAGAAACTGGGATTTATGAACTTGAACTTGCACTTGCCAGAGGCATTGTCCTTCCCACTCTTCTACCTGGCCCTTTTTCAGACTACTGTTATGACACATCCCTGGGTTCTTCTCCATTTTAGTCGGTGATTCCTGCAATGGAATGCAATTTCTAAAGCATTCTAGTCTCCTCCCAGAAAGAAGAGTACTGTGGATACATAAAACATTTTGGTTTTTAAGAGTTATGTTAGGCTGATCACCAATTAGAGTATGAAAAAAGACTAATTTGTGTACCGTTTTTTTCCCCAATACCTTCACATATTAATGGTATGCGTGTTTTCAGGTTACCAACTTTGTGTTGTTTGAAAACATTTCTTAAGGGTCCTTCCTTTCCTTTTGAAGCTAGGAAAAAGGAAAATTCAAAAAGTAACTATATTTAATTGCCAAAGCCTGTATTTGGAAGCCGAAGTTAAATAGTTCTTTAATGCACAACAGACTTCTTACTCCATTCCATAGCAGGATAAATTTTGTTGCTATGAGCAACAGAAGTCCAGAACAAATATTAGAATTTAAGTGTTCACAAAATTACAGATTTTTAAGAAAATTGCATGAAGTGAAGTTAATTGTAGTTTTAAGTTTAAGTCACCAAACAACCTCAATGTTAGCATTGGTATGAAAAAACTTGACTGATCTTCACCTGCCAGAAAGTTGTACATTGTTTTCTATATAATGCTATAGATCATGATATACCCTGAACAAAATATTAATATCTCAGTAAGTATTAGAATGTAACTTGCATTGATCCACAATAGTGAAATATGAAAACATGTATATTCTCTGGGGATATACATGTAATTTCTGTAAAAGTAAAATACATTTTACCTATAGAATAACTTTCTTAAATGAGGGGCCTTCATGATGACATGAACTCTATAATAAAGTAAGGTAGGGAAAATAGATATTTGAGAGCCCAATTATCCAGATTGACAGTCTATACTGATCAAATTTGTGAGAAAAATACAGTAATTGAAGAGGAATA
Organism: Rhinopithecus roxellana; assembly: GCF_007565055.1. Taxonomy (NCBI): domain Eukaryota; kingdom Metazoa; phylum Chordata; class Mammalia; order Primates; family Cercopithecidae; genus Rhinopithecus; species Rhinopithecus roxellana. The sequence continues at coordinate 191,592,691 of NC_044550.1, forward strand.
TATATCCTTTTTAAGAGAGAAAACAGAGAAAATACAAAGGTTATTGCATAATGAGAATTACTGTTCTTTTATAACTCAATCTTAAAACTGTTATGCAATGTATAGATATTACAGATTTAAGACCAAATTTAAGCCTGGCACAATGGCTCATGCCTGTAATCCTAGCACTTTAGGAGGCCGAGGCAGGTGGATCACTTGAGGTCAGGAGTTTGAGACCAGCCTGGCCAACATGGTGAAACCGCATCTCTACTAAAAATACAAAAATTAGCCAGGCATAGTGATGCGCACCTGTAATCACAGCAGCTCAGGAGGCTGAGGCAGGAGAATCACTTGGACCCGGAAGGTGAACGTTACAGTGAATCAAGATCATGCCACTGCACTCCAGCCTGGGCGACACAGCGAGACTCCATCTCAAAAAAATAAAAAATAAAAAGATCAAATTTAATTTTAACTTTTCACTATTTGGATGTTTATTTTTTTTCTGAAGTAGTCAACATTGATACTTACATCATGTCTGTTTTTAATTCTCAGAAGTGGTATAAGCAAAAGCACTTTGGGATTCCTATTGAGCAAGCTCCCTCAAAAGCCAAAACTGAAAAATCAATGTAGTGTAAAACAATAAACAACCCAGTAAACGGAGCATGGGGAAATGGTCATAAGTTTCAAATCTAAAATTAGTAGTGGACTAGAATTGTGAGGCCAATGCATAAGGAAAGGAGAGTGGGGGTGAGAGGTGGTACTATGGAGATGTGAGGAGAACTTGCTCATGTGCTTATTTCTTTCCTTATTGTGTACTAAGGCTATTATAGATTAGAAGGGATTCTAAAGACCATCTAATCCAATCTTCTTATTTTACAGAGGAGGAAAGTGATGCCCAGAGAAGTTAAAGGACTTGATTGAAAATACTAGTTAGGGATCAAGGCGATATTGGAATCTAGGTTTCTTGGCCCTTCAGAGATCTTCACAGATGTCAAGTTTGGATAGTCGACGCTTGGAAAGGGTCATCAGGTCTATTTTCCTTAGGGAGTAAATAGTTCATAAAGTTAAACCATATTCTGTATTTCAGTTTCTAGTCTGGATTTTCCCCAGTCCTAGTTCTCTAGTTCTTATTTAGATTTTGTAATGACATTGAATTGTATTTTTATTGTAAGCTATCTGAAAAAGTTCCATTTGTTCATTAATTTAGCAAATATTTATTGATGACTTACTATGTGCCAAGCACTGATACAGCAGTAGAAACAATAGATGAAAATCTTCACAAACATGCCGTTGATAGTCTGGTGAAATAAAGTGATATGTATATATGAATCATCTGTATTTGGGCATAGTAGAGCACAGGAATGCATGAGGTGCTCTTATTTTTCACATTATAGCTAGAGCTGCTGTATCTAGTGACTTGAGAAATTCATTTTTGTGATGGTGCTTGTAGCCCTAGAGTCAGTTTTTAAAAAAATAGTTTTTAGTTTTACGATGGCTTTAGACTTACAGAAAAGTTATAAAGATAACACAGAGAGTGTGTATATATTCCACATGGAGTTTCATTTATTATTAACATCCTACATTAGTATGGTACACGTGTCACAACTAATGAACCAATACTGATATGTTATTATTAGCTAAAGTCCATACTTTATTCATGTTTCCTTAGTTTTTCCTAATATTCTTTTTCTGTTCCAGGATACCATATTTAGTTATCATGTCTCCTTAGTTTCCTCCAGACTGTGACAGTTTCTTAGACTTTCCTTATTTTTGATTACTTTGATAGTTTGAGGAGCACTGTTGAGGTATTTTTTAGAATGTCCTTCAACTTGCTTGATTTTTTTTTTTTTTTTTTTTTTTTTTTTTTTTTTTTTTTTTTTGAGACAGGGTCTTCTCTGTCTCCCAGGCTGGAGGGCAGTGCTGTGATCATAGATCACCACAACCTTGAATTCTTGGGCTCAAGCGATCCTCCCATCTTGGCCTCCCAAGTAGCTGGGACTACAGGTGCATGTCACCATACTCTACTAATTTATTTTTATTTTTAGTAGAGATGAGGTCTCGCTATATTGCCCAAATTGGTCTCAAACTCCTGGGCTCAATAATCCTCCTGCCTTGGCCTCCCAAAGTGCTGGGATGACAAGTGTGAGCCATTGTACCTGGCCTGATTTTTTTTTTTTTTCCTCATGGGTAGATAGGGATTTGAGTGTTTGAGAGGAAGAATATAGAAGTTAAGTACCATTTTTGTGGCATATAATGGTGTATGTTATTCTTATGATTGATCACTCATGATATAATCCTTGTTCAACTGGCTGAGATAGTACTTGTGTCCACTGTAAAGTTACTCTTTCACTTACTTTCTATACTATACTGTTTGGAAGGAAGTTGCCATGCATAGTCCATACTTAAGAGATGGAGATGATGGTTATGCTCCACCTCCTTGAGGGGGTAGTATCTACATAATTTGTCATTCTTTTTCTTGGGAAATTTGTTCATTTTCCTCCATTTATTTATTTATTCAATCATTTATATCAATATGTATTCACAGATATTTATTTTATACTTTGAGTTATAATCCAATACTACATTATTTATTTTGTTGCTCAAATAGTTCCAGCTCTGGCCATTGGGAGCTCTTTCAGTTGGCTCCTGTGCTCTCCTCTTTGACGTACTCCTATCAATGCATTTATTTTGAGTACTTCATTACTTTTTGGTCTACAAGATGCTCCAGGCTCATTTAATATATTCCCTACTCCACCCTAGAACGAGCCACTTCTCCAAAGAGCATTGGTTTCTTTTATCAGAGAATGGTATTAGAAACCACAGACTGGAATGCTGGGTGTGCTTGTTGCTACTGAAGTATCTTTGCTTCTAAGCCCTCACAGCTGACAGAGCAAGAAATGGTGGTACACACTAGCCTGGGTATATACGTGTATTTATAGATATTTCTATATTTGGCCATCTGTATCAGTATTAATATGAGGCTGAGCATGGTGGCTCACATCTGTAATCCCAGCACTCTGGGAGGCTGAGGTGGGTGGACCACAATGTCAGGAGTTCGAGACCAGCCTGACCAAAATGGTAAAACCATGTCTCTAAAATTACTAAAATTAGCCAGGCGTGGTGGTGCATGCCTGTAATCCCAGCTCCTCAGGAGACTGAGGCAGGAGAATCGCTTGAACCTGGGAGGCAGAGGTTGTGGTGAGCCGACCTCGTGCCACTGCACTCCAGTCTGCGTGACAGAGCGAGACTCTGTCTCAAAAACAGACAAACCAACAAACAAACGAATACCTAAATATGAGTTCATTCATATGATATCTCCAACCTTAACCCATCAATAACACATGAATATTTTAGCAGTGCCCCCCACTTGCTTGTGTGTAACCTGCCACCCCCAATAGTGAGAAACATGGCTCCCACCATCTCCTGGGATCAGTTTTTCATTATGTAGAAACATCTCACATAACTTTATTTTCTTTTGAAATTCCAAAGTAAATTAACTCTCCAGACAAAAAACAAACTTCTAAAAGTATTGATTATGCTTTTTCATGCTACATTAGAGTCTGCTCTATTCAAATACTCCCCACAAGGGGTCAAACGCCAGCGCTATCTTTAACATCATTAGCATCATTATCAATATCAATAAATGGTTATTGGGCCCCACTTATAGAACCACAAACTAAGCTGGTTTATGTGGACAGCCTCCGGGGGAACCTTGAGGTGTTGCCCCCTCACTAACACATGATAAATTTATATCACTATCATATGTATACATCTACATTTCTTTTTTAGGTTTCATACCTTTTAGACCTGAGAATACTTGTTTACTGGCATTATTGTATATAATACACTTTCTGGTATTCCAAATAAATTAGTACTTTTCAATTTCTAGTTCCGTAGTTATTAGCATTAGCAAAAAGAAGGAAAAAAGTTAAATGATGTGTCTGTTGCATAGTAGGTGCTCAGTAAATACTCACTATCTCCATTTGGATGTCTGATATTCCTCTCAAACTCAACACTTACAAAACTGAATTATTAATCTTTTCCTATAAAATCTGTCCATACTCATAGCCCTCCCCACCACGGTTGATGGCAAGTTTCTCATTCTAGAACAAAAACTTCAGTGCCATTATTAATTCCCTGTTTTTCTCATACCATGCAACCAATCCATCAGGAAACCCTATTAAGTCTACCTTCAAAATATGTCCAAAAGCAGACACCTCTTTACCATTTCTACTGCTACCTCCGTGATCTGAACCTTCATTCTCACTGCCTGTATTACTGAATAACCCTTTCTCTGGTCTCTCTAAGTCTGCTTCTGGCCCTCTGTAGTCTTGGCAGCCAGAATAATCCTAGAAAAATATGTCAGATCATGTTATTTTTCTGCTCAAAAGCCTTCAGTGGCTCTTTATTTTCTTAGAATAAGAGCCAAATATTTACAATAGCCTACAAAACTGTAAGATCTGCCCCCTCTCCCATCCCATTACCTCTCTGATCTCATTTCCTGCTACTCTTCCCACACTGGTGTACTTGCTACCCCTCAAACACTCTGCGTATGATCCTGTTGCAGGGCTTTTGCACTGGCTTTTCCTCTGACGTGAATGCTCTTCTCTGATATCTGGATGGTTAATGCCTTCATCTCCTTCAAGTATTTGCTCAAATGTCACTTTCTCAATGGAGCCTTCTGTGACCATGCTATTTAATATTGCACCTAGCTTCTATCCCTCACCATTCCTAGTCCCTGTTACCCTGTTCAGCTTTACTTTTTTCTCAGTTTTCTTATATTCTAACATAGAATATAATTTATTCACGTATGCTTATTGCTTATTGTGTGTCTCCCCCAGCTAGAATTTGAGTGACATAAAGGCAGGCATCTTGTTCAGTTTTGTTCATTGATGTATACTAGATGCCTAGAAGAAAAAAATACATAGATTGAATGAATAAATGTATTATTTGAACTCTATGCTTCCTCTACCTCTAAATTATTCTTCAATTTTAAAAAAGCAACAAATAAAGGAAAACTTAATTTGATATAAAGGTGTCAAGTAGGTGTAAGGGCAAAAGGTATCCAAAATCTGAAATGTTACCAGAAGCACCGAGTTTTAAATTCCTCATTTGTTAATGAGTATAATAATGTTAAAATATTGTTGTGACTTTTAAAGAAAAGTATATGCATAAAAGCAGTCAATAATCATGCATTAAGGGATTTCTCAGCTCTTAGGCCTATATAAAATAAGGCCTTGGAAACAAGGTACAAGTTGTTATAAGCCCTTAGAAGCTACTTTCTTTGTGGTGGCATTCCTCTGAAGACCACTTTTTATCCGAAGTTTGAAATGCTGAGCAAACACTGAGAATAGGAAAAGAGTTCTTTAAATATGTTTATAAAGATTAATAAAATTATATTGTACCAGTTTTAATAGGAACACTGAGATCACAGTCACTGAAGATGACTTGGAAACTTAGAATGGAGACAATTGAAAATTGTATGTATGTTGCTCTGTTAAACATCTACTTTTCTTGACCACTAAATTTTGACCCTACTACTCATTTTTTTAAAAAAACGCAGTTTGTTTTCAAGAGCAAAACAGTTGTTTAGTAAATTTATATTGCTGAACATTCAGCACAGATGTAAGTTTTCCTTCCCTCCACTGTTTTCTTTCAAAAGTAGAAATAACTTCTGTAATAAATAAATAAATAAGTAAATTAATTAATTAATAAACTCTGGGTTCTATCATGTGTCCACTTAGTCCCTGGTACTGTTTCTTTTCTCTGAAATATTAGAAACTGGCTGAAAAGGCAAATGTTATTGGCATAGTTAGTATTCCAGTATGCCAAGCATTGTAGGGAGTGCCAGCTAGCAAGGTGGGGCATCCGGGAAGCTGATAGAATACCAACAAATGAACATATGACTAAATGCTGTTGTTTAAGTTTACCTCTGGGGAATCAGCCTATGAAGTTCCATGGTGACCTTTCATGTTGTCTTTATGATTACTATGAATTTTCCTTTCACTCTTTATTTCCCTTCCACTTCTATTCTTGATCTTAAACCTGGAATAGGGAAAAGGGAAGATTTTTTTTTCTTTTATCAGTGTCAATGAAGATGAAGGAATCAAGTAACACAGGTTAACTTCAGTTCATACGAGAGGGGCACTAAATTTCACTAGAGGTAGAGTAAAAGTATTGGATTTGGAATACATTGGTCTGTATTACTCTAGGTTTAGGTGTTTCACTCTTATCACATTTGAATCTTTATGAACAGCACAAGATAGTCCTGTGTTTCATATAGTTGGGTTTTGTCAATGTGTGCTTCTCTGTAAGGCTGTGATTTATTTGCATCATAAATAATTGAGTTTCTTTATTAGTAACATATTACATAATGGGCAAATTAGTTATGTTTGTATTTCAGTTTTTAAAAATCCAATTAACAGTGGTCAAAATATTAAAACCAAGTAAATATCCAGTAACATTCTTATCTCTAGAAGATTACAGGATCTAATACCACACCCTTACTTTAGATGGCTGAGACACATTAGTCACTTTTAGTTCTTTCCCAGGCTTTACTTTTCATTTTTGTTATTATGCCAGCTCTTTTCCTTGTTTTGCCAATTAATTTATGTTCTTGTCACAATTTGTGCCATTGTTTGCCTTATCTTAGCACCAAGGAATCTGGGAAAAGGTTCAAGTCTTTTTAATGTGGGTTTTTCCAAACCTGAAGTTTCCTAGATATGAGTATATAGAAATAAATTGGAATGTGATATTAATACAAAACCATATATTTATATACCTCTGTATACATCCTACATTTATGTGTTTAGATAAAATTTACATGTGTTTTCTATATAAGTTTATCATTCAATTGATATATATATACATAATTATAATATAAAAATGATTTTTCCTTTTTTTCTTTTGAAGTGAATAAATTGATTTTTCCCCTTTGAGGTCAGTGTCATCAGTGCTATCCTGTGAAGTTGCTTTTTGAACATTTATCTTAAATAATGTGGTAGCTATTAGATTCCATTACTTGGAGTATTATTTCCAGGTCTTTTTGAAAGCCAGCTATCCTTTTTTTTCTGATAAATAGTTGAATTGAAATTAAAATGCAAAGTCCCTCCCTCCTGAAAGAGAGTGCCAGAAATCAATATGATACTTACTTATTCCTCATTGTCTAACAGTGTTTAGAGATTGTTAATCATATGTAATATAATGTTCCAATATTATTTTTGGCATTATATGCCAATAGCTATTTTCTGTGCAATAAACTATTCATTATTATGCCTTAAAACAACATCAGCCACTTAAAAATTTTTGTTAAAATTTGGGGAATTAATTCTGCTTGTGAGTAGAGTATTAACAAATCTCCTTCTTCTGTATGGAAAGATTACAATGGGTTAGCCTTCTGCTACTGCTTCACTGTATCTCTGATAAAAGTAAAAATGATCCCTAATTGGTTACCTGCCTTGGGACTGGGAGGAGTGTGGATGGATCATAAATACTGCTGGAAGCTACAGCTTTGGGCTTCCCATAGCATACTTCTTCCTACTGGGTATGTCCCGCCTTGTGTTTAACACCTGACCTGTTTGTTTTGGAGCTGGAGAATGGTCTCTGAACTCCTACTGAAGTGACATACTTGATGCTGTCCTGCTGACATGCTGTGTTCCTGGCCTGTGTCCTTCTTCAGAACTAGTCTGTGTCACATTTTGGCCCACTGAATCTTGTTAGTTTGATTGCCCTGCTGAACCCAACACCACTGCAGCCGGTTGAGCAGAATAGGCATTATACTATCATAAATATTTAATATGAAAAGTATAATAATAATAATAACAAGTAATTCTTCCTTTATTTTTCAGAAATGTGTTACGGATGAGTGTTTCTTTTTTGAACGATTGGAATCTAATAACTACAATACTTACCGGTCAAGGAAATACACCAGTTGGTATGTGGCACTGAAACGAACTGGGCAGTATAAACTTGGATCCAAAACAGGACCTGGGCAGAAAGCTATACTTTTTCTTCCAATGTCTGCTAAGAGCTGATTTTAATGGCCACATCTAATCTCATTTCACATGAAAGAAGAAGTATATTTTAGAAATTTGTTAATGAGAGTAAAAGAAAATAAATGTGTATAGCTCAGTTTGGATAAATGGTCAAACAATTTTTTATCTGGTAGTAAAATATGTAACCATTGTCCCAGTAAAGAAAACTAACAAAAATTGTTGAAAAATGTATAGACTTCCCCCTTTTATATAGCATCTGCTGTTACCCAGTGAAGCTTACCTAGAGCAACGATCTTTTTCATGCATTTGCTTTATTCAGAAAGAGGCTTTTAAAATGTGCACATTTAGAGACAAAATTTCTTCATGGAAATCATATACATTAGAAAATTACAGCCAGATATTTAATCAATGCAAAATATCCACTGTTTCTTATGTCATTCATTAGTCTACATGTTTCTAAACATATAAATGTGAATTTAATCAATTCCTTTCATAGTTTTATAATTATCTGGCAGTTCCTTGTGATACAGTTTATAAAACAGGCCTGTGTGAACTGCTGGAAGTTCTTCCACAGCCAGGTCAATTTTGTCAAACCCTTCTCTATACCCATACAGCAGCAGCCTAGCAACTCTGCTGGTGATGGGAGTTGTATTTTCAGTCTTGGCCAGGTCATTGAGATCCATCCACTCACATCGTAAGCATTCATGCTGGCAAAAATTTATTGTGAATGAATATGGCTTTAGGCGGCAGATGATATACATATCTGACTTCCCAAAAGCTCCAGGATTTGTGTGCTGTTGCCGAATACTCAGGAGGGACCTGAATTCTGATTTTATACCAGTCTCTTCAAAAACTTCTCGAACTGCTGTGTCTCCTACATTTAAAAGAGATGTACAAATCAATAATAATTACATTTTTAGAAACTGTATCATCAAAGATTTTCAGTTAAAGTAGCATTATGTAAAGACTCAAAACATTATCCTAACAAAGTAGTTTTCAATACCAATTCTTTGCCTTGTGGACATCAAGAAATCCCAAAATATTTTCTTACCACTGTAAATTGAAGAAGCTTTTGAAATGCTGAATATTTCTTTGGCTGCTACTTGGAGGCTTATCTACCTGTACATTTTGGGGGTCAGCTCTTTTTAACTTCTTGCTGCTCTGTTTTCCAAAAGGTAAAAATATAGATTGAAAAGTTAAAACATGTTGCATGGCTGCAGTTACTTTGTTTCTTGAGATAATATTCCAAAGAACTTAGATTCATTTCTTGAACAACAAAATGCTGGAGGTATTTCATCAGTTTTCAAAAAACTTGGAATATAAATATTTCTATAATTCAACAAAGGTTTTCACATTTTGTAAGGTTGATTTTTCAATTAAATGCAAATTGTATGGCAGGATTTTTATTGCCATTAACATATTTTTGTGGCGGCTTTTTCTACACATCCAGATGGACCCTCTAACTGGGCTTTCTCTAATTTTGTGATGCTCTGTCATTGTCTCCCAAGGCATTTAGGAGAAGCCCTTTAGAAAGCTGCCTTCCTCTACCACTTTGCTGGAAAGCTTCACAATTGTCACAGACAAAGATTTTTGTTCCAATACTTTTTTTGCCTCCATTTTTCTTGTTTGTCAAATAGTAAATGATATTTGCCCTTACAGTAATCCTACTGGTGAAAAATATGCAAAGAAGAGGAAGTCACAGAAACATGTCTCAGTTCCCATGTTCTCTGACTGTAGACTCTTACCAATCCTCGGATATGCTCTTGTATTTTCCCTCTAATAGCTATGGAAAGATGCATAGAAAGAGTATAATGTTTTAAAACATAAGGCATTTATCTGCCATTTTTTAATTACATGCTGACTTCCCTTACAATTGAGATTTGCCCATAGGTTAAATATGGTTAGAAATAACTGAAAGCATAAAACAAAAATCTAGGCCAGGTACAGTGGCTCATGCCTATATTCCCTGCACTTTGGGAGGCCAAAGCAGGAGGATCGCTTGAGCCCAGGAGTTCAAGACCAACCTGGGCAACATGGTGAAACCCCGTCTCTACAAATAAACACAAAAATTAGCCAGGCATGGTGGCATGCACATGTGGTCTCAGATACTTGGGAGGATGAGGTGGGAGGGTCGATCACTTGAGGCCGAGAGGTCAAGGCTGCAGTGAGCCATAATCATGCCACTGCACTCCAGCCTAGGTGACAGAATGAGACTTTGTCTCAAAAAAAGGGAGAAATTTTCCTTAATAAGAAAAGTAATTTTTACTCTGACATTCAATACATTTGTTATTAAATGTATTATTAAAGATGGTAGCACTAGTCTTACATTGTATAAAATATCCCCTAACATATTTAAATGTCCATTTTTATTCATTATGCTTTGAAAAATAATTATGGGGAAATACATGTTTGTTATTAAATTTATTATTAAAGATAGTAGCACTAGTCTTAAATTTGATATAACATCTCCTAACTTGTTTAAATGTCCACTTTCATTCTTTATGTTTGAAAATAAATTATGGGGATACTATTTAGCTCTTAGTACCACTAATCAAAAGTTCAGCACGTAGCTTATGATCTATGCTGTTTCTATGCTGTGGAAGCACCGGATGGGGGTAGTGAACAAATCTGCCCTGCTCAGCAGTCACCATAGCAGCTGACTGAAAATCAGCACTGCCTGAGTAGTTTTGATCATTTTAACTTAAATCACTAACTGACTGAAATTTGAATGGGCAAATAAGTGCTTTTGTCTCCAGAGTATGGGAGACCCACCTCGAGATGGATATTTCTTCCCCAAGGATTTCAAGATGAATTGAAATTTTTAATCAAGATAGTGTGCTTTATTCTGTTGTGTTTTTTATTATTTTAATATACTGTAAGCTAAACTGAAATAACATTTGCTGTTTTATAGGTTTGAAGAACATAGGAAAAAATAAGAGGTTTTGTTTTATTTTTGCTGATGAAGAGATATGTTTAAATATGTTGTATTGTTTTGTTTAGTTACAGGACAATAATGAAATGGAGTTTATATTTGTTATTTCTATTTTGTTATATTTAATAATAGAATTAGATTGAAATAAAATATAATGGGAAATAATCTGCAGAATGTGGGTTTTCCTGGTGTTTCCCTCTGACTCTAGTGCACTGATGATCTCTGATAAGGCTCAGCTGTTTTATAGTTCTCTGGTTAATGCAGGAGATTCTCTTCCTGCCAGTGGTAGTATGATTTTTTAGGAAGGCAGTTTGTCAATTTTAATCTTGTGGATACCTTTATACTCGTAGGGTATTATTTTATATAAAAGCCTTGAGGGTTGCATTCTATTTTCTATATGACCCTCTTGATTTTTAAAAAACACTATGGATAACAATTCTTCATTTACCTAGTATTATGAAAGAATGAAGGATTTCAAACAAATGTGTTTCCCAGTTAACTAGAGTTTACTGTTTGAGCCAATATAAATATTTAACTGTTTGTGATGGCAGTATTCCTAAAGTACATTGCATGTTTTCCTAAATACAGAGTTTAAATAATTTCAGTAATTATTAGGTGATTCAGCTTCATCATTAAGAATATCTTTTGTTTTATGTTGAGTTAGAAATGCCCTCATATAGACATAGTCTTTCAGATCTCTACTGTCAGTTTTCATTTCTAGCTGCTTTCAGGGTTTTATTAATTTTAAGGCAAAGCTTAATTTACACTAAGCTTGGGAAGTATGGCTAACGCCAACTGCAGTTTTTTCTTCTTAATTCCACATGACTGAGATCTCTTAATTCCATATGGTCTCTGGATAGGTGGGTTGTTGTGAAAACCACACTTTTTTTTTTTTTTTTTTTTAAAAAAAAAAGGTAGTGAATTTTTAATTATCTGGACTTTAAGAAGGATTCTGGAGTATACTTAGGCCTGAAATTACACGTATTTGACTTGGAAATATGTATTTCTTCAGTGACATCTACAAATAAGTATAGCTGAAATTCAGAGGACCCATAAAAGTTCACATGAAAAAAATCAATTCATTTGAAAAGGCAAGATGCAGGAGAGAGGAAGCCTTGCAAACCTTCAGACTGCTTTTTGCCCAATATGAATTGGGTAAGGATGCAAAACATAAGCTTAATTAGCTCACATGCCCTGCTGTCACATGGCACCAGTGGATAGTGTGAGAGAATTAGACTGTAGAACAAATGGCCTTCTCTTTCAGCATTCGCACCACTACAAAATCATCTTTTATATCAACAGAACAGTAAGCATAAACTAAGCAAAAGGTCAGTAAGTACCTGAAACCAAGATTGACTAGAGATATATCTTAATGCAATCCATTTTCTGATGGATTGTTAGGAGTTGGCTATACAATGTACATATGGTATTTGGTTTGTGTAAAAGTTTTAAAAATCAAGTTTTAAGTACATAGACATTTTTAAATAAAATATTTAAAGGCAATTTAGAAAACTGCCTTAATATCATTGTTGGCTAAATAGAATAGGGGACATGCATATTAAGGAAAAGGTCATGAGAAATAATATTGGTATCAAACAAATATATTGATTTGTTATGATACACATTGAATTTGATCCAATGGTTTAAGGAATAGGTAGGAAAATTTGGTTTCTATTTTTCGATTTCCTGTAAATCAGTGACATAAATAATTTTTAGCTTATTTTATATTTCCCTGTCTTAAATACTGAGCTCAGTAAGTTGTGTTAGGGGGTTATTTCTCAGTTGAGACTTTCTTATATGACATTTTACTATGTTTTGGCTTCCTGACTATTAAAAATACATAGTAGATACAATTTTCATGAAGTGAAGAATTACATCACCACTGCTCTATAATTGACTTTATTATATTTATTTCAAAGTTCATTTAAAGGCTACTATTCATCTTCCATGATGGAATGGTCAGGATTTGTTTTCTCATAGTTTAATTCCAACAACAATATTAGTCGTATCCAAAATAACCTTTAATGCTAAACTTTACTGATGTATATCCAAAACTTCTCCATTTCAGACAAATTAATCCAGAAGCAGTCATAAACAGAAGAATAGGTGGTATGTTCCTAATGATATTATTTCTACTAATGGAATAAATTGTAATATTAGAAATTATGCTGCTAATTATATCAGCTCTGAGGTCATTTCTGAAATGTTCTTAGTCTGAACAAATTAGAAAATTTAAATTTTTATTCTTAGCTATAAATCAAGAAAATAAACACATTAATTTCCTCAACATTTTCAAGCCAATTAAAAATATGGAAGATACACACCAATATCTTCTCCAGGCTCTGACAGGCCTCCTGGAAACTTCCACATATTTTCCAACTGCAGTATAAAGTCAGAAAATAAAGTTAACATAACTTTCATTAACACACACATGTAGATTTCACAAAATCCTCCTATAATTGGTCAAAGTGGTTGAGAATATATTTTTTAGTAATTGCATGAAAAATTTTTCTAGCTTCCATCCTTTCTCCCTCGTTTCTTTTTTTGGGGGGAGCTGGTAACTGATGCAATATTTTCCCACCTTTTCTCTTTAGGACATAGAAGTGGTTTTGTTTGGTTAACGTGATAAATTCTGTATGAATGAAACATTGGAGGGAAACATCTACTGAATTTCTGTAATTTAAAATATTTTGCTGCTAGTTGACTATGAACAAATAGAAGAATCTTACAGATGCTGCTATAAATAAGTAGAAAATACAGTATAAATTTCATCACTACAGTATGCTATTTTAAAATCTATTTCTTATATTGTATTTCTAATCAGATGTATTACTCTTATTTCTATTGTATGTGTTAATGATTTATGTAAAAATGTAATTGCTTTTCATGAGTAGTATGAATAAAATTGATTAGTTTGTGTTTTCTTGTCTCCCATTTCTTTGTGTCTTCTTGTCTATGATTTCTTTTTTCTTTTGTTGGGGAGGGGCAGGTGGAAAGATCTGATCTTGGAATAGGGATAAATATAGAAAAATATATTAAAAACAATTATGAGATGATGTGGACAATATTCTTATGACTGACATGATTACTTTTTTTCCTGTTAGAGTTCTGTTATATCTATCCATCACATGATAAAAACTAAAGAATGAGAAATTATAACATACTTGTAAGGGAGCTGTACCTTTGGCTAGTACCTTATACTCTTCATTCATAAAACAAGTTATGGACCTTTTACTGGTTTGCTTTGTGACCCACTTATTTCCTGGATGACTGCTTCTTAAAAGAATGTGTCATTATTCAACTATGCTAGGTTGGAGACCAGTGGCATGGTTCCCAGAGTTTCCATAGACTGTTGATTATGTGGGTACAGAATTCAGGCTTTGAGTGTCTGGGCTAGGCTTGACATTAATTTATAAAGGATATTATGCTTTACTTTATTAATGTAGAAATATATCTGTAAATATACCTCTATATCAATGCACTATCTTCTAGATTCCATTTGGAAATAGTCCCAGAAGGTTTATTTCTCCAGAAACTATGCAGTCTTTGTCTGACAAGATGTTGAACTTTACCACCATAAATTCCATTTATATTTTGAGATAGCATCTCATTCTGCTGGCCAACCTAGAGTACAGTGGCACCATCAGAGCTCACTGCAGTCTTGACCTGCCTGGGCTCAGGTAATTCTACCACCTCAGCCTCCCGACTAGTTGAGACTACAGGTGCGCACCACCACACCTAATTTTTTTTTTTTTTTTAAGATGAGATTTCACCACGTTGCCCAGGCTGGTCTTGAACTCCTGAGGCTCAGGCAATCCTTCCACCTGGGCTTCCCAAAGTGCTGGGGTTACAGGCATGAGCTACCATAACCAGCCTGTAAATTCTGTTTCTAACAAAAGAAAAGTTATAATGGAGCAGACAAATGTTTCCTAAAAACAACAAAAGCTGACTTTAGAAATCTTTGACCATAAATGATTAGAAATTGATTGTTAATTAAATCTGGAGATGAACTTATTAGAAGGGGGAAAATGCTAGACATAAGGACTGAAAACAGCTCACACAAATTTGATTTTGACTATTTTATAAATTAAACCTTTTATATGGAAATATTAGGTATATGTTTATGCTGGTAAGTATTTTGTGACATTTTATGGTACCATTTAGGTTTTTAAAATGCTTGCTTCTCCCCTAAAAAAGCTTGAGCCTGAGTATAGTCTAAGTAATAGAGAGGCCTAAGCTATGTGGTTTGTGAAAAATCTAGTTAATGTCCTAGATATGATCAATAGTGAGATGAGCATGTCTTCCCACTTTTTTTCTTTATATCAAACAATTCCCATTAGCTGTGTTTAGCAATATAACAACATTAAAATACTAATGCTGGGCACAGTGCCTCACATCTGTAATCCCAGTGCTTTGGGAGGCTGAGACGGGAAGATCACTTGAGCCTCGGAGTTCAAGGCTGCAGTGAGTTATTGTGCCCCTGCACTCCAGTCTGGGCAACAGAGTGAGACCCCAGATGCTGTGCTGCGGGTCTGACCCACAGACCCTAACCAAGTGAGGGATGAAAAAATGCACTCACACACAGATATCCAATGAAAGAGTGGGCTGGGGACTGGGCCACTCAGAAAGAATTGCAGCAGCCACCGGTGCTGCAGGCATTTATTCAGTACAGATTTAATGACAAAGGCCTTGAGTCAACACAGTTGTGGGTAATTAACATGGTCACACCCACCCCACCCCACCCCCAACCGCTGCCGCCCCAGAGAGAGTAGTACTGCGTGCGGATGATTAACTTACCTAGATCAGGCCGGGCGCGGTGGCTCAAGCCTGTAATCCCAGCACTTTGGGAGGCCGAGACGGGCGGATCACGAGGTCAGGAGATCGAGACCATCCTGGCTAACACTGTGAAACCTCGTCTCTACTAAAATATACAAAAAACTAGCCGGGCGAGGTGGCGGGCGCCTGTAGTCCCAGCTACGGGAGGCTGAGGCAGGAGAATGGCGTAAACCCGGGAGGCGGAGCTTGCAGTGAGCTGAGATCCGGCCACTGCACTCCAGCCCCGGCGACGGAGCGAGACTCCGTCTCAAAAAAAAAAAAAAAAAAAAAAAAAAACAAAAAAAAAAAAACAAAAAAAAAAAACAAAACTTACCTAGATCAGTTTCTTTACATCCCCTTGTTACCTAAACTAAGCTTTCAGGCACCAGATAAGAGAATCTGGCTGCCTTCAACCAAATCCTTTCCCTAAACTTTTGTAAAACCCCCCAGCCTTCCAAGAAGGTTTTCATCTTTCTACAATTTTTCCCACCACCCTGACCAATCTCCTACACTATGCTAAATATTTTTATAAGAATTATGCATTTAAACTTCACAATACTCCCATGAGAGGCTATAATTTGTTTCCATTTTAGAGGTGATGAAACTGAGGGCATAAAAACACTTGCCTGGGGTCACACACCTAGTACGTGATAAACTCAGTGTTAAAATCCAGGCAGGCTTTTTCTAACCATCTTTTAAGAAATTGTAAAAGTCGATTTGATATTTTCTCACTAATCCTTAATGACTGTGCACTGCTTTTTCACATACCTTTTAATTTTTTCCTTGGATGTAGTTGGAACATTCTATATAAATCCAATTAGATTCTGTGTGTTAGACTTACACTTTTCCAGGTCTCACAAATTTGGACTACAGTTTAGTGCCAAATGTCTTTGTATCTATCTGTTGCTTGTGAGTTCCCCATCTAGAATGTTCTGATTGGCATGGAATTTATCTCCTAGCTAATGATCTTTTATTATTCTTTCTTTCCAGTATATTGTTTTATGAGGAAAAAATTACTGAGGATCAGTTTTGAAAATGTAGCCTATGAGATTATGTTTTTCATCTTTATTCTCCCTTCCTATAAAAGAAGATGATATCTCTGTGCCTCAAGTGTAAAATTCCATGATCCTTTTTTTCCCTAATCTTAAAAAAGGAACTTTCCACTCTCTTGTGAAAGAAATATTCTTTTTTTTTTTTTTTTTTTTTTTTTTGAGACAGAGTCTCGCTCTGTCGCCCAGGCTGGAGTGCAGTGGCCGGATCTCAGCTCACTGCAAGCTCTGCCTCCCGGGTTTACGCCATTCTCCTGCCTCAGCCTCCCAAGTAGCTGGGACTACAGGCGCCCGCCACCTCGCCCGGCTAGTTTTTTGTATTTTTTTTTAGTAGAGACGGGGTTTCAACGTGTTAGCCAGGATGGTCTCGATCTCCTGACCTCGTGATCCGCCCGTCTCGGCCTCCCAAAGTGCTGGGATTACAGGCTTGAGCCACCGCGCCCGGCCTTTGAAAGAAATATTCTAAAATGCTCCTGTGCTTAGCTGCTTTGTGGGATGCTACTCAACAGTCACATACATGACCCCTCCCTGCTTTGAGTTGGTGAGGCCTAGTTCCTTTAAGCATATCTGATTTTCACATACTACAAAAGGTATAGTATCCTTTTAACTTATAAAAATATGTGATTTTAAACCATATTTAGAGTAGTTCCATCATATTTTGGAATGGTGAGTGGTATGACAATTTTCCTGTACATTTTCCAATTATAAATCTAATGTTCTGTGTGTGTGTGTGTGTGTGTGTGCGCGCGTGTAGCAGTAAGTGGAAAACAGAAGACAGTGTGGATGAAGTAAGGGTGGTCTCATCACTGCAGTCCTTCCTTCCCCAGTGTTAGAAATTGCTCGCCCAAGAAATAGTCATTTTAGCTACCAAGAAAGGGTAAATTTTCTGATGCATTTTTTAGAGATATTAACAGAATGTAAGATACTTTCTCTGTTAAAGCATGTTCAAGTTTAAAACCACTATTTCTTTGAAAACTTATCCTGAAGATAAACTCAAGTTTATTTTAGGGTTTCTAGAATGGGTGAAAATGATTCATTTTCTGATTCTTTTTCTATTTTCTCTGTTCCACAGACATCTGCTTTCCTAAGCAAAGTATTCATTTTAAGACCTTCCCTAGGCATGGCTACTGAAATCCTAACCAGAAGTTTGTGTAAACACAACACTTAAAAGACTACTAATTTCTTTCAGCCATATCTCAAGAACCGAGAGCAAGGGCACAGACCTGCTAACCTTTTCCCTTTGGTTCTCATATATATGTCACCTTCTTGTTCTGTCTTTACTCCAACTTGGTCAGATGTCAGAAATTTGATTATCTTTTATTTTTCATTGTTCTAGTCTTTAATGATCCTATCACCTTTTATAATTCAGACCTACTGTATTTAGATAAATCTCACTAGCTACAATATTATCACTATTACCAATGAGAAAGAAGCTACAATAGAGTGTCTGATAAGTTTGTTCATTCATTCAATAGAAATTTATTGAGTGTTAGGTGTTGGGCAAACAGAAGTTAATGTATATAGCAAGTGTAAAGAAGTTAATGTATATTGGGCATACAGAAGTTAATGTACATGGCAAACCCAGTCATTCTTTTTATCTTGGCACCGTGTATTTTTCTTAATAATACTTATCTCCACCTTACGTAATATTTATTCATTTTATTATTTGTATCTTACACATTTGAATGTAAGCTCCATATGTAGAAACTTTGCTTTGCTAAACTCCATATGTGGAAACTATACATCTGTTCACTGATGTATACCTAGTGCTTAGTGCACCATGTATTTTTCTTAATAACTCATCTCCACCTAACATAATATTCATCCATTTTATTGTTTCTTATGCATTTGAATGTAAGCTCCCTATGTAGAAACTTTACTTTGTTCACTGATGTGTACTTAGTGCTTAGAACAGTGTATACAGCAGACTATGTATAAGAACTCAGTCATATTCAGTGAATGAATTAGTAGGTCCCTACCCTTAACTCTTGAACACCCAGTTTATGGGGTCAAGTCACTGTTTGGTCTTTTATTTCTTAAGATATTGGTGTAGGAATGAAGGACTGGAATATGTGGGTAGGGAAGGAGAAAGGACATGTAAGTGTCAATTTAGATAATGTGTTTGAATTTGTGCGTATGCTCATGTTGAAGGTTAAATTTTCCCCTGCAAAAAACACTTGACATTAATGCCTGGGGAGAGTGAGGTGCGTAAAGAAAGGAGAGAAACTGGCTTGGATATCTGAAAAGAATGCCAGTTAGTTATTTATAATAAGTAAATAAGTATATATAATCTATATATAATTTATTAAATATTAAATATAAATTACATATAGCTAATAGCTATCAGTTATATTGAAATATCACCTAATAGCAAATATTTACAGAAATTAAATTATTCCATGTCTTATTTTTATTTCAACATTGAACTATATGTTAATTCTTAATTTTCATATTTTGTTGCTCTCTTAGATGGATCTCTGTTTATAACTTAAAAAAATCAAAACCCTACTTAGGAGTGTCATTCCTACTTAAACCACAAATAAACTATCTTATATAATTTGAACTTCTTTAGCTTCTATCAGTACCAACTGCCTAAAAGTGTAGGGGGAACATGACTAGATTCTGAAAAGCATCACTTTGTTGTTCTTAAAGGACCAATTATTGGCAGGTTTGAGAATCAGCAGAGCCAGGAAGCTCAATATGCCAGTTTAGTGGTTCTCAAACTTTACATCAGAATCACCTGGAGGGCTTGTAAACCAGAATTGCTGGGCTTTATCCTCTAGAGCTTCAGATTCCACAGATCCTGGGGTAGGGCCTGAGAATTTGCATTTTAATAAGTTGATGCTGTTATTGTCTCTCAGCTCCAAATCTACCCTTCTGTACTTGCTTAGTGATTCTGGAGCTGGGATTCTACTAACCAGTTTCTGCTTTGCCAGCTGACTCCATTTTATGCTCCACCGTTAGACTGCAAGGCAAGAGGAGGAAGGGACTAACTCCTTACTGTGGGCTTTCTGTGCGCTCGTGGTTCCTGTGAATTATCACTGCTTCAAGGCTGCTTCACTCTAGCAGCAGCAGTTCCTTCCCATAGTATCAGCAGAATCCAGTTTGCAGTTATCCTAACATTTCTAAGAGAAGCTTCATTTTGCATCCCCTTCCCACGAGGCACCAGCAAGCTGATGCCTCATCCTCAGAGAGATGGGTCCAAATAAACCAGCAGCAGCTGAACAGCATGAGGTTTGCGTTTTAGCTGTGTATGGTCCCACATGAAGGAACCCACAACCCACCAGAATGGCATAATGATTACTCTAAACTGAAGACACTGAAGATACAGCAGATGCAGAAAGAAGCATTCCTGAGCTTCCCTTATCTGATTAAAGGCAAAGCTTTCTGAGAATGAAGCTGCCATTAATCCCCTGAGTAGAAGTGGGGGATTGAGGGGGTTGGGGAAACTTTCAGCCGGGAAGGAGACTGACCATTAGCACCTAGATGAGAAATTGCATAACAAAACCTTGTCAGAAGCTACCATGCCTGCGTGTTTTCACTAGAAGCCCTATACCCCTCTTTCCCCTTTTACTAATATGGTATAGTATATAGTATATAAACCCTTACTCCTAGCCAAGCCATTCCTTATAGAGTACTCTTAACTTTTCTCCTGTTAATCTATCTGTTGTCAATTAATTTGTAGTACCATCCCCTCCACCCAGTTCTAAGTTGGTAGAGGAAAAGTTTTTTTCCCCACCTACTTTTTTGCTTGTTTGTTTTAGATGGAGTCTTCTCTGTCACCCAGGCTGGAGTGTAATGGCATGATCTTGGCTCACTGCAATCTCCGTCTCCCAGGTTCAAGCAATTCTACTTCCTCAGTCTCCTGAGTAGCTGGGATTATAGGCGCACACCACCATGTCCGGCTAATTTTTGTATTTTTGTAGAGACAGGGTTTTACCATGTTGGCCAGGCTGGTCTTGAACTCCTGACCTTGTGATCCACCTGCCTTGGCCTCCCAAAGTGCTGGGATTACAGGTGTGAGCCACCGTGCCTCCCCTCTTCCCCACGTACTTTATGACTTAACCTCTTTGGTTGACTTTCCCAGTCTGTGAAATTAGGAACAGGTTGTTATGACGATTAAAGTAGGTGATTAATATACAGCACATAGTGTATCCAGAGTTGGTTCCTTCCAGGTTTGTGGTCTTGCTGACTTGGAGAATGAAGCTGTGGACCTTCATGTGAGTGTTACAGCTCTTAAATGTAGCACGGACCCCAAGAGTGAGCAGCAGCAAGATTTATTATGAAGAGCAAAAGAACAAAGCTTCCACAGCGTACAAGGGGACCCGAGTGGGTTGCCGCTGCTGGTTGGAGTGGCCAGCTTTTATTCTCTTATTTATCCTTGCCCATGTCCTGCTGATTGGTCCATTTTACAGAGCAGTGATTGGTCCATTTTACAGAGTATTCATTGATCCATTTTACAGAGTGCTGATTGGTGTGTTTATAATCCTTTAGCTAGACACAGAGCGCTGACTCATGCGTTTTTACAGAGTGCTGATTGGTGCATTTACAATCCTTTAGCTAGACACAGAGTGTTGATTGGTGCATTTTTACAGAGTGCTGATTGGTGCATGTACAATCCTCTAGCTAGACAGAAAAGTTTTCCAAGTCCCAATCGACCTGGAAAGTCCAGCTGGCTTCACCTTTCAGTAGGATAGTGTGAAGCACAGGTTAAACATTCACTAAATGCTAAATGGTGTTATTAATAAAATCAAGTTTCTTAATGTCTTACATTAAGTTGATTTTCTCAGTAGTTTTGTCATATTATAACATTAAAGTTGCATCTTCCAGGCTTTTAGATCATAGCATATTTTACTCAATAGGTTCTTTTTACATTTGGATCTTTTGTTATTTGAAGGCGAATGAGGATGATCATTCATATGTACGCCTGTGTTTATACACGTTACACAGAGACAGTTCCATTATTTGTTTACCCCTCTATGTGCTGTTATACTTTACCTCTGCCAACATAAAAGTGGTCTTTTCCACATAGGAAATTTTAGGAGTACTATTCACATATTTCCACCCATGAGTCACAGACAGAACTAGGACTTTGGGAGGTCATCTCTAATTCAGGTATTCTCTGATAAGTCACTCAGTGCCTAACACACCTATGACAAATGGTTCCCTGGCTTCCATAGTTTCTCCAAATCCTTTAACAAATATTTGGAGGCTAAGACTGCAGACTAGTCAGTAAAGATGCACAAGGATTCCTTCTCTGCTTGCAGATGTCATATGCTCTAATAAGAAAATATAATGCAGAATGCTGATTCATATAAATATCAATATCTTGTGCTCTGTTGTAGCCACAGGATTACTCGTACTTTTCTCATACAGTTATTTTCATCTTATAGTTAACATTTCTTCAGAAAGCTGATATTTGTACTTCATGGGGATTATGTTGACTTTATTTTTCTGAGGGAACAATTATGCCAATCAGTTATCTTTCATAAGTTAAGTGAACACTCCTAAGAGGTCATCAGTTCTGGTTGCCATCCTGAATATTCCAGACTATTTCTGATTTTAAATACACTGTTCTAATATTAAATACTCTATCTTTTGCTGAGCCCCCAGGCAAGGGGAGGCTGTTTTCTGTAGCCAGAAGAAGGGTACTGCTTCTGCTGGCTCAGAGGGTTCAAGAGAATTTGAAATTCAATATTCTCATGTTCATTCACTCAGGGTCGCAGGATCCCCACTCTTCTCCTGCTAGGGGATTGGCTTTGACACAGGACACTTATCAAACTCTACTCAGTCTCCTTTGCAGCTCTGATATTCTTAGAGTTGGATCTAGGCCTGATTGTGGCTGGAGAATATGGGGGTCTCTTTAAATGGTGCCATGGAGGTCTTGGGGTTTTCATATTGCGCCTTGAATTGACAGGCTGACTTGAGCTTGTCATTTTTATTTTGCCAAGGCATCTAAACTAGTTAGCAAAAGTTAGCCATCTCCAAAGCTATATAATTATTATTACCCTCTGTACTGTTGAAGTGCCATGGCTACCAAACAACTCAACACTTCAGTTTCCATCTGTACCTCATTCCTTTCCATATGTAACAATCTTAGTTACTGCTATGTTACTATATGCCAGGGCTTATCACTATCCAGCTCTATTGATGCCAGAATGCTGACTGGACCTGGCAAGTAGGACGTGTCAAGTATTCTAAATGTCCTAGTAAGATATCTGGGCGCTAGAGGATAGGAGATGCCCTTATTAAGTGTTTAGAAGTATAGTTGTCAGAGGTGTTTAAATCAGAGTGACTCCATCTTGTAAAGAGGCTGGGTAAAATAAGGCTGAGACCTGCTGGGCTATGTTCCCAGGAGGTCAGGCATTCTAAGTCACAGGATGAGATAGGAGGTCGCACAAGATACAGGTCATAAAGACCTTGCTGATAAAACAGATTGCAGTAAAGAAGCCAGCCAAAACCCACCAAAACCAAGATGGGGATGAAAGTTACCTCTGGTCATCCTCACTGCTCATTATATGCTAATTATAGTACATTAGCATGCTAAAAGACACTCCCACCATGACAGTTGAGAAATGCCATGGTAATATCAGGAAGTTACCCTATTTGGTCTAAAAAGGGGAGGAAACCTGGGTTCTAGGAATTGCCTGCCCCTTTCCTGGAAAACTCATGAATAAGCCAACCCTTGTTTAGCATATAATCAAGAAATAACTCTAAGTATCCTTAGCAGAGAAGCCCAAGCCACTGCTCTAGTATGGAGTAGTTTTTTTGAGATGAGTCTCACTCTGTCGCCCTGGCTGGAGGGCACTGTCGCCCTGGCTGGAGGGCAGTGGCACGATCTCCGCTTTCGGCAACCTCTGCCTCCTGGGTTCTAGTGATTCTCCTGCCTCAGCCTCCCGAGTAGCTGGGATTACAGCATGCGCCACCATGCCCTGCTAATTTTTGTGTTTTTTTTTAAAGTAGAGATGGGGTTTCACCATGTTGGCCAGGCTGGTCTCAAACTCCTGGCCTCAAGTGATCCACCCGCCTAAGCCTCCCAAAGTGCTGGGATTATAGGCACCAGCCACCGCACCTGGCCTATTCCTTTACTTTCTTAATAAACTTGCTTTCACTTTACGGATTTGCCCAAATTCTTTCTTGTGTGAGATCCAAGAACCCTCTCTTGGGGTCTGGATCAGGACCCCCTTCTGGTAACATAGTAGTCTGTAGATATCTAAAGTATGGGCTACTTGGTGCACCTTGCAATTATCCCCACTCACAGCACTTGGAGTAATGCTTTTTTACATTTTGGAAGCAGCATATATCATATTTGGGAATACTTCTCCAATTCATTTCTACTAACAAAAAGCTTGGATCCTTTCCTCCTACTGTGAATTGTAAACTAAAAATAAAATCCTAAACTCCTACCAAGTGAATGGACCCTGCCTCTTGACCAAAGGGACCCCCAAAAAACCTTATAAACTAAATCCCCAGCCATGATGGGTAGGGAAGTTGGACACACCTCATCATACCCCTTCCCTTTTGGAGTTTAGGCACAACTGATGATTATTATGTTAACACAGAGGTCATAAGGTAACAAAATGGACTCTTTGTGACAATAAGATACCAAATTATAAGCAGGATCTAAAGCCATGCCAGACAAGGGCTAAGTCACACAACCCTGCAGGTCACTCTGACCCAGTGTATTATTGGTTAACAGACTTCTTTATTTTAACTTAAAACATTCTTTCTGCTGACTCTACATTTTTAGACAAAGCTTCACTTCCTTAATCAATTGTAAGTTAGAGAATCTGTGAATCCACTTATAGCCTGTAAGCCTCCTCTTTAAACATCCTGCCTCTTCAAAACATCCCGCCTTTTCAGGCGAAATCAATGTATACCATCCACGTATTGATTTATGTCTTTGCTTGTAACTCCTGCCTCCCTCAAACTTATTAAACAAAACTCTAATTCAATTGCCCACTGGCACACGTTCGTAGGACGTCTTGAGACGCATTTCCCAGACCATGGTCACTCATTGGTTCAGAATAAACCTTTTAAAAATGTTTTACAGTCTGATTTTTCCATTAACAGAATCAATAAAGTGGCATTCTGATCTATAAATTAATCTCTTATTACCCTGAATTAATCTAACTCAGAATCCAAACAACTCTGAATAAAGAAAAAAAATTAAAGTTTGTTAACTTGTAAAGGACCAACTGCTGAATCATGTGTGCTCTGAAAAGTTCAGCCATCTCAGTGAGCCAAAAACAAAAGGATTTTTAATAAAAACTTCTTTCTTTCCTACTTATAGTCTACAGTCTTTATTTGGGTCTTCTAAAATCTGTAAAAATAGATCATCATCCTAGGTTTTGAGAAGAACTGATAATTACTATTTATCTCCTTAAATTAATCATCTCCCCCCCATCCCAGCTTTTTTTTTTTTTCTTGAGACAGGGTCTTACTCTGTCACCCAGGCTGGAGTGCAGTGGCTTCATCATGGCTCACTGCAGCCTTGCCTTTCCAGACTCGAGCAATCCTTCCATGACAGCCTCCTAAGTAGTTGGGACTACAGGTGCACACCACCATTCCTGCCTATGTTGTTTCTTTAGTTTAGGTTTAGTGAAAAGATTCCTCTATAGGCTTCTGATTCTGCCTATTACTAGTTGTTCAATGTTGAATAAGTTATTGTAACCTCTCTAAATCTCAGTCCTAAAATAATAGAGATAATAATAAGTATGATTATTAAATGAGAAACGTTTCATGGAAATTATTTCATGCAAGTATTTTATGCCATCACAAATTATTTGATTGTCTGGTTTTATTTCTACTGACAGAGCAAAACATGATAGAATTAAATTTTTTTTTTTTACCCTGAAAACCTCATAAACTAGGATCAGGAATGTGTGCTATAACAGAGGATTAAGTATTAGTAAACATTTGGCTATGACTTTTTAGGAGGCTAAAGGCCAGAACAGAGCCTTCTGTGCACTACAGGCTGGTACTACCTCTTTATTAAGGTTTTTAATTCTCTTTAGATATGACTATAGGTTCTAAGAGCCACCAAATAAACCATTCATGAAGTTATCTAGGGTTAATTACTCAAAAGTCACCAAGCCTAAAGGTATGACCTTCAAATGACTGTAAAGGCCATACAAAAGAAACTCAGAGTGGAAAAAGGGAAAACTCTCCACTTGATTCTTTATAAGTAAACATTACAGGATGAACTCAGTTATTCCAAAGAATGACTAAAACAGTGCCACTGTGGATTGAGTTTTCCCCTACAATGGGATGACACTTATTTATTTGTTTTGTCATTAGGTCTGGATCTCCCTTTGTTTTCTGACTATTTTGAAAAACCCTAAGAAACATTTCAGAAAATACTTTCATTTATTTGAAACTAAGATGAATAAAACTAGAGAAGCATTAAGTGCAACCATGATTAACAGAGAACCATAAAAGTTTTAGTGGTTTACCTGGAATTCAGGCAAATTAAACATAGTTTTCACTATTACCCTGTTTTAAAAATATAGCCCAATTCAATTCTTTCCTTTTCAATTACATATTTCAAGTACAGATTGCTCTGGGAATTTGATTTCTGTAAGCAGAAACTGTTAAGTTACTTGTCTTTGCAGGTTTTATAAGGAAACAAAAAACCCACTCAAAAAACATAAAGCTATCTAGGTTTGGAGTAAGACAGTTCA
The DNA here is from genome assembly GCF_007565055.1 of Rhinopithecus roxellana. Taxonomy (NCBI): domain Eukaryota; kingdom Metazoa; phylum Chordata; class Mammalia; order Primates; family Cercopithecidae; genus Rhinopithecus; species Rhinopithecus roxellana. The sequence goes on from NC_044550.1 coordinate 191,619,143, forward strand.
GCTATATCTGCCAGGAAAGCTCCATTTTTCCAGACTGCAATGTAGTTTTTAACATTATCAGATCCAAGTTTGTTTTCTCTGAATTTCTGTGTTTTATTACATGAATAATAACATGGATAGATTCTTATTTGGTAGATTAACCAACCCTGAAGGACTGCTTGGAGTGGAACAATCATGTTATCTGGCTGTCTTTCAGCCTCTGTTAAAGTCCATAATGAAATTTTATTTGACAAAATCACTTCTGAAACCCAGTGTGCTATTTAAAAAACCTTCATGGTTTACCCTTTTCTTTCCACAATACCAAAGTGGCTTAGACCACATTTTATCTGGACATTGTATAAGTATTTATGCTATGTACATGAAAGATACATAGAAATACAAAATTACCACATTATAATATTTTGTTTGACCATTGAGTCTAACTCCTAAATTTTATAAGTGGGGAAACTTAGGTCCCCGAGTGAGAAAGACAGTTCATGGCATGGCCAAACCCTAGGGACCCGGGTCTGCTGATGCAGTTTTGTCTCAATAACATCATTCACATGAGCCCAGGAAAGATTAAATAAATTTTGGTGACCTACTTCTTCTTTAAATGAAAAGAGAGATAATCAAAAGGATATACTTAGAAGACAGTAAAACTTTTTTATGGTATCTCTTTAGAAGTAACTGCTACATATCAAGGTCTAGTCTTTGTTTTAAACATAACAAAAGAAATTAACCAATTTATGTTACTTGTACATACAGTATTTGTTAATAATGTTTGGGCATATCTTCTGTCTGCTATTCTGGAGAGAGTTATAATATCCACTTTGGGTTGAAGCCAACTTGCCAAAGTAGAAGTGGCAAAGGGATTGGAACTCTGGTCAGTCTGACTTCCAAGTCCATTTTGTTTATATCAGCTCCCTCTCATTGGGCATACTGTTGTCAGGCTAATTTGCATATTGTTATTAGATTAATCTTGTCCATATATCATCATCATCATTTTGTCATCACAATCAAAATCTTTTAATAGTTACTGTTTCCATGTGAAGTCTAAACTCATCTGCCTGGTTCTCAGGCACCTCATAACTAGGCCCTTTTTTTAACCACTCAATCATGCCTCCTACTCTCTGGTCATTACCATTACATATATATATGTCCCAATTCAAATACAAAACTTATTGAGGGCTAGGTAAAATACACTTTAGGTGTTCTATAAATTTCTGTTGAGGACAAAAAGCTTAATTTGAATCAGAGATCCTGCCTTAACTAAAACTTCAAAGTTACTTGGAGCCATGAGAATAGTTTTAGATAGCATTTCCAAGAAATGTGTGATACTGCTTTCAGCTATCATTACGAACATTAATTTAAACTTTAAGAACATATGTGGTGGGGAAAAATGTTTGACTCTGTCCACTAATATTTGCTGAAGTCTCAGAAAGTGTCAAAATCATTATTCTCTTTCACTTTTACTTCTGACTCCCGAGCATGAAAACATCTGATTCCTAATCATGGTACTTCTCTGGGAAATATTTGCTGCTTCTAGTCACCTAGACTCCTTATCTTGGTACCCAGTCCTCTTCACATTGTTTCCAGTCTAGCTCTCAGGTCAAATATCTTACCACTGTCCACACTCTGGGCCACAATGAACTTTTTACCATTATTTCTGAACTACATCAGTCCCTTTCTGAGCTCTGTGCCTTTGTACAAGCAACTCTAATTTTATCAGTTTTTTTTTTTTTTTTTTTGAGACGGAGTCTCGCTCTGTCGCCCAGGCTGGAGTGCAGTGGCCGGATCTCAGCTCACTGCAAGCTCCGCCTCCCGGGTTTATGCCATTCTCCTGCCTCAGCCTCCGGAGTAGCTGGGACTACAGGCGCCCGCCACCTCGCCCGGCTAGTTTTTTGTATTTTTAGTAGAGACGGGGTTTCACCGTGTTACCCAGGATGGTCTCGATCTCCTGACCTCGTGATCCACCCGTCTCGGCCTCCCAAAGTGCTGGGATTACAGGCTTGAGCCACCGCGCCCGGCCCAGTTTGTTTTTTTATCTTTCTTCTTCTGCGCTTGGAAAGCTCCTACTCATTCTTTAAGACCTAGTTTAAATGTCACCTCCTCTGAGAAGTCTTTGGGGACTTCTTCAGGCAAAGTTAATTGCTATCATCTATTGTATGACTGTCTTTCCAAATAAATAGTAAGCTGCAGGGCATAAGGTAAATTGTCTTACTGCTTTTTCTATGCTCAGCACCTGGCCCAGAGTAGAACTCATTGAGTGCTGAATGAATGGAAGAATATCTTGATAATGTATTCACACAGACTTGTCTTCCCAATTAAATACAGTCATTTATAATTTTCCTTTAGCCATAAAGTAATAGATAGTAACACTGAGTGTTACCTGGAAATTTTCAAGACCTGTATAAGTACGTTGGTTTAAATAAATATCTAAGGTGATCCCTAACTGCTTAGAAATTATTTTTTAAATATCTTACTATAACCCCTTAGGCATATTAAAATTTCTACATTTTATTCTTCTCTAGAAAGAAATAAACATTTAGAAAGCAATTTATAAAACAGAAGCAGCTTACTTTATTTCGATCTTGTACAACCAGAATTTTTCTAGTACTTTCATCAAATACAGCTCCTATTGGGGGAAAAAGAAAAGATAATTGAGAAATATTAATTTCCTTCACCTTAATCTCCTCCCACACTCTCTATCTGTGGTGATCAAAATTCTACCCATACTTGAAGCCCTGGTTCAAATACAGGTGGAGTATTCCTTATCTAAAATGTTTGAGAGCAGAAGTATTAGATTTTTCTGGATTTTAGAATATTTTCATACACATAATGAGGCATCCTGGAGATAGGACCCAAGTTTAAACATGAAATTCATTTATGTTTCATATATACCTTATACACATAGGCTGAAGGCAATTTTTATACAATATTTTAAATAATATTGTACATGAAAACCAAGATTTGACTGCATTTTGACCGTGACTTGTCAAATGAGGTCAGGTATGGAATTTTCCACTAGTGGCATCATGCCGGTGCTCAAACACTTTTGGATTCTGCAGCATTTTGGATCTTTGATCTGTCGATTGGGGATGGTCAACCTGTAGCACCTCATCCATGAAGACACTAAGTGCTTGTCTTAGTCCATTTGGGTTGCTATAACAAAATAACCATAGACTGGATAGTTTATAAAAAACAAACTTGGCCGGGCGCAGTGGCTCACGCCTGTAATCCCAGCAATTTGGGAGGCCGAGGCAGGCGGGTCACAAGGTTAGGAGATCGAGACCATCCTGGCTAACATGGTGAAAGCCCCGTCTCTACTAAAAATACAAAAAAAATTAGCTGGGCGTGGTGGCGGGCACCCGTAGTCCCAGCTACTCGGGAGGCTGAGGCAGGAGAATGGCGTGAACCCGGGAGGTGGAGCTTGCAGTGAGCCGAGATCGCGCCACTGCACTCCAGCCTGGGTGACAGAGCGAGACTCCGTCTCAAAAAAACAAAAAACAAAAAAAAAAAAACCCAACTTATTTCTCGCAGTTCTAGAAGCTAGGAAGTCCAAGATCAAGGTGCTGGCAGATTCAGTGTCTGATAAGGGCTCATTCTTCTAGCCCTGTCCTCACATAGTGAAAGAGGCAAAGAAGCTCCTGTGGGCCTCTTTCATAAGGACACTAATCCCATTCGTGGGAGCTCTGCCCTCATGATCTCCTCACCTCCCAAAGGCCCCACCTCTTAATACCATCGCACTGGGGATTAGGTTTCAACATATGAATTTTAGGGGGAACAAACATTCAGACAACATATGTGCTTACAATATTTATTGAATAAATGAATTGACTTCTCATTTTTATTCCTTGAATCACTATCCATAGAACACAGGCTGTGCCCCCTGATGATCCAAATCTCAAATATCTCAATATTCATTTCAAGAACTTTCTGAAGCCAATTAAATTTTCTTATTATGTATATGTACAACTTTATAATCTACTAATATACCGCTTTGGAAGAGTTCTTTGTTTTATATATAAGTTCTAGTCCATTTCTTTTGTTTATTCATTCATCACACGCATTGCATATTCTTTCTTTTTAAAAATATTTCCCTTTGGGCAATGTTGGGTCAAAAATACAAATGACAGTTTAGTGATTTTTATTATGATCATTTAGATGCTATGATTTAAACATTATTTGTATTTAAATAATGTGGGATGATATTTTTTAAAAGATGCTTTCAACATATTTGTCCATGCTTTCAATATTAACTGAGTTCCTATATATAATGTATATAGATCCTAGGTATATTAATTGAGCTCCTACTATGTACCAGGCATTTTTCTAGGTGCTACAGATATAGTAGTGGTGAACAACACAAATGAAATTCCCTATCCTTATGGGGCTCCTATTCGGGTATGTATGTGGGGAGGTGCCAAAACAAGCAAAAAATAAATTATATAGAATATTAGAAGGTGATAAATGCTATGTAGAGATAGAATATAGAGAAGGAATAAATATGTGTAACATGGGGAAAAGTAATTGAAATGCAATTGAAATGAAAACATCACACTTGAGTATTTTAAGGCAGGAAGGAAAATCACCAAGTGAGATATAATTAACGTTAACGTTGGCTTCTATTAGAAAATGTAAACTATAATTTTATTGGACTTTACAAGAAGTAGAATGCCAAAGAAATGCCAAGGAAACTTACTCTTAAATTTTAATAATTTGTGGTTACTCAGATTGAACTTCTCCCTAATGAATTCACTGCAAACATGAGCACAGCATCAGAGACAAAACCAGCACCACTAAAGCACAATTTGAGCGACCCCTGCTGGTCACAACATAAAAATTATTATTATGATTAGGCACTGTGCTTCAATGCACATTATTAGCTCAGGTATAAATCACAATTATCCTGTGAGTGATATGAGTGTCTGACTTCATATGGCTCTAAATGGTAGAACTGGGACTAACAGCCAGTCTGTCTGGATTTCAGGCAGGCACACTCTTCTCACTGTGCAATGCTGCCCCTCCACAACACTGAAACTGCTCTCTCAGAAGGCTCACATTTCCATCCCATTCATTAAAAAAATATTGAGTATTTATGCCAGTCACTGTCTTTAGCCTGAGGATATCGTGGTGACCAAGATAGATAAAATATCTGCCTTTATGGAGTTTGTATTATTGTGGTGGAGATTAAGTGATACAATATAATTAATTATATATACATGATATAACAGAATTTTAGACTGTGATAAATGCTATAAAGAAAAATAGAGCTGGATAAAGGGACAAGGAATGATGGCACTGGTGTGCAGGGAGAAGTTACTTCTAGACAGGAGGGTCAGGAGCTTTTCTGAGAAGGAGACACTTGAGCAGAAACTTCGGCTATAAAGAACTAGATAAAGAAAGTTCTGGAGAAGCGTGCCGCAGGAAGAGGAGCCAATAGATGTCAAGGCTCTGAGCCAGACACAAGCTTGCTAAGTTTGAAAAGCAAAAGAAAGCAATGGCTCGCTCATGCAATTCCAGCCACATCTGCCTTCAGTAGTTTACAACAAATATCAATTACTTTTCTTTCCACCTAAAACTCTGCACCCCAGCCTGGGCAACATGGCGAAACCCTATCTCTACGAAAAATATAACAACTAGCCTGGCATGGTGGTGCATGCCTGTAGTCCCAGCTACTTGGGAGGCTAAGGCAGGAGGATCACTTGAGCTAAAGAGGTCGGAAGGAGCCCAGATCATGCCACTGCATTCCAGCCTGGGAGACAAAGTGAGACCCTGCCTCAAAAGAGAAAAAAAAGCAAAACAAAAAACAACTCTGCATCTTTCCAGAACAATTTTCTTACATTACCTTGTCCACACCCCCAATAGTGGCTTCAAATCCTAGTTAGTGCTCAAGATTGGTCAAGTTCTGCATTTCCTATTCTTTGAGCTGCTCTAAACTATAATGCACAATATAGTACTTAGTTATCAACAGGTCCTTCATAGGATACTCTTTTTGCATATATTACCAATTCTGTGGTAATAACTGGGAACTCTTAAGAGTCTGTGCCCGTGAATGATAATTATTTGTATAACTTTCCATTGAAGTGTGAGGCTGTCACTAAATTATTGAGTAGAATCTTTTGAAATAGAGCTGAATGGAGAGTTTCCGAATGTCTACTTGCTACAGGGAAGCAAGACAGGGACAGAGAGGACATCATTAGGCATTCTTGAACAACTCCTTGAAAAGCCTTTAGAAAATCCTTGAAAAGCAAACTCCCTTAGAAACTCTTGTAAATTATATAAAGGCAAATAAAATTATTAATTAAATAATGTTTTATTATTTTTATTTATTAAGGTCATAAGGATTCCTTACTATTATAGTTTTTCTGGAAATCTAAGAATTTCCTTAACCCTAGTCCTTAAAGGGTAGTACTGAGACCACCAGCAGTAGCAGCAGCAGCAGCAGCAGCAAAAACAGAAAAAGCCAGGAAAACCATCTGAATTTTCAGGCCCCACGCCAGACCTACTGAATCAGAAACTCTGGATGTAGGGCCCAGCAAACTGTTGTAAGATTCCAGGTGATTTTGATGCAATCTACAATTTGAGAACCCCTGTCTTACTCCGAGGGAAGTCTTCTCTCAACTTTCTTATGTCTCTGAAGTTAATCAGCCACTTCAAAATTCTACTCCACACTTAAATTACACTATTTTAAACAACTGTTCGGCACAATAATGTAAATATTATTAAGAAGTAATGTTCAAATCATTGAAAAGTTGGTTTCCTTTACCTGAAATTCAACATAAAAGTTATCATTTACTTTACAAATTCACATAATTAGTGCTAACATGTTTTACTCTATAATAAATTTATTCCCTGATCCCAATTCAGTGCTACTATTTGAGTAGTGAAGTTTAATTATATGTGTAAAATAATATTCAAGTATATCTTTTGGAAAACTAAACACTAAACTTGTTCTCTGTGTTGCTGTCTACTGATTGAGGCAAACTTCATCTATTTAAAAAGCACTATGTAATAGATACTGTAGCCCCCTTGTCCAGTTTTGCTTTCTGTGGTTTCAGTTATACAAGGTCAACCATGGTCTCAAAGTGTTACATCACTACTCTTGTGCTTTGGGGCCATTAATAAGGAAAATAAGGGTTATTTGAAGCCAAGTACTGTGATACTGGGACAGCTGATCTGATAACAGGGAAGGCTACTAAGTAACTAATGGATAGGTAGCCTATAGATACACTGGACATGGGGATGATTCACAGCCTGGGTGGGACAGAGCAGGATGGTGAGAGATTTCATCACACTACTCACAACAGCATGCAATTTAAAACTTAAGAGTTTTTTCTGGAATTTTCGATTTAGGTCATAATGCCTGTCATTCACCCCACTTCACCTCATCATGCAGGTGTTTTATCATTTCATACCATCCCAAGAAAGGTGAATACAAAACAATATTTTGAGAGAGACCACATTCACATAACTTTTATTACAGTATACTTTTATAACTGTTCTAATTCATTATTAGTCATTGTTAATCTCTTACTGTGCCTAATTTATAAATTAAACTTTATCATAAATATGTGTGATAGGAAAAAACATGGTATATATATAGGGTTTGGTACTATCTGCAGTTACAGGTGCCCACTGGGGGTCTTGGAACACATCCTGTGCAGATAAGGTGGAACAACTGCAATCATTTAATCAAATAACTCATCCCACATGAATAAACTATTTGCTTAGCTGTAACAAGCAAGAAATTGGGTGAACTTCTAAAAAGTTAATTCTGGTTGTCATGAGTTTGAGTTTGAATTACCTGCAACTCCTACTTGATGTGAAGCATATCCTGGTAATCTGCTGGGCCCTTCTCCCAGCCACAGAGTCAACGTTGATGAATCCGATTCTGCATGGTGAAAGCAGAAGCCCAGGGAAGCGGCGGGGGCAATAAATCGGCTTTGGAGGATGGGAATGTGCAGCCATACAGCTGTTCTACCTTCTGATCGCCATTGCTGTACTGCAGCTAAATGCAGAAGAAAAAAGTCTAAATAATTTCCAAAGAAATGAGTGGAATAAATTAAAACTCACCTCAGGGTTTCGCCTCCTCCATGAAGCCATCTTTAAGCAAAAGAGGTCCCCAAATGTCTTGTTCACAACGTTGGCACTGGAACTACCATGTTTTATAATAACCACCTTGTTTATATGATTTTTCCATCAGACTGAATTCCTTCAGAATAAAGTCAGTACACTGCTGACCTTTATATCTATACCACCAAAGACAATGCTTGGCACGTAACAGATGTTCTGTAGTTTCAGAGTGGACAAATAAATGGATTTACACCAAATCAAATACCATTTTAATGCTGTTCCTTTTAACATCCTTAGGTTTAATCTTAATGACAATTATGGACTTCTACTGTTTTCTTCCTTTAGGAGTTCTGTTATGTTTTTAATGTATAAATTTCATGGTAGTTAAACTTTGTTTTTAAATAATGTATGCTGGTTCTAGAAATTTTGAAAAAAATATGAAGAAATCAAACTTCACATTTTACTAGCATATAGGAATAAAATTCTAATTTTACTTTATTATAGATAATATCATGATGAACATAATCATAGGTTTTCTATCTTTGCCTTCTTTAAATTCTCTTACTTTATTACTTAAGATTGAGCCAGGAGAAAAAGATGCTAATATCTATTTGAAACTTACTAAGTTCCAAGCACTTTGTATATATTATCTCATTAAGTACACAACCATGAAAGGTATTACTACCTTAAGTTTATGGGTGAAGGAATAAATACTTCAGTTTTAGAGTTTTTAGAAAAACTTTTCAGATCACTTTTTTCATCCATCATCTCACTTAATCTTTATAATAACCCTGTAAAGCATGTGTGTGTGCGTGCGTATGTGTGTGCATGCATGTAAGTGTGTGTGTCTGTCTTTGGGGGTTGATTATATATCTAATAGTTAATTAACTTTCCCTTCTCTTTTCCCTAGCTCTGCAGTAAGCTCCTCTCTTTTAAGGACAATGTTCTCTACCTCTTTGAAAGTTGGTGTGCCTAGCACAGTGACAGACACATGGGGCCTTTAATAGAGACTTCCTGATTTGAGTTAGCATGCAGTGCAGTTATGGGATCAGGTCCTACTTACCTTGCTCTCTTTCTCTGATGTCATCTTTTAAAAATTGAGGTAAAGTACATAAAGCGAAATGTACAAATCTTAAGCGTACATTTCATGAGATTTGACATATGCATATAACCGTAACTCACACTTTAACACTATAGAACATTTCTATCACTCCATAAATTTTACATGTGCTCCTTCCCAGGCAATCCTTCCAATCAAATTAAAAGGCTAATTTCTAAAAGCCATGCTATTTGCTTACTGTTTTATATCTACACTGTTTGTCTTGGAGAATCCACTCTCACTGCATCAGCTGACATCTACATGAGGATGGCTGCCCAGTCCTGATCTCACTGAACACTAAACTTTCTGTTCTCCAGTTGCTCCGAGACATTTCCTGTCCTGAAGGTTACCACTTCAAACTTAACAAAATGTGTTCAAAACTGAATCTTTTTTTTTTTTTTTTTTTTTTTTTTTGAGACAGAGTCTTGCTCTGTCGCTAGGCTGGAGCGCAATGGCGCAATCTCAGCTCACTAAAACCTCTGCCTCCTGGGTTCAAGCGATTCTCCTGTCTCAGCCTCCCAAGTAGCTGGAATTAAAGGCACGCGCCACCACACCCAGCTAATTTATGCATTTTTAGTAGAGAAAGGGTTTTACCATGTTGGTCAGGATGGTCTTGATCTCTTGACCTCGCGATTCACCCACCTCAGCCTCCCAAAATGCTGATATTACAGGTGTGAGCCACCGCACCTGGCCCATACTGAATCTTACACCCCAAACTATCTTCATTTATAAGCTTATTTATTTCTGGCACCAATGCTTGAAACCTTCGAATCATTTTAAATTGCTTTCTTCTTTTCTCTAACAAGCGTTATTGCTTTTTCGTCCCCCACCTCCCATTCCCATTGCTAATATCTATCCTTCAAAGTCCAGCTCATATTCCACGTCTTTGACCAAAGTCTTTCCTAACCACTGCTCATGAGCTCACCATTATATGAATTTAAAGACTAGTATGTATATACAATTTATTAGAACTTATTACATATGACCTAATGATATCTCTTCCATTAGCTATTTTTTCGAATCCTATTTAATATTTTATGCATTTGCAATCCTCCAGGTTAACCCTACATTATGCACTGGGGCTCAATTTGTACTAATGAAACGATTGGTTTGCCTAAAGTCACATAGCTAGTTGGTGTCATGGCAGGGACCAGAACCAGCACTATTTCATTACTGATGCAGATATATTATGTGTGAAGCTAACAAAATATTGCCTGATTATCCCTCTAACTTTAGTTGTTGGTAACAAAACATCAATAGTTCATGTTCTGAAAGAATATGAATAGTTAGCTTCTTATTCCACTAAGAATATGGACTTCTTAATCCATAAAGGCTAATAGCAGACTTCATGTGTAAATAGTCTCTCTTTATAGGCCCTACCATTCAGTTAGTTTTGTTCAATTATAACAACAGAACCAGCAGGAGTTCTTCAAGGTAGCATAGTGCAGTGAGTAAGACAGGTGTAGAGCCAGGGCAAGTAATTTTTCTCTCTGTGCCTCAGTACTGTCATCTTTAAAATGGGAATACTAATACTATCTACCTCAAAGGGTTGTTAGGAGGATGAAATGAATTACTATTTGTAAAGATCCTAAAACATCTACCACTAAGTGCAACAAAATTTGTTTTATTGAAAAAATATAACAAGTATTTGGTACTTAAGTTTACAAATTAATTTCATCTTTGATCAACGCATCTATCCAGTAATTAGAGCTGGCGTTATTCACAAAAAGCAAGCTTTTCAGGGGCAATTTGCCTAATGCCTGGCTAAGCCCATGGCAGAACCTGGTACTTGAACCCAGAATGTGCAACTCCAAATTGAACAGCTTTCTGCTTTGCTGATTGGGGTAGTGTGCTTTGTTCACCTGTTTGGTCATTGATAAGTATCAGTGTGTGCAACACCTGTGTCTACCCACACACTGGAAGATAAATTGATTGATTCTCCTATTAGTGACATCGTTGCAGTCTAAGTGGGCTTGTCAGCAATTACTACCAAGAAGGAGAGAAAATAATGTGAAGAGGTAAGAAGTCGGGAATGAGGATGAGTAAACATAGAAATAACTAGCTCAATTAGATTTACAGATATGCTTCTTGCCATATTGCTCAATAGGATAAAGATTATTTTGAGTTTCCAGTGTGAGAGATCTTTCCATTTCCATGCTATGCCTTCAATTAGATTATCAGACCCTCAGAGGCAGTTTGAAAAACTGCTGCACCACTAAATCAAGGATTTCTTCCAAAGTGAAGGCTCCTCCATCCAAGCTTTCTTATCACTAGGCTCAAGCTTCAAAGCCAGTAGAAAGTTTTTTTTATTGAAGACTGAAACCACCCACCACCTTCCCTGGTTAATCATAAAAGAAGCGTTATTCTAAAAAACCTCTGGTTCTTGCTGGGACAGCTATTGACCCAATTTGCATACAAATGTGACACTTTGAACCTCTCTGGTTTACTATTTTATAGCCCAACAGGGTGACTATATTCAATAATGATTCAGGCTGGGTGCAGTGGCTCCAACCTGTAATCCCGGCACTTTGAGAGGCCAAGGCGGGAGAATCAGTTGAGCCCAGGAGACTGAGACCACCCTGGGTAACACAGTGAGACACGTTTCTAGAAAAAATAGAAAAAAGTCAGCCAGATGCGCGCCTGTAGTCCCAGCTACCCATGAGGTTGAGGTGGGAGGATTGCTTGAGCTCGGGGTTGGAGGCTGCAGTGAACCGTGTTCCCACCACTGCACTCTAGCCTGGGAGACAGAATGATACCCTGTCTCAAAAAAAACAAAAAAACAAAAAAACAAAAAAACCAAAAAACTTGTACATTTAAATATAACTAAAAGAGTAACTGGATTGTGGTTGAATGCTTGTGGTGATGAATATCTCATTTACCCTGATGTAACTATTACACGTTATATACCTGTATCAAAATAGCTCATATACCCCATAAACATACACACCTACTATGTACCCACGAAAATTAAAAATTAAAAAAGAAAAAGTCTCTTTGGTTCACTCAGTCCACCACCCGTATTAGAATGTAAGGCAGTTTTTTTTCCTTGGGAAAAGTGTCCGACAGAACCAAGGCTCGGTAAAGGATAGTAATAATGTAATAATATTAACAAACATCTACTGAGCTTTAAATAAGTGGCAGGCACTGTGCTGTGCACTTCATATGCATTATCCAAATTTACTCTCAGTAATTCCAGGAGTTCCTATTATCGGGGTCTACGTAAGAGGAAATGGTGGTTGACGGCAATTTCCGAATGTCCCACACTAGAAAGTGGACCAGCAACCAGGGTTGCAGATCCCAAAGTCCGGAATCTTCACCATTTCACCCAACCGCCTTAGAGGCCTCCCAGCAAAAGGTCTAAGCACAAATGCTCCAGAAAACAAGTCCGGGTCACGCGTGCCTTCTCCCCTTCCCTCTGGGCTCGATACTGATGCACAGAGCGACTCGGGAGTGGGGACCGCGGTTACTTCATTAGAAAAGCTCTGAAGCCCCGGGAGCCCTTCGTCCCAGGCGCACTTGCCCTGCAAACCCTTCTGGAAGGCGGCAGCGTCCAGGCGGTCCAGCGCGTCGAGCCGCGCCAGGCGCACCGAGATGCCCCCGAATCTGTCCAGCTCGCCCTGCAGATCGCACGTTCCAACTGGGGGATTCCGCACGTAACCCTGTGCGCCCGAGGCCCCGCGGTAACCCGCCGAAGGCCCAGGGCTGTACGTCCGAGCAAGCACCGCGCGCCGGCCGGCCCAGCTCAGTAGCGGCCGCATCTTCACGCCGCCTCATTCGCCCGATACCCAAATGACCCTTCCGCGCGCCAGAGCGGAGATCGCGGCCGTACATTTTAGAAGAGTGCCATCAATTCCCTCAGAGTTGAGGTGGGGTTACCACGCTGCAGAGCTATGCCAAGAAGACTGCAAAGTCGTCCACCAGCCCCTCTCAGCAATTTGTCCCGCTCCAGATAAGCGGGGAAAACCTCCTCCCCCACCGCCACCCACTTATTTTGTTTGGTAGTTTAATTCAACAGACGTTGGTTTAGGAATGGGGAAGCCGGGAGGAGATGCAAAAACGTCCTGTTTTTCAGAAATTCACAGTCTAAGTGGCAGTTCCGTTCCCGGAACCTATCGTCTTTCGCAGACGCCGTTCTAGGTGTTCCAAAGATTGCTGGTTTTGAAAACCTCAGTCCCTCCCACCACGCTGTCCGCTGCTGCGCTCCACTCTGGGGATTACGGCGCAGGGGCGGAACCTCTCTGACTTCTGCCCCGGAAGTTTTTCTCTCAGTGGACGCGCGCACGTTGAGTCGGCTTTTCTACTGCTTCGGCCAGGTTGCCTTGTGATCATGTCTTCCAAGAAGAACAGAAAGCGGCTGAACCAAAGCGCGGAAAATGGTTCGCCCTTGCCCTCTGCTGCTTCCTCTTGTGCGGTGGCACGGGCTCCTTCTGCTGAATCAGCTTTAGCGGCAGCCGCCGGGACTCTGACGGTGACCAACTTCCTAGAAAAGGGTAAAGAACTCCGGGAGGGAGACTAGGGGCCGAGGGGCGCAACCTGAGGGGAGGGAGACTCAGTGATACTGACTTGGGGTGCAGAGACTTTTGAAATTTGGGTGTGGCATGGGTCTGAATGCGGCACAGAAGCGTGTAAGACTTCTGTATGTAAGAAGCATGCAAACGTAGCTGCGCCTGCACTGGAGAAGTTAGGCTGAAATTGTTTATCCGTATCCAAGGTGTCTCTTGTAAATTATTTTGATTTTTTAAGTTGCACTTGAAACGCTTTGTCTCCTTTAACATTAACGACATATTTAATTGCAAAATTGTTCGTAACTAGCTAACATGGGATACTTATCCTAAAAAACTAAATAACCAATAAAGTAAAAATGTGGATCACTCTGCCTTTAGGAGTGATGATATAGCATTTTCTTCCAGTACTACACAGGTTATGATATTTAATAACTGCTAGTAACTGCACACTGCTGTTAGCAGTATATATAGCTCATCTAATTTCTACAGAAGCCGTGACCGATGGGTATAGTAATGACGGTTTTATAGGGGAAGGAAAGGCAACGTGATTCCATTCAGGCTACACAGGTACTAAGAGGCAGAGCCGATATTTGAGTCCAGATGTGTTTGACTTCAAAGCCATTGTCCCAGATGACAGCTCCCTTGATTTGGGAGAACGAATTTATACTTAAAAGTCTTATAAATTGAATTATAAATTGAAATTTTATATTTGATGTGTAATAGCTTTGAACAATGGACCAGACTAAACTAGTGGCAACATTTTTTATGTCTAATCAGACCTTAAAGACGATTTAGGTCTTTAAGACCATGTTCACATGGTATTTTCACTCTTCCTTAGGTATGGGAGGACAACTTGTTCTGTCCTGAAGGTTTAACTTGTTTTTGAACTAGATCCTTCCCATTGACATCTAAACATGCTCATTTCTCTTCCATCTTAAATCAGAACAAAAGCTCCACATTTTCTTCCTGCAACCATCTCTTTGTCCATTGCCAAACTTCTAAAATGGAGTGGTCTCTGTCGCCTCATCACTTATATACTCTCCTTAGCCTATTCCTCTTTGACTTCCACCCCGTGGTTCCATGGAAACTGTTCCTGGTGTGGTCTCCGAGCATCTCCATGTTGATAAACCTTACTTGACCACAGCAACTTTTGGTATTTTTGACCATTTCCTCCTTCTTGAAACACTTAACTTCTTATTTGTTGTCAAACTTGCCTAGTTTTCTTCATCTTTGTTGATGTTTCATCATTTTCCTTTGCAGGCTCGTCCTCTTCCCTTGACCATTAAATGTTGAAGTTTGTCAATTCTTAGTCCAAAACCTTTTTTTCCTCTCAGTAAATCCTCTCTCCTTAGCAAGTTCATCCAGTGCCCAGAGTTTCTCATCCATAGTCTCTTCAGTGTCAGATTTATATTTGTAAATCTTTTGTTTTTGCACCTTGATATAGTTGTCTTTTAGCCAAGTGCTTCTCAAGCTCTCTGTGGCGAAGACTTTAACATTTACAATAGGTCACAGGTTGGCATTTTTATAAAATACAGTCAAAATGATTTTCTAGAAAAATAAGGAAAAAATTTTATTAAACAGATGTGAAATTATTCTGCAAATTTCAATAACAGCTTCTAAACACTTATTCTCATGTTTTGCACTTGTCATGAAGCACTGACAAATCGTCGTGGGCCATATTTTGAATATAGTACTGTACAATCACTCTTCTCATGAGTGTCTCAAAGATATTTCAGGACTAACTTCGTGAGCCCGTATTTCCTCCAACAAAACAAACTTTCATTCTGTTCAGCTTTTTGCATTGCAAAATTCAGAAACCTAAGAGTCATCCATGACTCTCCCCCCCATATCTCACATACCTAGTTCACCCCTAAATCATGTTTATTACCTAAATATTTTACATTATCCTCTTCTACATGCCATTCCCACTGTTTCTACCTTAATTTCAGACGCCATCATCTTTCACCTGGACTGCTACAACAGCCTTTTAGCTGATTTTCCTGCTTCCAGTTTTGCCCCTTACTCGTTTTCTGTTCTGCAGCCAGAATGATCTTGTAAGATGCAGATCTTGTCATGACATTGCTTTTCATCCCTTTCTGGACTCCCATTGCTGTCAGAGTAATGACCAGCATCTTAATGCAGCCTGTTGCACTATTGTCCTGGGTGGTCTTGACCTTCTTTACATGGTTTCCCTATGTTTGTTTCCACCACTCTGCCTATACTCTCCTGAGGATGCGCCATAACACCTTCTGCCCAGGAACTTTGTACATGCTGTCTTCTTTGCTGAGAATTATCTTTTTCTTCTCTTCATTTAGTTAGTTCCTACTCTTCTTTCAGACCTGATTTTAACATGACTTCCTTTGAGAAACATTCTCATATTCGAAATCAGGTCAGATCCCACATTATAGGCTCTCCTGGCACTCTAAGTACTTTTTTCATTGTATTAATCTTAGTTTATAATTTTACAGCTCTTCACTGATTGCTTAATAACTCACTCATCCTACAAGGCTATAAACTCTGTGAGACCAAGGACTTGTGGACAAAAGTGCCTAGCATAGTATCTGCCATATAGTAGGCACGTAGTACTTATTTGCCGAATGAATAAATGAAGGGTGGATGGTTGTTTGAAATTATCTTTACTCTCTTGTTAATCTGATACTTAAGGTGCTCAATCAATGTGAAAGTAGTTAATGGGGAAATTAGATGTTGACATATTTTTAAAGTATTGGAGGAGTGAGGTGAGAAGGGAACTCTGTGGACAACTTGAGTAGACCTGTGTAGTGTAAGCAGAGAACACAGTGGTGATGTTTTGGAAAATGAGACTGGTGGATGGGAATTTGAACATGATTACCCTTGAAAGAGAAGGTGGAGAATAAATCCTGGGGCATGGAGAATGTGCTGGATAGGGTGGAAGGAGAAGTAGAAAACTAACGTCTTGGGAAGGACTGAGAACACTTGTGTGGTAATTGTCAAGAGGGAAAGGTAGTTCATTGAGGTTTAGGAAGAAAGAGGTGGGAACCGAATATTATGAGATCATCTAACGGCAGTATACTTTGCTGTTAATGACCAGCAAACTATATAAGATACCTAATGCTCATTGGAAGATTGAATTTCTGTCCAGCTTCTCCTATTATGCAGTATGTGTTAATTTCATTTTATACTCAGTGCTGTTCATCTTAGCTTTATGAGATGCTTTGTTTTTCTAGATTTGCACCTCTTGTAAGAAGAAAAAGAAACATGTTGGGGAGTTATTTTGTAGTGACAGAATAATGTAAATCATATTTGTATCTTATGGTTTTGCTTTCATTGATTTTCTTTTTTATTACAAAATATCTGTTTTCTGATTATTAAGGAAAACTTAGGTAGATCTCTGTGATTATGGTATATATGTTTACAATAAATTTTATAATGAAGTTGTGACATTTTTAAATTACTTAAGTGTTTCATGGATTTTGCGCTGAAAAGAAAAACATTGTATACTCATTTACTACATTTATTCATTTTATGGCCATTTATTGTGCAACTGCTGCATTTAATACATTGTAAGCATTGGAGATACAGAGAGAAATAGGACCCAATTCCTGCTTCAAAGCAGTATACAATTAAGGAGAAAGACTAAAACAAATGAATATTATGATAAATGCTATTAACGCAGCACAGGGTGCTGGAGGAATTAGAGGAGGGACACCTAGCTAAATATGGAGCTTGGTGGAGGTGGGGTGGGTAGGAAGGAGTGGAAATGTCAGCACATCATTTTCAGAGGTGTTGTTAACTGGACTGAATTCTGGACCCCCCTTTTCAGCCAAAAGTTGAAATCGCTAGTGGTGATTTCAGTCAGTGTGTTTGTATAAGGAAGATGACTTGTGTTACTATCTTTATCTATTCTTGGTAATACAGAAGAAAAAGATCTGGTGGTGACCATAATGTGGGGCAGAAGTAGAAACATAACTTAATCCTCTAGAGCCAGATGGATGTTCCAGTTCCCAGTTCAATCCTTTGAATACTAGTAGCTGACTCAACTTTGAACTTAAAGCCCAGAGACTCTCTTTTGCAATTATGTTTAGTTCTTAAAGAAATTAGAGACTCAGAAAAAAGGAAACCAATGCTCACCCCATAAAACATCTTCTTTTTAGTTAATACTTAATATGTTGCCAGTAGACCCTCAAAAGCATTTGATTTTAAATCTGTTTGTTATAACAAAAGTTGGAACACTAGTTTCTCCAGGGTATGATAAGTACATTCATGTGGTTATATGGTTAGAGTATTTTTATTTACTGCAAAAGAAAGCATGCTTTAACTTCTGTTACAAAGTAGTAAAAAATAATTTTGTTTTCCTTCATAGTAAATGACAGAATTCCTAAAGCATTCCAGAATTCCCTTATTCATCTTGGACTCAACACTATGAAGTCTGCAAATATATGTATAGGTCGACCAGTGTTGCTTACTAGTTTGAACGGAAAGCAAGAGGTAAGAGTCTTTTGCATTTCCTTAGTTTAGAAATAAAGACTGAACATTGCAAATCCAAAAATCTAAACTCTGTAATGCTTTTGAGTGCTGTGGTGGTCAAAGGAAATGCTCATTGGAACATTTTGGATTTCAGATTTGGGATGCTTAGCCAGTAAACATAAGGCAAATATGCCAAAATCGAAAATTGAAAATGCTTCTGGTCCTAAGCATTTTGGATAAGGGATACTCAACCTGTGTTTGAGACGTTTCTGATTTTAATTTTCAACACAAGCAGGAATAAGTGAAAAACTGTATTTTAAAAGACATTAATGTATATAGTAACTCTCTGTTCCTTTGCTGTCTATGACTCTGCTGGGCATAGTAGCCCCCTAAAATGTTATGTAGAGAGAAGTGTTTCCTCCGATGGTAGTGACAGTATTTCTCCCTGTCAGTTATATTTCTTTATAAAAATATTATTTTGGGGTAAGAAGGTCACCTGTTCTGTATGTAAATATTTTATTATTCTCCCTGGTTTCAGCTGTTTCTCCTTGCTGTCATTCTTCATACCTGAGATTCTCAGCCTAGAACCTTTCCTGTATCATTTTTGGCAACTTGGCTTTCTCCTCTGCTATCAGCCCCTTATCTTTCCTGGCTTTCTTTGATGCTTTTCTGATCTGCTGGGGATCCTCTGGAAATACTTTGAATTTTTTTTGTCTGCTGATGGCACCCCTCTTATTCTTTTCATTTTTCTGGCTTATACTTTAAAGTTCCTTTACTGTGTCTTGTAGAAGAGAGGACTATAAGTGTCTGAGCTCAAGCTAGAAATTTTCGCTCCCCACTCTTAACGTTTAAATTTGATAAGACCCAGGTTCTGACAAAGCTCTTGTTTTGTGTCCCTATGTCCTGGATGTAGTTTAATTTCCAGGCTGAATTACTTTACAAGTTATCTTGCCTTAATATTTTTGTCATTTCCTCATTATCACTTGTTAATGCCTTTATCTTTTTTCATATGTCTTTCATATCTTCTGCTGTCTTCACTGTGGGATCATTCGTGCTCTTAAGAAAAAGATGTAATATTATTTAAAAGTTTATTTTTCATGAGCCCTTATAGTATTTAAATTTTTTTTAAAATGCAATTTGTCTTATTGCAATTGGTATCAGATTATAGCTCTTTTTGGGTAAAGACTGTATTTTGCATATCTAAGTACTTGACTGTCCTTAGCATTCTACCTTGTAAATTGATGGTATTCTATGAATATTTATTTTCTAACATTTTTATTTCCTCTGTCTGGCAGGTCTATACAGCATGGCCTGTGGCAGGATTTCCTGGAGGCAAGGTTGGCCTGAGTGAAACGGCACAGAAGAATGTGGGTGTGAGGCCTGGTGATGCCATCCAGGTCCAGCCTCTTGTGGGTGCTGTGCTACAGGCTGAGGAAATGGATGTGGCACTGAGGTTTGGCTCTTTTCTTTGGTGACTATCTGGATCAAAGCTGCCCAATAGAAATATAAGAGTCACAAATGTAAACCACATAAGTAATTTTGCATTTTCTTGTAACATTTTAAAAAGTAGAGAGAAACAGGTACAATGAATTATAATAGTACGTTTTATTTAACCAATATATGTAAAAATGTATTTTAACATGTAATTATAAAAAATTACCAATAAGGGCTGGGCACGGTGGCTTATGCCTGTAATCCCAGCACTTTGGGAGGCCGAAGTGGGTGGATCACTTGAGCTCAGGAGTTCAAGACTAACCTGAGCAATATGGCGAAGCCCTGTCCCTACAAAAAGTACAAAAAATAAAATTTCTAGGCATGGTGATGTGTACCTGTAGTCCCAGCTATTTGGGAGGTGGAGACAGGAGGATTGCTTGAGTCTGGGAGGTGGAGGTTGCAGTGAGCTGGGATTGCACCACTGCACTCTAGCCTGCGTGACAGAGTGAGACTGTGTCTCAAAAAAAAAAAAAAGTTACCAATAAGATATTTTACATCCTTTTTTTCAAACTAAGTCTTCAAAATCCAGTGTGTATGTTACACTTATAGCACATCACAGTTGAGACTAGCCCCATTTTAAGTATTTGATAGCTACATGTGCTGAGTGGCTAGTGGTCACTTGTGTTATATTAGACAACCCAAGCTAAATGAGTGCTATGTAATTTATAGACTAAGGACTTTTATTTTCCATGATTAGAGTATGCCCTGATATTTTAGGTGAGAGTAATTTTCATTGATGAATATTTAGCAGTGTTTTTCACCTTGACTTGCAGTGTAATCAGGGCTTCTTACAGTTGTAAAGAAAAGAGTAGATTACTGTGAGTCAAACAGAAACAAGTTTTAATTAAGACTGCAAGAAAAGAACTTGACTGTATATTTTAACTTGTTGATTATTCAATTTAGTAAAACAAACGGTCGTTACTATCAGATTTTAAAATAATCCCTCACCACAGGCTAATTTTTTGAATCTGCCTATCAAGATAGTTAAGGTATATTATCCATCCTCCTGGATATTCTATATCTAATAAGATTTTGACTCGGTTTGCATATACAAGTCTTATCAAAAGTCATTTACAAAAAGCATCTTTTTATACTTTAATGTCGCCTTAGTAATAGTTTGGGGGATGTGTTTACATTATATGTAAGAACTACAAACCATTTTCTAGTTATCAGCTTGATTTTAATATGTTTTCTTCTCTTTTGCTACTATTGTAGATTTTAGACTTGAGTTTTGGCATATTTTTTCCTTTATAACAGGAAAATGTTTTCAGAGCTTATAGTAACAGTTTAATGAATAATAAAAGGCAGAAGGGACAGGAGACAATATGTTGACTACCAGCTGTATACAGAAGCTTTGTATGTATTGCACGTATGTATACACACACACACATTTACCCTTCCCTTTTTAAACAGGTGAAATAGCTTAATAAGAAGTAACTTGCCTAATATTTTATGAGGTAGTTACTAGTACTGTTCAGATTAAACTGGATTATTCCTCAGACTATGTCTTAAAACAGTGCTACAGGTAGCAGTAATTCGTTGACTGGAATTAGCATTTATGATGACCTGCAAACTAGTCAGACCTCTTGAGTGCACAGCAGTCTTAGGTGAGTAATGATTGCTTATTATAGAGGACTGTATATGTTTTAAATGAAAACTCAGGTTTGAAAATTTTGTTTTAAAAAATCTTATGTTTTAAATGTGGCAGCAGAGTATAGACAAGAAAGTTAATTTCCAATTGGGAAAATCAGTCATTTTAGTCTGCTTAAATCATTCAGTTGCAACTGAAAGATTTTATAATTAATAGTAATGTTAGAGCTCCTTCTAGTGGAAATTGTTTTATGTGCAACTATTATTTTTTTAAAAGCAAAAAAATTGGTTTGATAATTTTACTGTTCTTACATGTGTTTATAAATACCTTCTATTCAGAGTTTAACAAAAGCAATTTAAGTATAACTTGGTTTAGAGTTCCATAAACAAAAGTAAATGTACGCATTTAAGGAGATACATGCAATTTTCTCTTTAGTTTATACATATATTTGATTCATGAAATTTCCCATTCTATTTCTTGCTCTTTCTTTTATATGAATATATAGTTGATTCTCATTATTTATGTTTAGTTATGTTCTATCAAAGTTGCCTTGAACACCATTAGCAAATACTGAGACATTTCTTCTAGAGGGAAATAAGTACGTATAGACATAAATGCAACGCACACACACATAATATATGTAGTGTATATATAATATAATACATACATACACACATTTTACATAGATTATAATCTTAAAACTCCAAAATAATTCATTCTGGTAGATTTTCTTTTCTTTATTTTACAAAAGAGAAGAGGAGATTTAGAAGTGTTAAGGGACTTGCCTGAGGCTGCCCCGCTACAGGTACTAGTATTGAGATTCAAACTCCCTCCAACTGGCCCCAGGCCTGGAACTTCTTCACTGCACTGCTGTGTCCCCTATCACTTCCATTCTCTGGTCATCTCTGAATGAGAGCTGAAACAGGGTGGAGAGTCACCTTATTCTGTATGGTAACATGGGTGTTGGGTAACCCAAATTTTTTGCTGCTCTTCCGTGTCACTAATGACCGCAAATGTTTTGTGAGTATTGATTTTGGGGTACACATAAATTTTTGGGAGTTGGTAAATTTGCAAATACAACGTCCACAGGTATTGAGGATTGACTATATTGCATTATTACTGATAAAAGGGATTGGAAGCCAGGCACAGTGGCTCACGCCTGTAATCCCAGCACTTTGGAATTTGGCTGAGGTGGGTGGATCGCCTGAACTTAGAAGTTTGAGACCAGCCTGGGCAACATGGTGAAACACTGTCTCTACAAAATGTGTATATATGTAAAAATTAGCTGGCCGTGGTGGTGAGCACCTGTGTTCCCAGCTACTCTGGAGGCTGAGGTGGGAGGATCACTTGAGCCTGTGAGGTAGAGGTTGCAGTGAGCTGAGATCACACCACCACACTCCAGCCTGGGTGACAAGAGTGAGACCTATCTCCAAAAAAAAAAAAAGAAAACTGGAGAACAAAGTTATTTTGACCAGATGGGCACACAGGCACATGCCACCAAGTCTGGCTAATTTTCTTTTGTATTTTTTGTAGAGGTAAGTTTTTGCCATGTTGCCCAGGCTGGTTTTGAACTCCTGAGCTCAGACGGTCCACCCACCTCAGCCTTCCAAAGTGCTGGGATTACAGGCATGAGCCACCATGCTCAGCTTCCAGTCACTTACACTTCCCCTTGAGCTAGACTGTCCCCCCTCTACTGGTCACTAACAGAACTAGACAGCTATTTGTCTCCCCTCCTGATATGGGCTGCTTATGCACAGAGGAGGAGGAAAAATGCTCTTGTTCTGAGAACTCTCGAAGAGCAGATTTCTTTATAAATGTATAATATTTAGATGTGTTCACTTCCTGCACTTAAGCAGCGCTCCGGGGAGACACAGTTATCATTAGGAAGGAGGGGATCTCATTTTTCCTCGGTCATGTCCTGTCTCCAGAAAAAAACCTTCATTGTAACCATTACTCCCCTTTTTCCTACTTCTGCCTCTTCAAGTAACATACTGTATAGGACTAATTTTCTTGAAGAAATAATTTGTAAGTTATACTAAGAGAATGAAGTAAGTTATTGATAAGAGCCTTTTCTCCAAGCTAGGCAACTTTATAAAGGGAATTATTAGTTTAGGTCAGCATTTTAAAAATGTTTTTGACTATGACTCTTAATAAAAAATGGAATTTTTCATCAGATTCTTTGTATATACACATCCATAGATATAGTGCTCATATACGTGCGTATGTGTATGTATGTGTTAGAAGCTAATGTTTTACAAAGCAGTATTTACCCTTTCTATATTCAGTGTACCCTGCATTTCTTACTCTATTAACAAAGTGCTGAATGGGGCTGACTGAAATGATTTCATTACCCTTGTGTTTTGAAGAACATTGATTTATGCCACTAAGGCAACAGATTCCAAATGATATTTTCATGGCTATATATTTCTGAAAAATGTCCATCATTTCAAAATTGTATACATTATTTAAGGTTGCAGGTGGATTATTCTTTTGATTAAGTCTATATTATAACTATATACATGTAATTTTATACCAGTTTAGTTTCTGATGTACCTAGTGCTGATTTCTGTCGCCTTCTCATCCTTTTAACAGTGACAAAGATATGGAAATTAATGAAGAAGAACTGACTGGTTGTATTCTGAGAAAACTAGGTGAGACAAATATTTTAAATTGTTTTCTTAAGTTTTAAGCTGCAAGGCATCAGCAAATAAAGTGTCCTTGAGGGCTTATAAGTGCACAGTAGTTTTCTTCAAAATAGCTTTGAGAATATTCCCCTCAATGAATGAATATACTTTTAAGATAGGGATGTGTTACTTTTCCTGGTTAATTGGCAGTTGAGCAGTGGAAAGAATATGTGACTTGTCTGTGGAAAGAGTCAGTGGTAGAATTGAGACTGTTCTTGCCCTTTCCAGTGAGAGATGCTATCTTGGGAGTGTTGGTTTGGGTGTGCCATTTTCATTTAGTTTATTACTGAATATGGAATGCCTGGCTATTTGTTGATGTGGTTGCTAGAATCTGAGATCTACTGTGTGTGGAGGATTTCAGAGAATCATCTTTTCCTTCTATCTCCAGATGGTGCTATATTATAGGGGAATATTAGGTCCTCAATATTTTATGACAATTATTTTATTAATACTCTGCCTTTGATTTAGTCTTTTCAGTCAGATAGTAGATGAAATATATTGCTATTTAAACATTAAACTGGTAACAAACATTATGCTAACATGTATATTTAATAAATTATTTTCTAGATGGCAAGATCGTTTTACCAGGCAACTTTCTGTATTGTACATTCTATGGACGACCGTACAAGCTGCAAGTAGTGCGAGTGAAAGGGGCAGATGGCATGACATTGGGAGGACCTCAGAGTGACTCTGACACTGATGCCCAAAGAATGGCCTTTGAACAGTCCAGCATGGAAACCAGTAGCCTGGAGTTATCCTTACAGCTAAGCCAGTTAGATCTGGAGGATACCCGGATCCCAACATCAGGAAGTACTCCTTGTATACCAGTTGATGACAGAATTACAAATAAAGCCAGTGATGTTTTGTTGGATGTTACACAGAGCCCTGGAGATGGCAGTGGACTTATGCTAGAGGAAGTCGCAGGTCTTAAATGTAGTTTTGAATCTGCCAGAGAAGGAAATGAGCAACTTGCCGAAGAAGAGAGACTGCTAAAGTTCAGCATAGGAGCAAAGTGCAATACTGATACTTTTTATTTTATTTCTTCAACAACAAGAGTCAATTTTACAGAGATCAATAAAAATTCAAAAGAGCAAGACAACCAATTCAAAGTAACTTATGACATGATAGGAGGCTTAAGTAGCCAGCTGAAAGCAATTAGAGAGATAATTGAATTGCCCCTCAAACAGCCTGAGCTTTTCAGGAGTTATGGTATGATTATCTTCAGTTTATTGCACCCAAAAATGTTAAATTCAAATTAAAAGATAGTTCACACTTATCTAGTGATTGCTCATCCTCTTTTCCTGTTTTTATTTTCTGAGTAGTGGGTGTGGTAGAAGATGTCAGTTGCTTTGGGAGATGCCAGTTAAATGGGCCATTTTCTCTGCCTTGGTATTTTTAGGTTGTAATGTGAATTAGTGACAGCCTTGTCTCTTCTACGAGCGTATTTCCACAATTACCTGTATTGGATCTAGAATAAGTATCTTGTCATGCTGGGTCATCTGTAATGACTGAAGAAATAAACCATTCAAATACGTTAGATAAAACTTCTTTGTTAGGAAATGTAACTGTGTACCCATCTTTTTGCAGTGAAGCAGGTAATTAAGGGAATGGCTTGACTCAGGAAGCTCAGGGCTTCCGCTGCCTTGTTATTGCCAAGATCCTTTGCATATATTTGCTGTGTCTGATCTCTCTGCTTTTTCCTTTCTCATGAATCTTATATATACATACATGTATATATATATGTATGTGTAAAATGAACCCTTAGATTGGCATTTTGCTAGTACTTACGTATGTTTTGTACTAGCAAACATATGTACTCTTCAAGGTGGTTAGTTGGAAAAAACTGGGATTGGTGGCTGCACTATGTTTTTTGATAATTGAACTGTGTTGTGTGGGATGGGGCTTGCAACAATGTTGGTGTCCAGTTTTCTTTTTTTTTTTTTTTTTTGTGAGACGGAGTCTCGCTCTGTCTCCCAGGCTGGAGTGCTGTGGCGCGATCTCTGCTCACTGCAAGCTCACTGCAAGCTCCGTCGCCTCCTGGATTCACGCCATTCTCCTGCCTCAGCCTCCCGAGAAGCTGGGACTACAGGCGCCCGCTACCACGCCCGGCTAATTTTTTTGTATTTTTTAGTAGAGACGGGGTTTCACCGTGTTCGCCAGGATGGTCTTGATCTCCTGACCTCGTGATCCACCCGCCTCGGCCTCCCAAAGTGCTGGGATTACAGGCGTGAGCCACTGTGCCCGGCCTTTTTTTTTTTTTTTTTTTTTTTTTAACCAACATGCTTTCTCTGTTCTGTGGTCTACAGAGAATGAAAGTCATTGCTGGGGATCAGTGTTTGGGCTAGTTAGTACATCTTTCTGGAGGGGGAGAAAAAACTCTTGACTCCTTGTGATGCAAGATAAAGTTAAATTTTGTAACTCATGTTTGAACTTCTTTTTTTTTTTTTTTTTTTTTTTTTTTTGAGACGGAGTCTCGCTCTGTCGCCCAGGCTGGAATGCAGTGGCCAGATCTCAGCTCACTGCAAGCTCCACCTCCCGGGTTTACGCCATTCTCCTGCCTCAGCCTCCCGAATAGCTGGGGCTACAGGCGCCCGCCACCTCGCCCGGCTAGTTTTTTGTATTTTTTAGTAGAGACGGGGTTTCACCGTGTTAGCCAGAATGGTCTCGATCTCCTGACCTCATGATCCGCCCGTCTCGGCCTCCCAAAGTGCTGGGATTACAGGCTTGAGCCACCGCGCCCGGCCTCATGTTTGAACTTCTTACGTTTATAAGAAACCTGGTGATGGTGAATCTAGTGTTTTCTACTTTTTCTTCCAGGAATTCCTGCCCCTAGAGGAGTGTTACTTTATGGTCCTCCAGGTACTGGAAAAACGATGATCGCCAGGGCTGTTGCTAATGAAGTTGGAGCCTATGTTTCTGTAATTAATGGTCCTGAAATTATAAGCAAGTAAGTACATGTTTTAATAGAGTAAACAATATATTTCCAAAGTGTGGTTTTTAGAAATGATTGTGTGGTATTCTATCTGATATTTTGTACATTGAAATATTTTGTTTCTTAATAATTGTTTGGAAAATAATTTTTGAAACTAATTTTAAGTATTATAGAAATATTGAAAATTCAGATTAGCTGTTATAGACAAAGCTTTAAAAACAATAAGAAATGGTCTTTAAATACGTTTTATTTATTATAGATTCTATGGTGAGACTGAAGCAAAGTTACGTCAGATATTTGCTGAAGCCACTCTACGGTACTTTTTATTTTTAAATGTTTTGGAATTAATAATCAAGGCTATATTAGTCAAAGTGAGATACTAGCACCTTATACAAAGCATAAACAGTAGTACAAAAATAATAGTGATAGTAGTAGAAATAGATTATAGATCTAATGAAATTCTATTTCTATCTAATCTTTAAAAGTTTGATAAATGTTATTAAATTACATAAAGTAGAAGAATTAAGACATAGTACTTGATAAGTCATGTGACCTTGTTTGAGCATAGAAATCCATGGCTTTTGGGTGCTTAGGTGTATCTAATATGTTTAGTTTTTCTAGTAGACTGTATTATTGTAGCTCTTTATATTAGAACTTCGTTATGTTATACTTTGCTTCAAAGGGACAAATCTTTTACCCATTAAATAATGACTCTGACTGGATGTGGTGGCTCATGCCTGTAATACCATCACTTTGGGAGGCCAAGGCAGGAGGATTACTTGAGCCCAGGAGTTTGAGACCAGCCTGGGCAACATAGTGGGACCCTGTCTGAAATTGGCTGGGCACAGTGGCTCACACCTATAATCCCAGCACTTTGGGAGGCCAAGGCAGGCAGATTACTTGAGGTCAGGAGTTAGAGACCAGCCTGGCCAACATGGTGAAACCCTGTCTCTACTAAAAATACAAAAATTAGCCGGGTGTGGTGGCAAGTGCTTGTAATCCCAGCTACTCGGGAGGCTGAGGCAGGAGAATCTCTTGGACCTGGGAGGCAGAGGTTGCAGTGAGCTGAGATTGTGCCATCACACTCCAGCCTGGGGGACAAGAGCGAGACTTTGTCTTAGAAAAAAATAAATAAATAAATAAAAATAATTAGCTGGGCATGGTAGCATATGCCTGTAGTCCCACCTACTAAGGAAGCTGAGGCAGGAGGATCACTGAACCTGGGAGATCAAGGCTGTAGTGAGCCATGATTTCACCGCTGCACTCCAGCCTGGGCAACACAGACCCTGTCTCAAAAACAAACAAACAAACAAAAGCAAAACAGTGGTAGAGACATAGCTATATTACAAGT
Organism: Rhinopithecus roxellana; assembly: GCF_007565055.1. NCBI lineage: Eukaryota > Metazoa > Chordata > Mammalia > Primates > Cercopithecidae > Rhinopithecus > Rhinopithecus roxellana. Next base: position 191,647,300 of record NC_044550.1, read on the forward strand.
GATGTTACGTTTGACTAAGTTATAGACCAATATCCTAATACTCATTACAGTGTAACAATGAAACCTAAATTCCTGAACTCAAGTGATCCTCTCAAATAGCTGGGAACTCAAGTGAGCCTCCCAAATAGCTGGAAGTATAGGTGAGCACCACCATGCCCAACTAATTTTTGTATTTTTTTTTTCTAGCAACAGGGTCTTGCTGTGTTGGTCAGGCTGGTCTTGAACTCCTGGGCTCAAGCCATTCTCCTGCCTCAGCCTCCCAAAATGCTGGCTGTCTTGGTGTTTAATATCGTAATTACTGCTCTTGAATAAAAAAACTCACCATTTTTGAAGTTTATTTTTTCCCCCAATGATAGTAGATGAAATAAGCTGTTTGTAGTCCTAGTACTGTACTGAAAATTTTAAAATTAGTGGTACACCTGATTGTTTAGTATGCTTTTGTTGTTGCTGTGTTCATGGCGGTTGAGATTTCCTTCTGTGAGAGAATTCACATCTGTTTATGAGAGAACTGATCATCTTGCAAGTTTTTATTTTAATGGTTTAAAAATAACAGGGCATTTCTAGTTTATGTCCTTTGGTTTCAAACCTGCTCTAAGGGATAGCATCTCTGGCCTTAGCTTCTGAATTTGATCCAGTCATAACAACTTAATGGGCATTACTGGGGAGAGTTCTGGGCATTACTGGAAGAGTTCTTAAGAGACTCTCATCTCTTTTTTTTTTTGTTTTGTTTTTTTTTTAGTAAAGACGGGGTTTCACCGTGTTAGCCAGGAAGGTCTCAGTCTCCTGACCTCGTGATCCACCCACCTCTGCCTCCCAAAGTGCTGGGATTACAGGCATGAGCCACCGCGCCCGGCCAAGAGACTCTAATCTCTTAAGCAGCATACTCTACTCAATTACCCAGCCTTTTAATGGAAGGCAGATAGAATAGAATATGAAGTTAGTGAGTTAGTATTTTGGGCTAGAATGAATCTAAGGTTTTTTAGCTTAACGTTATAATATCTTTATAATATTAAGTAAATTCTAAATTTGATATGTTGCATTTCAATTAAAAAATTAAAACTAAGTAAAACTTCAAATATAGATGAGAGATTTCATTTTACTTGTTTGTTTTTAGACACCCGTCAATTATTTTTATTGATGAGCTGGATGCACTTTGTCCGAAAAGAGAGGGGGCCCAGAATGAAGTGGAAAATAGAGTTGTGGCTTCACTCTTAACACTGATGGATGGCATTGGTTCAGTAAGTATAGCACTAGTATTGATTCTGTGTAGGATTAATTCTTAATACATGTGTAGTGGCAAAAACTATTGAATGTGTCAGTGTCTTTGGATATTTTAGGATAAAGGAAAAATATTGGCCATAGTAACTAGGGGAAAGATCTGTAAAACAATATGTTTTAGTAGATTACTTAGTAACTGCTAGGACAACATCATAACCTGGCAGGTTTTTTCTAGCATATAAAATACTATACCATGATGGATTTATTTTGTGATAAATGCTATTAGCTTTAAAACTTGAAGCAAAGATCAGTAAGGAAGATTTAGCAGTTACATTTTAGGGGATTTTATTTTATTATTTATTATTATTATTTTTTGAGATTGAGTCTTGCCCTGTTATTCAGACTGGAGTGCAGTGGTACACTCTCAGCTCACTGCAACCTCCGCCTTCCGGGTTCAAGTGATTCTCCTGCCTCAGCCTCCTGAGTAGCTGGGACTACAGGCATGCACCATCACACCTGGCTAATTTTTTTTAAATCTTTTTAGTGGAGATGAGGTTTCACCATGTTGGCCAGGCTGGTCTCGAACTCCTGACCTCGTGATCTGCCCGCCTCGGACTCCCAAAGTGCTGGGATTGCAGGCATGAACCACTACTTCTGGCCTGAGGGGTTTTTATTAAGAAATGTCATGAATAAGTCTTATTACCCGTGTACAAATGGACTCTTTCAAGGCTTTGTACTAGGGAAATGAAAGAAAGTGAGAATAATGGAAAACGTTTTGTACAACATTTAAAAAGACCTTATTCATATTACCAGATTCTCTGATAGGGGATACATTCTTTTATTAATAAAAACTATATGCTAATTATGGCAGGAGCATTCATAGGACTAACAATAGGCATGAACAAAAATTTTCTAAGACTCCTGATATCCATTAAGTAGAAAAATACACTTTTTATGCTAGATTGTGAATAAGTAAAGTTTTTAGAATCATACTATGTTAGAACCACAATAAATTTTAGAAATTATGTAGTATCAAGTCTCTTTTGCACATTAAAAAACTGGTCATTTAGAACTTTTTGTTTTTACTGCCTAGTGGCAGAAAGTAAACATGTGAAAATAGTATAAAGGTTTGGCATCAAGTCACTTATATACTAACATGTTAAAAATTTTAAGTCTGTAAGAGAAGGTTTGTCACCTGGTGGAGGCTGCCTGACCAACTGGTTCTCAGTCCTGGAACAGTACTTAGGAGTGATTGTCACGTCCCAGGTTTGATTCTCAGGTTATAAAGTTGGAGAATTCAGTGTTATTAGTATGTTGGAGATGATAGAGTTGTGAGGACAGACTGACCCATGATAATAACACTTACAAGAGAATGATGTATAAAATAGTATGCTAGTTTGCCCATTTATAGTCAGAGATGTGATTATTAAGCAGACCAGATGTTTGTGTTTATGGATGACCATATTTTCACCTTGATGGCAAATATAGAGAGCTGTCTTATAATTACAAGGGTTCTTGGTAAGTAGGAAATCAGATGAAAGGCTTAGTGTTGGAGAATCTTAATTATTTCAATCTGCTGTCTCTTTCTCTGCCACTGGGATAGCCTGTTGTGGTTTAGTGTTCTTGCCTTTGGGCAAGGAATGGAAACGTGATACTGATGTTTTAGTCTGAATATATTTAAGGGTCTGTTTTTGTACTTCTAAACTTATAATTCATAGATTCACTGAAGTCCATGCATTGTCTGTTGGCACATTCAGTATAATTGATTAGGTTTGAGCTTTAAAAAAATTTTTTTTAACATAAATTGCATTCCAGTTATGTTTGTCTCTGGGTCATCTGAATAGAATATTGGATAATTTCTACTGGTGGCTGATCACGATCATAGTTCTTTATTATTTGTTTTTCCTAATTTCATTTTCATAGAGTAAAAATACCTATATATTCAAGGGTGGCTGATACTTGGATATTGGTTATATTGTTGTCTCTCTTTTCAGGAATTTAAAAATGTATCCATATTTAAAAAACAGTCTATAAGCAAGGACTTTTTAAATAACTTTCTATTAGAATCTTGTTCTATTTGAGTATTATATGTGTCACAGTCCTGACTTCCAAGTAGAGGAAAAGGACTATTTAAAATAATTAAAGCAATTATATGGTACAATATTATATATGTGTTATTTTTTATGAGAATTATATAGTTAAGATGCGAGAAGTAAGAGAGATATGGTAGATGGAGAGGTAAGTATTGGAAAACTTTCTACAGGAGGAAGCATTTAGGCTGAACATTGAAAATGTATAATAAAAGTAATAAATGTATAATAAAAATCTATTACTAATAAAAGTAATTGATAGGTAATGGAAGTGTAAGAAATAGGACTTAGTAGCCTGGACAGTTAGATGATTCAACCTTGTCTGTACAGCCAGTGCGCACCTCCCACTTCTTTTTTTTCTAACTTTCAGAAAAATAAGAAATTTATTTTCATTTTATTTTGTTAGGAAGTAAGTGAAGGACAAGTGTTGGTTCTTGGGGCCACAAATCGCCCTCATGCCTTGGATGCTGCTCTCCGAAGACCTGGGCGATTTGATAAAGAGATTGAGATTGGAGTTCCCAATGCTCAGGACCGGCTAGATATTCTCCAGAAACTGCTTCGAAGGGTACCCCATTTGCTCACTGAGGCTGAGCTGCTGCAGCTGGCAAATAGTGCTCATGGATACGTTGGAGCAGACTTGAAAATCTTGTGTAATGAAGCGGGTGAGTGTGGTTGGCTATGGTGAGTCTATATTGATGCACTGATCTCCAGTTTATTTACATACAAATAATTTATATTTTTACTGATTTCTTAATGGAAGTAGCTTTGTTTCTAATTATAAAATGCGTAATTTTTATTTGAAAAAATTTTGTTGGAAAAACCTAGATGATTCAGAAAACTATTAAAAAGAAATAAAAATCACTCAATCCTACCTCTAAAGGATAACCACCATTATAGTGTATACAGTCAGCCCTCCATATCCTTGGGTTCAGCATCTGAGGATTCAGCCAACTGTGGTCTGAAAATATTCAGAAACAAAAAACATTAAAACAGTAAAAAAAATTCTTAGTATCATAACTAAGTTATGTTACTAAGTATATTTTTTATATCATAAAAAAAATACAGTATCATAACTAAGTTGACCCTTGAACTATGAGGGCTTGAACTGCATGGGTCCACTTATATATGAATATTTTTCAATAAATACTTTGGAAAATTTTCTGGAGATTTGGAACAATTTGAAAAAGCTTTTTCTTTAGCTTTGTTTTAAGAATATAGTATATAAGACACGTAACATAAAAAATATGGTTAATCAGCTGTTTATGTTATTGGCAAGGCTTCAGGTCAACAGTAGGCCATTAGTAGTTAGGTTTTGGGGGAGTCAGAAGTTATGCATAGTTTTTCGACTGCACAGGGATTGGTGTCCCTGACCCCCAAGTTGTTCAGGGGTAAACTATATTTACATAGCATTTACATGGGATCAGGTAAAAGTAATCTAGAGATTATTTAAATTATATGGGAGGATGTGTGTAGTCTATATGCAAATACTATGCCATTAACTGGCTTGAGCAGTCCTTAGATTTTGGTATCTTAGGGGTCCTGGAACCAATACTCCATCGATACTAAGGAATGACTATATCCTACTAGACTTATCCAAAGTATAAACACACATACACACACACACACACACACACACACACACATGCATGGACATATAATCAGATCAATTGGTGGCAGAATTGATGATGACAATATTCATTGATATATTGTGCTGTGCTGTGGAAATCAGGGAGAAGTGTAAACTGGAGAATCACAATTTTCCTTAAAATCGAGTGTCATGCTGGACCCCTATTAACTTCAGTAGGGATGGTACCAAGTTTGAGAGGCCAAAGAAGAGGCCCAGAGCCAATAAATGAACCTTAGGGCTTATTTGGCAGAACTAACTTACAGGGTGGTCCAGTGGTGGTGGGTTGGACAGGAGAACTGCAATCACTTGCAAAAAGCATGCAGCTTGTATAGTATTTTCACTTAGCATCCTCCCCCCAGCAACTTCCACATGGCAACCTCCTTTCTTAAGTTACTGCTTTCAGGTGCATCTGCCATACGCTCTGCACCAGCATACCCTTGCGTGGCCCTTACATTCTTATGCCATTCTGTCATGATATCTCTAGGGCCAGGTATGTGGAGGAGCTTTGCAGCTAGATGCTGCAGCAGCAATATAAACTACAACAAAAAAGAATAACAAATATAATAACAATCATACTTCATAGAAAGTTTTTCAAGGACTTGGGAGTTCATTAAAGCACATGGTTATAGGGTTTTAAGACTTAGATTCTGTAGTGGAAATATGGGTATTTAAGGCCTGCATGGCCTGGGTTACATCGTCAGAGTCATCAGGAATACATACACAACAGGTTTTAATTAATCTATAGGTTCCGCCCTTGTGGGGGCAGTTAAGATGTCCAGGGCCATGCGATTTTTACAAAGAAGGGTGCAGGACACACTATTTCTGTCTGCACTGCTGTCATCCACTCTAGCCCATCATCGTGTACAGCCTACCTACAGTGGGAGTGACATTAACTTGGTCCCTTACCAGGCGGAAAATATGCCATCTCATGTCAGTGGTGGGAAACTTGCTGCATGAGGTGCTGTTGTCACTGAAGGGAAATAGGTGAAGGTCACTATACCCAGTGTCGAAGTGGCCCCAGGCACTCATGTTAGCTGCCTCAGTGTGGCATGGCAGGCCCACAGTGGAGGAGAGGGGGAGCTCTCCGCAGACCTAGTAGTCTCTTCTTCTGGAGAGAGAGAACCATCTTCACCCAGTCCGCGAAGAGGTTTGCGGCACACCATCTATGGGCAAAAGGTGAGATGTTTAGTGGGTATAAGAAAGGACAAGTCCTGGCCGTTTAATAAGACACAGGGAGTTGTGTCATTCTGAGAGAGCACCACCCCTGGCAGCAACCTGATGCCTGGTTTACAATACCAAATGGACTGGCCCCCCTCTGTAATGTGTTGCAGGAGGCCAGAGGAAGACAGTGGAGGTATGTTTCATGAGAGGATGTTCATCCCCTTGCACAAGGGAGGACTAGGATTCATTATTTTAGAATTACAGTGGAGAGTATGGTATAAAATAGGTGTGACCTATATATCCTGTTCTAGGCCCTTCCACCATGGAGCAGAAAAACTGAACTATCGGGCTGGGTTTGCCATTTCCCAGAACCATGTAATGATGTGCTCCCCAGTAGGTCGGTCCTGTGGCAAGGGCAATAGCAGGTTACTTTGTGTCTCAGGTTGGGGGCAAAGGTGTGCTGTTCGTTATCCTGTCTATCTGGATCCTGATGGTGGTATCACATCCTTGTGTTAGAAGAGTATACACGATGGGGTGATGAGAATGTGCATGTTCATTCAGGTTGTGCACGGCTGCTGGTAAGTGGTGTGTCCACAGAGCCAATTCCTATAGGAGTTGTTTCAACAGTCCATTCATTTGTTCAGTCAGCCCCACTGCTGTAGGGTTGTACGGCAGGTGGAAATGCCAGTGGATATCTGGGGCCTCTGCCTATTCCTGTACTTTATATCTGGTAAAGTACGAGCCCTGGTCATTGTTAATTTGTTTTTTTTTCTTTTTTGAGATGGAGTTTTACTCTTGTTGTCCAGACTGGAGTGCAATGTTGCCATCTTGGCTCGCTGCAACGTCTACCTCCCAAATTCAAGCAATTCTCCTGCCTTAGCCTCCTGAGTAGCTGGAATTACAGGTGTGCACCACCACGCCTGGCTAATTTTTTGTATTTTTAGTAGAGACGGGTTTCACCATGTTGGGCAGGCTGGTATCAAACTCCTGACCTCAGGTGATCTACCCGCCTCGCACTCCCAAAGTGCTGGGATTACAGGCATGAGCCACTGCGCTTGGCCCATTGTTAATATTGATGGAGACTCTGTAGGCTGCACACATCTGTTCTGGTCCTTTTATGGTGGCATGCTTGCTGGGATATACTTGCAGTAGCCCTGTGCAGGTTTCTGCACAAGTTAAGGCATAATGGCAGCCATCCAATAGGGGCAAAGATCCTATGTAGTCTACCTGCCACCGTTGTGCTGGGCTCTGGCCCCAGGTGATCTTTCTGGTATCAGGTGGCAAGGGCCTGTGGTGTTCCTGTGCACAGGTAAGACGTTGCTGACAGATATGTGCTGTGTCTTTGTATCATAGTGGCAGCTCCAATTCTTTGCTATGGCCCAAAGGGTAAGTTGTGCCCTATGTCCTGTCTTCTTTTGTAACCAGTTGACCACATCGTCTGTGGGGACTCCCTTGAGGAGATGAATGCAGGTTAATTTGTCTGCCTGTTGATTTCCAGGTGGTGTAGATGCAGTGTGGGAATCCACATGGTAGATCATTTTATGCATCCCTGGATGCAATGGGGAATGTCCTTCTACATGTCAGTACCCCAAAGGAGGTGACCTGCTACTGTCTAGTCTTGTGCTTCTCATTGTAGTAGCCACATGTTGAGTCCCTTTACATTGGATTAGGTAAAAGTAATGTAGAGATTATTTAAATTATATTGGAGGATGTACATAGGCTATATGTAAATACTATGCCATTTTATATAAAAGGCTTGAGCTGTCGTTAGATTTTGGTATCTCAGGGGTCATGGAACCAATACCCCATAGATACCAAGGGATGACTATCTCCTATCAGACTTTTCCAAAGTACACACACACACACACACACACACACACACACACACACACACACGTAATCAGATGCATTGGTGGCAGTATTGATGAAGACAATATTTATTGATACATCGTGCTGTGGAAATCAGGAAGAAGTGTGTGCTGGAGAATCACAATTTTCCTTAAGGAATGTCATGCCGGATGCCTGTTAACTTCAGACAACCCACCTGTGAGTACACAGGACTGTTGGGTCTGGCTTATAGAGGAGGACCATCCTGGCAGCTTACAGCTCAGCTCATTGGCTGCTATGTCCTTGGTCTATATCCATCCAGATACTGTCAGTGGATGGCTGGATGGCCATGCCTGTTCAAGTGCAAGGATTGCCTCATGACAAGATGTTTGTGTACCAGGCCTGGTCAGACATTGGGCCCTGTCCATCCTGTATGAAGGAGAGCATCTAGTGAGGCTCAGCAGCTTCCCTTAAAGACTATGTGACAGTTGTTACATAGATGACAGGGCCAAGCACCGAATGGAGCTCTGAGCTTAAGGGGCTATTAATGTGGTCCTCTGTTGCAGGTATGCATGCCATTTGGCCACAGTCTGTGTCTCCGCATTCCCAGACTTCAGTTTCTGGAAGATACCCTTTAGCCAACCTGCTTTGGGGTACTGGGTGCGTACTAGCATTGGGACCCCCTTTGTAATGTCCTCTACTTGTTGTAAGGCATAATGTATAGCACAGAGTTGTTGTTCCATCACACTATGTCTAATTTCACCCTTTTTCCGTAGCTGGGACCAGAATCCTAAAGGCATGTCTTTGCCTTTGCCACAGGCCTCACCCAAACCCCTCAGGGTAACTGGCTACATCTGGTTCACAAGGCTGTCTGCACCTGAACTCCCAAGGCTTGTATTTATTTCACTGTGACTTCAGCTGGTTCAAAGTCCTCATCCTCCTTCATGGATTAGTCTCAGTGGGCCCCCTTCTTGACTAAACAGTATGGGGGTCTAAGGAGTTGGGCCAAATGGGGAATAAAACGATGCCCATACCCTAGGAGTCCTAAGAAGGTTTATAGCTACTTCGGTGTCACAGGATGTGAATAGGCCTGTACCCTATCCATAATGGCAGACTCAAGTATTTGGCCGATAAGCCTGGACTCTGGATTTTTGTCTGTGTTTATTGCTCATGCTCTGTTTGCCAGATGAGACAGCAAGGTGTGGGGGTGCAAATTGAAAGCTGGAAAGAAGTTAGCATGATATCATTAGTGTAATGGAAAACATGTACCCCTTCCAAGACCTCCATGGCTATGTAAATATCCCTGGGGCAAGATGGTAAAGGCCTGTTGTTCTTCCCAGGTGAATGCAAATTGATCTTGACTCTCTGGGGCAGTGGGGATGCTGAAGAAGGCATTGGTTAAATCAGTAACAAAGTGGTAGTGGCATGTGTCCAGTGCCTCTCCTGCCCTCTTTAGAAGGGAGGTGATATTGGTAACAGGTGCATACATTGGGGGGACTGCCTTATTTAATTCCTGGTAATCGACTGTCATTGTCCATGTTCCATCAGGCTTCCACATGGGCCATACATGGCTGTTGCATGGGCTGTGCGCTGGCTTTATAATGCCTCCTTGGGCTAACTCCTTAACAATCCCTGTGGTTTCGTTATGTTCCCCCAGCAGGCAGTATTGCTTCAGTGCTACTACTTGCTATGTGGGGTTGGCAGCTGTACTGGTGTCCATTTCACATTCCCCTTGATCACATGCTTCACCACTCTCAGTCAGAACTCCCCAGCAGTTGTTTGGAGGGTCAAGCCTGATAAGATATCCATTCCCAAGATGTATTCCAAGATGGGAGCTATCCATACTAAATAGGGTTTTGGTGGCAGTCTCCCAACTTGTAATACTCAGTTCAACCTGTCTGATCCCCCTCCATAATCATCTATTGTTATTTTAGCCCGTTGGAACCAATGAATGTCACCATGTATGAAAGTGCATTTGGCTCTAGTATCTACTAGGGCATGCACAGTCTGTTTATTCTTAGGCAACCAATATATAGTTAGTTCTACATGTGGCCTCTGGCCCCCAGGTACCCTGGCCACCATTACTCTTATCAGAATTCCAGGACCTTGGCTTTCATCCAGTTTAATGGGGTTGACACTTGCCATGCCTGTGCAGGAAGGGTGGTGGGCTGAACCTGAGGCTCCTTAGTGAAGCACTCTTCTGGTGTGAGCTTCTGCCACAGTCTGACCGGAACAGTATTAGGCTGTTTATCTATTTTCATAGTAGCTGTTCCTGCCATTACCAGGTTGCGCCACATTTGTTGGTCTGTCACCCTGATGGGCCCCTTGGCCGTCTCCTTTCCTTTGGCGCCCTTGTCTTTCATCCCAGCAGCATATACCCTTTGCCTACAGTTTCTCCGTTTCTTGTAAGTTGTTGGCTGCTTGGGCCACCTGAGACACTGGCTGTCCTACTAGGGGACTCTGGATAGACACTAGCATACCATACCACTGGTTGGGTGCAGACTAAGATGGTGTCTTTCATGTTGGCAGTGAAAAGCTCTTTGTTGGACTTTGGTGATGTTCAGCATAGATAGCATGTTTCATCCCTAATTCCCAGAGGATGTCCTGCAATTCATTCATAGTCTGCCATCGCAAAGGAGATGTGGGGATACTGCCCTCATCTGGCCATGCTTCATTACAGCCCACAACCACCCAGCTAAGGAGGGGCATGGCCTGATCGTCATTATTGGCACCATAGAGGTGCTGCCTCAGGGCTGGGTGGCATGCAGTGGATGCCATTCCACTCATCTTGAGTCTGGAGAGTACAACACCCTCCATCCTCATGTCCCATAGACAGAGAAGCCACCTCTCAATCAACTGTCTCTCTTTCTTCCTGAACCCAGCTTCTGCCCAGCTCCACTAGTTCCCCAGTGGTGTAGTGCTGCATTGTGGTACTAGTCTTTCAGGCAGAGACAAGTTTTATGGGTCTACTCCCTGCGGGCACCATTGGTCTGACTTTATCTTGGTAGAGAGGACAGGACCTCTATGGGCTTATCCCAGTCCTCACTCTGCTCCTCACTAGAGCTCTCCATTGGGTCCCCGGACTTAGGAAGATTTAGTCATACAGTCCTAACTTGGCATGGGAGCTGGCGACACTTCAAACAGGCTGCCTGACAAGCTAGGATTTCCATTTTGTCATCCTGTTTCTGCAGGTGGGACAGTAGGGTCTCTGATGTTTTAGCTTGAGCTAGTCTGGCATCTCTTTCTAGTCATAGTTCTTCCTATAACGGATAACCCGTGACCTGTGCTGGGAGCTCGGCCCCAGTGGTTGCTGGGAGCACCGTCAAGAATCGCCAGCCAGTTGTGGCTGCCACAGCTCAGGCATCTAACTTTCGTTTAGTTAGATCTACCCCTTGCAACAGCTCTTCCAGACCCTTTGGTGTTTTTGGGATGTTCCGTACTTATACATTGGGCCTAATACATCAAGGATAGTGGGTTTTGGGCCGCACATAAATGTGCTGGTCAGCCTGGGATTCCCCCCTTGGATTTCGCCTTTCCTGATCTTATGGTCTTGGTGCTCATGAGGTTTTTCTCCACCTTCCTACTGGGTTCCCAGGTGTGGTACTGGGTCCCTGTTAACTTCTGTAAGGATGGCACCAGGTTCAAGAGGCAAAAGCGACCTGGAGCTAGCAAACAAGACATAGGGTTTTATTAGGGAGAACTAACATACAGGGACAGTCCAGTGGTGGTGAACTAGACAGGAGAACCTCAACTGCTTGCAAAAGACATGCAGCTTATATAGCACTTTTATTTAACACCCTCCCCGCAGCAGCCTCCACGTGGCAACCCTCCTTTCTTAAGTTATTGCTCTCAAGTGCATTTGCCATACACCCACTCCCACTGTAATGCCATTAATCCATTCCTGAGGATTAATGTCGTTATGGTCTCATGGCCTAATCGCCTCCCAGTGGTTCTACCTCTTAATACCATAACAATGTCAATTAAATTTCAACGTGAGTTTTGGAAGGGACATTCAGATCATAGCAGTTATTTTAGAGCTTTAGTTCAGAAACACAAATACTGTAACTTTTACCTCCAAATCATTGACTCATAGTTGTCTAATTTAGTAGGCTTTGAAGACCCTGCCTTTAGTCTTTTTGACCTTTTATGTGGACTGATATATGTAGAGAAAGAGGCTCAGGAAGGAAAAACAGTTAGGAAAAGAAAACTTGGAAAAGATATTTAGGAATCTTTGAATATCTTACTCTTGGTGGAGAAAATCATTTTTCTTTCATTTTATTTGATCATTACAATTTCTAAGTTATAGGAATCACAGTTGGGAGAGACTGCAGGTTATGTAGACTATCAAGGCAAATACAAACATTCTTTGAGTACATTATGCTCTAGGACTGGGTCCCATTCCGTGTAGTTTCTGTGAAGCTGCTTCTAGCTTCACAGGGATTAGTGGGCCTGGTCATAGAAATGGATTACGTAGGGATCAAAAGCAGAAGTATCAGTAGATAAGTTTGCTTCTTTCCTTGCATTAGGTGGTAATGGAGTGTGGATTGCTGTGTAGGTGTTGCTCTGTAGGACTTGCCTGTGGCATCTAGGCAAGTATTCAATGTTCAGCATGCCTTACTAGAGACTTTTTGACTTTCTAATGCATTTTATGCACTCTAGAAGGCTCTGGGATTCTTGCTGTCCAGAAACACACAGTTGATGAAGGAAAGAGATTTGTAAACAACTACAAATGTAATGATAAACTACTCATAAAAAATGTAAAAATGTAGTGACTTATGTGAGGAAAGGAGATACTGTGGTTAAATAGAAAAAATGACGTCTAAGAAGAAGCTTAACGTAGGAGTTCTACAGTGAGAAAGTGAGAAAAGGAAAACATTATTTGACTGAATCCTCCTACCAACCCTAAAATAGAAGTATCAGACAGACTCAAGAAAGGCCTCAGAGTGAGTATCCAGCAGAGCTGGGATTTAAAGCCAAGGTCATCTTACTTCAACTTCATGCTCTTAATTAAAACGAATAAAACATGGATTTTGTTCAGAGGGGTATAAGACTTTATAATTTAATTTTAGCCTGTGATACTAAGGATAGGATCAGTTTATAAAGTAGAAAATATCCAGGTATTGAACTGATCTATTTTCCCCTAATCTAGCAGTGAAGCAGATTATGAGGAGTAGTTTTTTTTTTGTTTTTTTTTTTTTTTTTTTCAGATGGAGTCTCGTCGCTCTGTCACCTAGGCTGGAGTGCAGTGGCATGATCTCAGCTCACTGCAAGCTCTGCCTGTGAGGAGTAGTTTTTAAAAAGATAGTGTTGTAATTACAGAATCCAGTAGGGAAAATGTGTGTGGTTTTGTGTATACTGTCCCAAATACTAGTGTATATTGTATTATGTAGTATCATTTTCTTTATATAGCAGATTAAGTTTAAAAACAGTATGCTGGAATTTTTTGCAAGAAAATTTTCTAAGGAGGCAGGGTGGTATAGTGTAGAATAGGTTTTGAGAGTTGGACAGACCTGCTTTTAAAATCAGGCTTGTGATCTTAGGCAGGTTCTGTGCCTTATCTGAGCCTCAGTTTTCTCCATTTGTAAATTGAGGAGATTGGAGTAGATGATATTTTAGTGTCATAATGCATTATGACATTCCCTGGACATAAGGGAGAACAAGAAAAAAATGGAAGAAAAAGAAGGATAGGAAGAATTAGAAAAAGGAAAGGGAGAAAGAAGTTAAAGAAAAAGCCCTAAGCCTCTTAAGGCCTCATCAGCTATTTTCAGTGGTCTTCTCTTTTGTATCTGTATGAATGACTTACACTTAGGTAGTCAGGGTTTTTCCCATGGTGTTCTTAGAAACAGTGCTATAAAGCAGACTAGTGTTTTTTGTGAAGTGCACTGCATTTTCTCATTGGAACAGTTATAATTTCTGACTAAAGACTGAGTAAATTATCAATTTGATTAGTAATGTGACTTAGAAAGCTGAAACAATTGTGAATCTATAAGCATTTGAAGTGGTAGGACTATGCTCCAAGTGCTATAGAATAGGCATAAGTGTATCCTACTTATTGAACATACAGCAGCATTCCTATATACTATGATGTGTGCACTGAGCACAGGGAAGAACATTCATTCTACGTGGTAGATTTGAACTACTCTCTTAGCTTTAAATAAAAAGAATTAGATGTTTGGTGTTGCATTCCACCTCAGGTTACAGCACTTATTAGGGAATAATTTGAGTTGCTCTCAGTCCTTTGAAATAACTGCCTACACAAGTTTGAACTCACATCTTTTTTGTTGTTGTTGTTGTTAAACATGGTTAAGTTTTCTTGGGCAGGTGCAGGCAGTCACAATCATTACACTGATCTTAGAATTACCCAGAAAGTTAGAATAATTGTTTTTTTAAAGAGTCATGGTAATATCTTAATATTTGGAGGCAATATTAATGACTTCTGGTATATTATAGGTGCTCAATAAGTATTTGGTCAGTTGAATTGAAGAATAATTTAACAAATGTATGTAAAATCTAAGAGACATAATTATTACCCTATACACCCTTGATAGAGATGAATAGTATTTATTAATTTTAGAGTTGAGCTTGGTTTTGTTTGTAAATACCTTGGGAATCATCTCTTTTTTTCCACCCTTTGTTGCCTTCAGAAATCCCTGCTTTGTGCTGAGGAAAGAACTCTTAAGTGGTTATTGCTACCTTTATAAGTAGCAATGAGCAAGTTATATGTTCTATGTAATCTTCAAAAATGTAGGACAGTGAGGCCACTTTAAATAACTGATTTTAGTCCATTTTTGCCTTCCCGCTGACAGATTTCTAAGCTTTGGCTCTGATATGGCCTTTAACTACATTTGTTTAAAACAAGTGCTTTTCAGGAGGTGTTTTCATTGTTCACCCGTTGTTCTGTGTTTAAATGGAGTGCTTGTAAATGGCCACTGGCATATATGGGTAGTTAAGGCATCTTGACCAGATTTGTGAGTTTGACAGTAAGAGACTCCATCTCCAGGAGATGTATTTCTGGGTTTGTAGGTTAAATCTGTCTCTTTCTATTACTTCTTCCCCACGGAATTCAGGTTTGTTTCACGTGTTTTTAATTCAGGACCAATCACTTACAGCAAAGGGTCTTAAACATTATTGTATGAGAATCACCTGTAGAATTTACTAAACCAGGTTACTGAATCCCACCCCCAGATTTTCTGATTCAGTAGGTCTGAGCTGGTGCCTGAGAATGCTAACAAGTTCCCAGGTGATGCTGATGCTGGTGCTAATGCGGCTGATCTGGAGACCACATTTCGAGAGCTTTTGACGTATAGGGCATTAGTTCCTAAACTTCATTATGCGTCAGGCTCACCTGGGAAACTACACGTTCACTCACTCGAGCTCACACTTGCACTCACATTCCCACTTAAGTGTTTAAGTGTTTAAGGGAGTTAGGAAGCTGGAGGCAGGATCTATAATGTTTTCCAAGTGATTTTGAAGCAGCCAGTCTTGCCTTTGTCTGTGATTGGGTATTTGATTCGCTGATTTGGGCAAGTGGTTCTCCAACCTATGTAAGAATCATTTGTAGAGCTGGTGAAAACACAGTTCTGGGGTCTGTCCTGCTGGTTCCTGTACGTCCAGAAGATCCAAGTGGGGCCCCAAATTTGCATTTCTAACAAACTTGCAGGTATGTCATTGCTGCTGGTCCAAGAACTGTACTTTGAGAATCACTGATCTAGGGCAACCAACTACCCAGTTTTTGGAGATTCTCTGTAACTGATTTAAATAACTGGATTAAATTTAGGGAATGAAATTCTTTGACTATCTCTAATAGTGTTGAGTTTCCTTCCAGAAGTTTTTTGTGATAGTAATGTGCTCTTCCAAACTATCATTTAACTTTGCCACTCAAGGGAAAATGAATGTCTAAGTTTGTTTTTCAGTTATGTATGGTGGTTCTGAATAAAACTTTAAAAGTGGCAAATAATTCTGAAAAAAAAGTCACAAGTAAAACAGTTAATTAACAATTAAGAATATAAGTAAGAATACACACGTGTGTATTTCCTAGTTAAGATTGTGGACCTGCATGTTTGTGCTTTTTGTATGTTGTTTCTCTGATGATTTTCCCTCTTGTGGACTGCCTCATAGTGAAGGAAGCTCTGTACTTTTTAACAAAAGTTGTGCACATATGTCTAATAATGGCATGAATTGAAGTGATTCAGAATTTCTTAGAACATAGTGAGCTATGCTTCCTGATTGTTTCTGTAATCTAAAGGTTATTGTTTGTTGGATACAA
Source organism: Rhinopithecus roxellana (assembly GCF_007565055.1). NCBI lineage: Eukaryota > Metazoa > Chordata > Mammalia > Primates > Cercopithecidae > Rhinopithecus > Rhinopithecus roxellana. Next base: position 191,663,489 of record NC_044550.1, read on the forward strand.
ATACGAAACCTCTATAGTATTTATGTAGATTGCACATGCCTTTTCAGAGGACAGAAAGTTTACAATCCATACTTTGTGAGAATGATAATGCATCTTTCGCAGTGTGCTTACTCTCAACATCTCTAATCTTTTATTCCAGGTCACTAAATATTTTTCATATCTTTTAACTTTATTCCCATAATGAATATGAAAGTTGGAAGTACTACAATAGGTGCTGTTGCTTTCAACCCTTAGATCTCCCATAATCTGAGCAGATATAACGTTTGGTGTTTGTGATTGGGTGTGAAGCTTATTTTCAAAAGTTAGATTTTCTTTATAATTAATTTTTGAGCTAGAGTGTGGTTTGATATGTCATGACTTGTCCAGAGATCTAATGTTTTGTAGTTCACCTTTTTAAAGCAAAGAGCAGCTGCATTTTGAAATGTTTTATCTCAAATGGACAAGCTGTTTACAAGCTAGACTCTAACACATCCTGACATTTAATGTCTATGTTTGTATTCCTCCTGGGATTAAGCTGCCTTTCTAATTAATTAGTTGCATAGCCTTTTATTAATTCCCTCAAAATTTATAATGTTTTAAATTAACAATATAGATAAGCATACTGCATTTTTTGGGAAAACATGAAATGTTAATTATGTAGCAGTGACATGAGTTTTATAAACTCTGTTGAATGTTAGAAGATGCTTACAACAATGTTTTCCAAATATAGGGATTTATTATAAACTTATCCTTCTAAGGCCGCCTGTGCCATTTCAGGAGAGTGAATATAAATAGATCTTGATTTCTTCAAGAAGTGGACTTAGTCATTTTGTTTATAGTGAAAGGAAGTATTTGCTTTGCATCTCTAAGAATTGTCTTTAGCATCCTTGTTAATTACACATCATTTCAACATGTTCTTACCAAATTCTCAGGCCTTGATAAGGTAGCATAACAGAACAGGAAGAATTAAAACTCATATTTAAATAATTGTTTTGTTATTATAGCACTTAAATCCATCTAGTAACAATTCTGAATCTAATAATTGTAACTTTTTCTGAGATGGAAAATTTTATCTCTTGTCCAGTGTTCTGAGATATTTTTAGCTCATTTGTCCCTCCACCTCCAACTAGCTTAGTTTAACAGGGATTTATGGAGCATCTGCTATGTATGTAGTAGTCCAACTCTTATGAAAGGTTCTGTTTCTAATATTTTTTACTATTTTTTCAATTCTGTCAATGTTGTTTTCTAAGTTAGAATTAAAATATTGATACTGTAGAAATTTAATATTTTAAAATAAAGTCCAGGAAAATAATGGGATTTATTGCAAAGCCTATGGTGAGCTCTACATTCAAATGCTAGCATTATACTTTATCAGCTGATAAACGTTGAGCAAGCTGTTCAACCTCTTGGGTTATATATCCTCAGCAGCTAAGTAGGGATAACACTAGATGGTTTTAAGTGTTCTTATGAGGTTTAGTAATATAGCCTGGCAGCAGTGGTGATGGTTTATATAGGCCCTTGGTAAGTGTCACTTCATTTTTCTTTTTCTTCTTTAGCCTCTGGAAAACTGATACTTAAACATTTTCTAAAAGTTGTATTTTATGTATATTTGTGCATTTCTCTGGTAGAAGCTTATTTGGATTTTGGCAATTTTTCTGATATGAAGTGTTCTTGGTTATCCTAGTATAAGAGATAGGGAAATCTGGCAGAATCCTTTGCTTTGCTAAAGTAGTGATTTTCACTGAATCTGAATCAGTAAAAATCTTGCCCGTCAATAAGAATATGCAGACTAGAGACACAGCTTGTTTTTGGGTAGCCTCCTTGACAGATTTTCTTTCTTTTTGAGATGGAGTCTCACTCCTTTTTCCCAGGCCGGAGTGCGGTGGTGCAATCTCGGCTCACTGCCACCTCCGCCTCCTGGGTTCAAGTGATTCTCCTTCCTCAGACTCCCGAGTAGCTGGGATTACAGGCACGCACTACAACGCCTGGCTAATTTTTGTATTTTTAATAGAGATGGGGTTCCACCATATTGGCCAGGCTGGTCCTGAATTCCTGACCTCGAGTGATCCGCCTGCCTCAGCTTCCCAAAGTGCTGGGATTACAAGTATGAACCACCGTGCCTGGCTGACAGATTTTCTTGCTGAACTTTGGGTCATCCCAGATGTGAGTTCACTGTAGGTGTGTAATGGAGCAACAGTAGTAGGAATACAAGTTAAATTGATGTATATGTCATGACAGTCTGTCCAATTCAGTGGTTCCCAACCTTTTTGGCACCAGGGACCGGTTTTGTGGAAGACAGTTTTTCCATGGACCTGGGGTGAGATGGTGGGGATGGTATCTGGATGAAACTGTTCCACCTCAGATCATCAGGCATTAGATTCTCATAAGGAGCAGGCAACCTAGTTCCCTCACATGCACAATTCACAGTGTGGTTCACACTCCTATGAGAATTAATGCTACCGCTGATCTGATAAGAGGCTGAGCTCGGGCAGTAATAGCTTGCCTGCTGCCCACCTCCTGCTGTGAAGCCCAGTTCCTAATAGGCTGGTACCAGCCCATGGCCGGTTGGTTGGGGACCCCTGCTCTAATTAATGCATTTTATAAGGGACGTATTATTGTAGCTAGATAAATAAGCAGTAATTCTGCAGCATATTTCATAAGGCAATGAATTTTCTCCTCTGTTTTATAATTCTGAAATGTAGTTATAGAATATTATATTTGCGATATTGGGATTTGTCCTACTGTGTAAATATTATGGGTATTATATAGAGATGGAATTATTTTTATCAGTGAAGTGGGTATTTTAGTATTCCTTTTGCTACTCATTTGAGATGACTGGAACTGAATGGTTTGTTTCAGAAAAAGAGGTGGTAGTTTTGATTCTGTTTAAGCTCTAAATGGCATATACTATTTACTTTGCTAGTAGAAAATTTTCTGGGTTGTTTTACCAAGACTACAAAAATATAAAACTTGAGGAAAGGTTCTCTTTCTAATTAAAACAATCGTAAAAATAAAACCAGGCTATCTAAATAAAAGTTATTTCTTTTTTTTTTTTTTTTATTATACTTTAAGTTCTAGGGGACATGTGCATAACGTGCAGGTTTGTTACATATGTATACTTGTGCCATGTTGGTGTGCTGCACCCATCAACTCGTCAGCACCCATCAATTTGTCATTTATATCAGGTATAACTCCCAATGCAATTCCTCCCCCCTCCCCCCTCCCCATGATAGGCCCCGATGTGTGATGTTCCCCTTCCCGAGTCCAAGTGATGTCATTGTTCAGTTCCCACCTATGAGTGAGAACATGCGGTGTTTGGTTTTCTGTTCTTGTGATAGTTTGCTAAGAATGATGGTTTCCAGCTGCATCCATGTCCCTACAAAGGACGCAAACTCATCCTTTTTTATGGCTGCATAATATTCCATGGTGTATATGTGCCACATTTTCTTAATCCAGTCTGTCACAGATGGACATTTGGGTTGATTCCAAGTCTTTGCTATTGTGAATAGTGCCACAATAAACATACATGTGCATGTGTCTTTATAGCAGCATGATTTATAATCCTTTGGGTATATACCCAGTAGTGGGATGGCTGGGTCGTATGGTACATCTAGTTCTAGATCCTTGAGGAATTGCCATACTGTTTTCCATAATGGTTGAACTAGTTTACAATCCCACCAACAGTGTAAAAGTGTTCCTATTTCTCCACATCCTCTCCAGCACCTGTTGTTTCCTGACTTTTTAATGATTGCCATTCTAACTGGTGTGAGATGCTATCTCATTGTGGTTTTGATTTGCATTTTTCTGATGGCGAGTGATGATGAGCATTTTTTCATGTGTCTGTTGGCTGTATGAATGTCTTCTTTTGAGAAATGTCTGTTCATATCCTTTGCCCACTTTTTGATGGGGTTGTTTGTTTTTTTCTTGTAAATTTGTTTGAGTTCTTTGTAGATTCTGGATATTAGCCCTTTGTCAGATGAGTAGATTGCAAAAATTTTCTCCCATTCTGTAGGTTGCCTGTTCACTCTGATGGTAGTTTCTTTTGCTGTGCAGAAGCTCTTTAGTTTAATGAGATCCCATTTGTCAATTTTTGCTTTTGCTGCCATTGCTTTTGGTGTTTAAACACCAATAAAAGTTATTTCTAAGAGTTATTCTTGATTCTTTTTTCTCTTACTCTTTTTTTTTATCAAATCCTGTCAGCTTTGTTTTCATGCTTATTCAGAATTTGACCTCTTAAAAAAATTAACTACTTTCACTGCTATACCACAGTTCACACCATCATCAACTCTTGTCTGGACTATTGAAATACCTTCTTCTGCCTACTCTTTCTTTTTCACCTCTCATCTATATTTTTTATATTGTCTAACTTGGAAGACTTTGAATTATAGGTTTTGAAGATGAGGACAGGTCTAGGTTAGAGATATAGACGTGGGAGTTGTTAGTAGTTAACATGGTGAAGCTGTGGAAAGAATGAAATCACTAACAGAAGGTGAGTAGAGTTCCTTCATTCATTGAGCCAGGTACTGCACTGGATGGTGGGGCTACCTCAAGGAATAAGATAGACTTGGGCTCTCCTCATGAAACTCAAGACTTACAGGGAAATAGAACAGTGTATAAGATAAGTACAATACAGTGTGTTGGGTGTTATGTGAATGATCAGGGCGCTTTCAGAACGCTAACACAGTAGAAAAGTCTTGGGAAATATCGTCATTCAGAGGTTGGGTTGTTAAAAAATATTTTAAACAGGAAACTGGGGAGTGGCTAGAGAGCTGGGAAGAGAACCCGAAGAAGTGGTGCCTCAGATGAAATGAGGTAAGCATTCAGTGAGGAAATAATGTGGTATTGGTTCACACTCATTGAGTTGGATTATGTCAACCACTGTTTGAAGCACCTTGTATGTACTAACACATTTCTTCCTCACAGCAACTCTCTGAGGTTCTCTTTATTTTGTAGTCGAGGAAACATGTCAGATTAAGGTACTTTACCGAGATCACACAGGTAATAAATAGTGGAAACAGGATCAACAATGTTGATCATAGTGGAGATCACAGTTACATAAAGTGCTTAGTTCCCTACTTGGGAGGTCATGGGAGCCTGGAAGAGAGAAATTCTTGTGGTGTCTTGTACCTAGCTGCTGGATTGCAATAAATTGAAGGGTGATTGATCGAGAGTTGAAGAAGCAGATATAGTGATTGTCAATTTCTTTTTTAGTTTTGTTGGTATGTTATTATTAATATTTAGAGTTTTTGTGCTTTCCATAAAAGAGGGATAAATATAGTTAGTCCTCCCTCCTTGTCATTCCTCCCTGTCTCCAATAAAACCCAAATTTAACTACATTTCTTTATTATTTTCCTGTTTACTTTCCTCTTACCTGGGCGCTGATTTAGTCCACCCAGCTGTGAATCTTCAGCCTCTCTTGGCATACGAATTGTGTACTCTAAGCACCTTTTAAAAACAAAAAACAAAAAACAAAAAAACTCGGTATTTTAGTAAGGTTGTTAAGCCAGGTAGATAAATAATGAAATATGAAAAATTTGAAAATGGAAGCTGTATTTAGGGCAGTTTGAAACTTAGGACTGGTGAAGTGAAATAATCTTGATGTTTTAGAACTATAGGTTGGTGCAAAAGTAATTGCGGCTGGGCATGGTGGCTCACACCTGTAATCCCAGCACTTTGGGAGGCCGAGGCGGGCAGCCCCTTGAAGTCAGGAGTTTGAGACCAGTGTGACCAACATGGTGAAACCGCGACTCTACTAAAAATGCAAAAATTAGCCGGGTGTGGTGGTGCATGCCTGTAGGCCCAGCTGCTTGGGAGGCTGAGGCACAAGAATTGCTTGAACCCAGGAGGAGGACGAGGTTGCAGTCAACCGAGATCATAGCACTGCTCTTCAGCCTGGGCAACAGAGCAAGACTCTGTCTCAAAAATAAAAACGTAATTGCAAAAACTGCACCTAGAACAGAATAATAGAATACTCTTTCAGAGATAATTTAGTACATTACCTTATTTTACAGATGAGGAGAGACTATGTGATACATCTAAACTCAAGCAGTTAGTGAGAAATAAGCCTTGGCTCAAGATTCAGGTCTGGAGACAAATGTGCCTTCCACAGTACCATTACTTTTAAAATAGCAACTTTTGAAAGTGATAGAGGGTTTGGAATAGACGTGGTTCCTTTGATCAGTTTAAGTTGCAGCAGTCACTTGTAATATAAATAAGGCGAGAACTACAATAACCTTTAAGGATATTCTATTTGATTTTTTAAAAATTTATTTATTAATGGGCCATGAGAAATGGAACTTTCCTAGTGGTACAGCAAGTGTTACCACCTTGCCTATACTTAATACAAAGTTGAGGGAGAATAAAGACCCCAAATAAAACAAATTTTCTGGAGTTCTGATATTTTGAGGAAAGTACATTTTAAAAAAAGGAGACTTAGATTTTTGTTATACTTGCTTTGTTTTCATATATGTGAGTATATTATTAGCAAATTTTATGCTCAACTTCTGGAATTTAAATATGAGATCCAGATGTCCAAGTTTAATGTTACCTTTTCATGTAATTAAGTTTCTGTAGGCAGGTAGTAATTCTAAAAGAGATTGTTAACTTCTCTGATCAGTTTAATTTTATTGTTAGTTTCTAATGAAGGAGCTTAATTGTAATCTCAAAAATAATGTATAACTTAGCAAGTAATGAGTATAAAATTGTAGGATTTTATAAACATGGGACAAGATGATGTTTGTTGATTGCATCTGGAGCAGATGGTTTTGAAGAGCATGGGTTTAGAATAATTGCTCTTGTCAAGAATTGGTTGATGTGGAGCTTGAGGGGGGAACAAGTCATATACAAGTCATACATTGGAAACAGTGTGCTGACATTTGGCTCCCTAAAGCGTTTTCTTCCCTTCAAGGTATCTTGTTTTCCAGTCTTAAAAATGTTAAGAGCATTGGAAAATAAAGTATTGAAAAGATAATGATACATTTTTTGTTGAATTAGCCACACCTCTTTTTTTATTTCAAAATTGTGTTTCTTTTTTTTTTTTTTTGAGACAGAGTCTTGCTCTGCCACCCAGGCTGGAGTGCAGTGGCCGGATCTCAGCTCACTGCAAGCTCCGCCTCCCGGGTTTACGCCATTCTCCTGCCTCAGCCTCCCGAGTAGCTGGGACTACAGGCGCCCGCCTCGTCGCCCGGCTAGTTTTTTTTTTTTGTATTTTTAAGTAGAGACAGGGTTTCACCGTATTAGCCAGGATGGTCTCGATCTCCTGACCTCGTGATCCGCCCGTCTCGGCCTCCCAAAGTGCTGGGATTGCAGGCTTGAGCCACCGCGCCCGGCCAAAATTGTGTTTCTTAACATAGCAGTATTGCTTCTGTATTTGTTTACATTTAAAAAAATTAACTCCAAAGTTAGTGAGAAGAGGAAATGTTGATGACTTACTTTCAGCCATATTCCTTGATGTACGTGTGTCCATTTGTTCTTCTAGTTAATTGTCTTCAGGTTTCTAAAAATATATGTATTTTTAAAAATTTAATCTTTCAGTATAGATTCCGGTATGGCCTTATTAGAAATGGTGATGGCCAGTAATTTAAACTTAGTATCATAGAATTTTAAGTTATTTAAATTTGAATAATTAGACAAAATATGTTTTAATCTTTTCATTTAGTAAATGAGGTAACCGATGGCCAAAAGGGCTAAGTCTTATTTAAAGTTGTGCCTGAGCTAGTGCTAGACCTAGAGCCATGGAGGGTTGGTTGCATTAGTATTATAGCTCCGAAGAGCTTTAATTTCTGTAAGCTCTTGATAATATATTTAACATTTAATTGATACAAATTCTGTTTTTCAACTTACATGTTATTTTCAAGAATAGCATTTGTTGTGTAAAATAGGATACGTTTATTTAGAGTCCAGAATCAATACTTCAGAGTGGGAAAGAATCTGAAGGCCTGTGGCAGGGGTCTCCAGGATCTCTTATGGCATAGCTTTTGCAAATCAGTAAACTTACCTTTTGTTCTTTTCTCATTTCTAACAATCCACCATACTTTATATCCTCACATGCTTACAAATGAATTAATAAGTTGGATTTAGGTTTATTTAAACATGTTCTTTCATATATATAAGACTGAACTCTGGAGACTTGGGATTTTATCTTTTATTATTCTATAGGGCCTCCTAATCTCTAAAGTGCTATGCTCAGTCTCGTCTCTATTTATATGCTGTTCCCCCTGCGTGGAATAGTTGGCTGCCTCTTTGGCCCCAATTCCCGTTTTATCAGGTTAACATCAATTCACCTTTCAGGCCTAACTACTTGAACTTAGATATATGTTTCAGTTTTTCATTTGTGAAATAAAGGAATGTACTAAGTGATATCTGTGAGAGTTGTTAGGTCAACTAATCCTTCCTGAAACTGAGTTCGATGTTCCTGACGTGTGTTTTTGTGCCACTTTATTCTTCCCATGTCACAGTACTTGGCATAGTTTATAATAACTACGTGTTATGATGTGTCTCCCCTATTAGACTGTTAGCGCAGTGAGAGACTGATTTGCCTTCTTGTGCATCCTCATATGTAAGAGCTCAGTACATTTGTTTAATAAAGTAATTATGTCTAGGAGGTTCTTGTTGAATATTTTGAGCGAATAGATGAGTTAATATTGAAAAGAGTGCCCATGAAAGAGTAACTCCCGTGGCCAATGAATATATCTTCCCAGTGGTTTTGTAATATAATAATACTTGAATAATTGCTTTCCTTTAACATTAATTGTAACTGAATTGGCAAGAAATATAAGAACAGTGGTCCCATTACTGAGAACTGTTTTTTAGAAATATTTTCAAAACCAGTTTGGTGCAGTGGCTCACACCTGTAATCCTAGCACTTTGGGAGGCCAGACCAGGAGAATAACTTGAGGTCAGGAGTTTGAGACCAGCCTGGGCAATGTAGCAAGACTCTGTCTCTAAGAGAATTAGAGACAGAGTCTCTAATTAGCCAGTGGTAGTGGTGTGTGTCTCTAGTCCTAGCTACTTGGGAGGCTGAGGTGGGAGGATTGCTTGAGTCTAGGAGTTGAGGCTGCAGTCAGCTATGGTCGTGCCACTGCAATCCACAAAGTAATGGCATGTAAAAAATGCTGTTATCTCTCCTCAAGTTTTGTTTGTCTTCTTTAGTCGCGCTGCCTTTCGTACCAAACATATTCATTTGTATAAAATATTCTGGCAAATCAAAACTCTCTGTGAGTACTGTAAATCATATAATCTATATTTTGTATTCTAGTATATTTTGCACACTGGTCAGCTTATAAATATGTTCTGCAATGATTCTGAGCCTGATCAGAATTTCTTTATAGAAAATTCCCAAAACTGATTTTAGTATTTTTTTAAAGAGGTGGGGTCTTGCAGTATTGCCGAGACTGGTCTTAAATTCCTAACCTCAAGTGATCCTCCCACCTCGGCCTCCTGAAGTGCTGGGATTATAGGTGTGAGTCACTGTATCCAGCTCCAAAACCTTTTTTATGGATTTTTTTCCCCTAGATCATCATGGTTTTAATTATTCTGATTAGAAAGTACTCTAAATAAAAATATTTTCCTGTTTTAGTAATAAAATATTAAGGAATAAACTTCATTGTATATATGCATATGGATACTTAGAACTGAGTTTTTTCATTTTATTAATTTTTTTTTAATTAATAGACTTTTTTAGAGCAGTTTTAGGTTTACAGAAGAATAGAGCAGAAAGTACAGATCATTTCCATATAACTTCCCTTTTTTCCAGCTTCTCCCATTATTACTGTCTTGCCTTAGTGTGGTACGTTTGTTATAATTGATGAGCTAATAGTGATACAATGATATTTCATTTTAAATTGCAGTTTATAGTTTCTAAAACTACCATCCCTCTTATTTAAACCAGCTTCTGTGTTGCTTTATTTATAGTTTTTTTCCTTTCACCACACTTTTTACATACTTTTAAAAATAACCTTCTTTCTTGAAGTATTACATATATACATAAGAGAGCATAAGCTAAAAGATCCATGCATTTTCCAAAGTGAACACATTTGTGTAACCACCACTCAGATCAAGATACGGAGCATTACTAGCTTCCTGGTACCCCTCTCAGACCCTTTCCCAGCCACTACATGCTCACCTCGACCCAAAAGGCAACTACTCTCGTGGCTTTGAATGCCATAGATCAGTTTTGCCTGTGTTGTCCCCTCTTCTTTCACTTGTTTTATGGTTTGGGAGCTTCATCATTTTATTCTGTATAGCAGGAGTTCATTTTTATTGCTGAATTCGATTGTTTAAGTATTATGAGTAATGCCATGAACATTCTTGCACATGCCTTTTGGTGCACAAATGTATGCATTTCTGTCTATTATTTGTCTAAGAGTGGAATTATTGGGTTATAGGACTCTTTTTACTAAATACTGCCAAAACATTTTTGTAGCGATTTTACCAATTTACCTTTCTACCTGTTGTGTGTGAAAATTCCAGTTTCTTCTAGTGGATGCTGACATGGAGTTTATAGCAGTATTTCATTGTGGTTTTAGTTCCCTGATGACTGAGACTGAGTACCTTTTTATCTTTGAATTGACCATTTAGATGTCTTTCTTTGTGATGTGCCTGTCAAGTATCTATTCAGTTTTTCTGTAGGGTTACTTTTTAAAAATATATTGATTTGTGGAAGTTATTAATATAGCTTAGTTGTGAGACCTTTGTTAGATATATGTATTTTAAATATTTTCTACTCTGTGGCTTGCATTTTTATTCTCTGTAGTATCTTTTAAGGAACAGAAAGTTTGTAATTATATATTTATTATAATATATATTGATATAAAGGATCCGGTTCATCAGTCTTTTCCTTCGTGGCTGGTGATTTTTATAGCTAGCTTAAGAAATCTTGGTCAAATCTACTGTTAGGTATATTTTCTCTTATCTTCTTGATGCTTTTATTGTTTTTCCTTTCATGTTGCTATCTTCAATTGTTTCACTTTTTTCATGTAGATATGTTTTACCAGTTATTGAAATGACCATCCATTTTTTCCTTGCTTCTGTGTTACCTTTGTTGTATGTAAATCAAGGGTTTGTGTTCATTTTGGATTCTCTGCTCTGCCTCATTGGTCTCTTATCCTTGTCCACCATACTGAAATGTCTTTAGTACTTTCAGCCTTAGCAAAAGTCTTAATTTCTGGAGGGTAAGTGATATTTTTTTAAAAAAAGAAAAAAAAAAGGTCATCAAAATTTTCTTGACTATTGTTGGCCCTTTGCATTCCCGTAGAAGTTTTAAAATCAGTGTGTCAGGTTCTTCCTTCTCCCCATCTAGTAAACTGACTTGCATTTTGATTGGAATTATTAAGTCTTTCAATCAATTTGGAGAGATTTGGGAAGTTAATACCTTGTAATCCATGAACTTCTTAGATCCCTTCATTTTATTTTAGATTTTCTTTAATTTCCCTCAAGATAGTTTGGTAGTTTTATGTGAAAAGTCTTGCATACTATTCATTAGATTTATTCTTAGGTACTTTGGTTTTTTGAATGCACTTATGAATGGCATTTTGTAAAATTTCACTTGTAATTATTTTATGTTAGTATAGTCACGGACTGCATAATGATGTTTCAGTCAAGGATAGATGGTATATACTACAGTGGCCCTATAAGATTATAATGGAGCTGAAAAATTCCTATCACCCAGTGACATCATAACCATTGTAAAGTAGTAGTGTAATTAGTATTATTATTTTTAAATTTGGTGTAGCCTAAGTGGATAGTGTTTACAGTAGAGTATAGTAATGTTCTGGACCTTCACATTTGCCCAGCACACACTCACTGACTTACCCAGAGCAACTTCCAGTCGTATAAGCCTCATTCATGGTAAGTGCCCTACACAGGTATAACATTTTTAAATCTTTTATACTGTATTTTTACTGTACCTTTTCTTTTTCTATGTTTAGATACGCAAGTACTTACCGTTGTATTGTAGTTACCGATAGTATTGAGTATAGTAACATGCCGTACAGGTTTGTAGCCTTGCTGTATAGTAAGCCATACCATCTAGATTTTCATAAGTATACTCTTTGATGTTTGCACAATGACAAAATCACATAAAGACACATCTCTCAGAACATATCCCTGTCATTAAGCAACTCATGGCTATATCTAGAAAAAGTAAAATCATTTTTTTTTGTTTGTTTTGAGACAGAGTCTCGCTTTGTCACCCAGGCTGCAGTGCAGTGGCAGGATCTTTTTAAATCTTTTATACTGTATTTTTACTGTACCTTTTCTTTTTCTGTGTTTAGATGTACAAATACCATTGTGTTACTGTTCCCTACAGTATTGAGTATAGTAACATGCTGTACAGGTTTGTAGCCTAGGAGCAATAGACAGTACCATATAGCCTAGATGGATAGTAGGCCATACCACCTAGATTTGTATACGTATACTCTATAATGTTTGCAAACAACAAAATCACATAAAGACACATCTCTCAGAACACGTCCCTGTCATTAAGCAACGCATGGCTGTGTCTAGAAAAAGTAAAAAAAAAAATTTGTTTTTGAGACAGTCTTGCTTTGTCACTCAGGCTGGAGTGCAGTGGCACGATCTCAGCTTACTGCAACCTCTGCCTCCCGGGTTCAAGCAATTCTTGTGCCTCAGCCTCCTAAGTAGCTTAGTAAAGATGGGGTTTCACTATGTTGGTGAGGCTGGTCATGAACTCCTGACCTCAAGTCATCCCCCCGCTTTGGCCTCCCAATAGAAAAAGTAAATTTTTTTGTATTGACTGTGTCTACCTACCTTGCCAGATGCACTTATTAGTTTTAATGGTGTGGGCCAGGCACAGCGGCTTATACCTATAACTCCAGCACATTGAGAGGCCAAGGCGGGAGGATCCCTTAAGCCCAGGAGTTTGAGACCAGCCTGGGCAACATAGTGGGACACCATCTCTACAGAAAATTTACAGAAAAACTGAGCATGGTGGTATGCACCTGTAGTCCCAGCTACTTGTGAGGCTGAGGTGGGAAGATTGCTTGAGTGTGGGAGGTTGAAGCTACAATGAGCTGAGATTGCACCACTACACTCCAGACTGGGTGACAGAGGGAGACCCTGTCTCAAAAAAACCACAAAAAACAAAATTTTAGTAGTGTGTATGTAAGTTCTTTTGATTTTTTTTAATCTATCAGTTATGGTCTAGTTTTCTATGTATACATTTCAAATAGTAAGTTTTAAATTTTATTTTGTTCAACTCTACACCTATTTTTTCTTTTCCTTGACTTACTGTACTAGATAGGACCTCTGACAGTATTTAAGAGAAGTGGTAACAATAGTAATCCTTATCTCATTCTTGATTTAAGAGAAAGTTTACAAACTGTTACTTAATATTAAGAATTTTTTTTTCTGCTGTATGAGTGATAAGGAGGTTTGTATCTATTCCTAGCTTTTTAAAAAAACATAATGATATTTTATCACATTTCTACATTTATTGAGATAGTCTTATGATCTCTTTATTCTGTCAATGTGAAGAATTATGTTGATTGATTTTTAAATGTTACATGAATCTGACTTTCCTGTAATATAGCCAACTTGTCACAATTTTGTAATTCTTTTTAATGTATTGATCTTTTGGCTGATGTTTTGTTTAAGATATTTGCACCTATGTTCATGTGAGAGATTGACCTGTAATTTTTTTTCTTGTAATACCCCTTTAAGATTTGGGGAGCGGGATTATGCTACCCGTGTGAATGAAGTTGGGAATTATTTTTTCTCTGGAACAGTTTTTAAAAAATTAATGTCATATTCGTCCTTAAGTATTTGGTGACATTTATCATTGAAACCATCTGTGCTTACAATTTTCTCTGTGGGAAAGGTTTTAATTATAGATTTAATTTCTTTAATACCTATTGAAATATTCAAATTGTATAGTTTTTTTGTTTGTATATTAGTTTCGGTAAATTTTTTTCCCCTAGAAATTTGTTCATTTTATCTACATTTCAAATTATTTGGCATAAAGTTATTCCTAGTATCCTCTTATCTTTTTAATGACTGTAGGTTTTGTAATGATGTCTACTTTTTCATTCCTAATATTGGAAATGTATCTCTTCTGTCACATTTTCAGATAACCAACCTTTGGCTTTATTGGTTATTTTTTTAAATTGTGCATTTGTTTTCTTCATTATTTCCCTCCTTCTTTTTTCTTTTTGGTTTAATTTCTTCTTCTTTTCCTAATTTCTTAAGATGAATGCCTCATTGACTCAGTCTTTTTTTCTATGTACATTAAGCCTACCAGTGTCCCCTTCAGTACTGCAGTAGCAGCATCCTTCAGATTTTCATGTTATATTTGTATTATTATTCAGTTGAAAACATTAAGTTTTCATTGTGATTTTTTGTTGAACCATGAGTTATTTAGAAATGAATTAACTGATTTTCAGATATTTGTGTATTTCTTAGCATTTTTTTGTTACTGATTTTGTTATTCATTCTCCTGAGGTCTGAGAACTACGCTTTATGATTTCAGTCTTTGAGTTACATGGAGACTTGCTTTGTGTCCTAGCATAGGGTCAGTTTTGGTAGATATTTCAGGTATGCTGGAAAACAGAGTTATTTTATTATTTTGATGTTGTTTTTTAATCTATACCAATTAGGATAAGTGAGTTAATTTTGTTTTTCATATCTTCTGATATCTTCTATATATTCTTTTTAAAAATTTTGGCTAATAAGGGAAGTATGTTAAAACCTGCAAGCAAGGTCTGTTTCTACATTTAGTTCTGTTTACTTTTGTTTTATATATTTTGAATTTTGTTATCAGGCATGTATTAATTTAGAATTTTGCATATTCTTGGTAAATTGGCCCTTTTATTACCCCAAGTGTCTAGTGATGCTTCTTACTTAATGCCTGTTTGATAGTAGATATAGGTGCACTGTTATCCTTCCGTGTATATTTCATTCTGTGTATATTTGCATAGTATTCCTTTTATTCTTTTACTTTCAACCTTTCTATATTCTTATATTTCAGATACATCACTTGTATGCAGGGTAAACTGGGGTTTTATTTTTTTAATCCAGCTGCTGTTGTCATTGTTTAAATTCAAGTACTTAATGCATTTATATTTAGGGTAATACCTTAAAATACTTAGGTTTAATCTACTTCTTTATTTGCCTCACTTGTTGTATAATTTTTTTCCTGTTTGTTTTTTTTTTTTCATTATTTTGGAATAGGCAAGTATTTTTATTATTTCATCCTCTTCCCATTGTCTTTTTAGTTACACATTTTAACTTGGCCTTTAGTGAATATCCTACGTTTGTCTCCTTGGCTTATCAGGGACTAGTATGCATTGCAAACCTTGCAACACATTATTTTTTGGTACACTTATTATTTGGGTACATTAAGTTGTGCTATGTTTATTACAGAATCAGTCTTTGTACTTTACTTTTTTGGAGACAGGGTCTCACCTGTCACCCAAGTTGAGTGGCTGAGTGCAGTAGCATGATGATGGCTCACTGCAGTCTTGACTTCCTGAGCTCAAGCAATCATCGCATGTAGCTAGGATTACAGGTACATGCCACGAAGCCTGGCTAATTTTTGAGTTTCTTTTAGAGATGGGGTAACACTATGTTGTCCAGGCTAGTCTTGGACTCCTGGATGCAAGTGATCCACCCGTCTCAGCCTCCCAAAGTGTTGGGATTACAAGTGTGAGCCACTGTGCCCAGCTTGTACTTTACTATTTTTTAACTTTTGAAAAATTCCATGTTTCTCTTGCCTTTGTTTTTCCTCCGGTGAATTACTATTTTCTTTCTATGTTCAGACGAGTGGAGATTTTTTCCAGCTTAAGTTCTGTAGTTTGTATTAGAAATAATAGAGATTTTGGTATTTTATAAATACATTTATATTACAATATTAAATATACTTTTAAAAACCACATATTGCCTGTGTTTTCCAAACTCCTTCCTTAAATGAAAATAATGTCTCATTTATTGTCCAATTTTATGTTTGCATGATATAAAAAAATGTGACAGGCAAATTATTAGACCATTTTCCCTGTTTCAGTTTTTCTGTCTCAGTAGAGTGATGTATCTGGTCCAAATGAGAAATATTGGCAAGTATTGCTGGATACTATCTGGCATTGAAGTATTTTGATTACATCCATTTATGTTAGATGTTTTAGGAACGTCTTAAATTTTTTCAGGCCACAAGGTGCTGTTTGATACAACATAGCACTGCATAGATACTCCTCAACTTATGATAGGGTTATGTCCTGAAAAAACTTGTGAGTCAAAATATGTGTGTAGCTGACTTGGAACTGTGGCTTGCTGCAGCTGCCCAGTGTTGCAAGAAAATTACTGAATTCATATTGCTTTTGTACCACTGTAAAGCGGAAAACTCTTTTTTTTTTTTTTTTGAGACGGAGTTTTGCCCTTCTTGCCCAGGCTGGAGTGCAATGGTGCCATCTCGGCTCACCATAACGTCTGCCTCCAGGGTTCAAGCGATTCTTCTGCCTCAGCCTCCCAAGTAGCTAGGATTACAGGCATGCACCACCACACTTGGCTAATTTTGTATTTTTAGTAGAGAGAGGGTTTCTCCATGTTGGTCAGGCTGGTCTCAAACTCTCGACCTCAGGTGATCCGCCTGCCTCGGCCTCCCAAAGTGCTGGGATTACAGGTGTGAGCCACCACTCCCAGCCATAAAGTTGAAAACTCTTAAGTTGAACTGGAATATTTTTTAATGCTTCTGCTCCATTTAACTAATGAGTATGTTGAGTAGTAAATCAACCCAATTTATCATCGTCTTGGTCCAGTTTGTGCTGCTATAACAAAATACCGCATACTTGGTAATTTACAAAGAACAGAAATTTATTTCTCACAGTTCTGGAGGCTGGAAAGTCCAAGATCAAGGTGCTGGGAGGCTTGGGCTCAGTCTCTTTGCATCCAAGATGATGCCTTGAATGCCGTATTCTCTAAAGGAGAGGAACATTGTGTGTCCTCGCATCGCAGAAGAGTGAGATAGAGTGAGCCCACTCCTGCAAGCCCTTTTTATAGCTGCGTTAATCCATTCATGAGGGTGGAGACATCTATCTTTAGGCCTCACCTTCCATCAGTGTGTCATTAGGGATTAAGTTTTAACATGAGTTTTGGAGGAGACAAAACAATTCAAACCATAGCAGACCTAAAGATGTCAAGAATTGTTAAGGGCCTGAGGTTTTACTCTACTTGCTGGCTAACAGATTTTGTTAGTGCCTGTGGAAGAGTCAAAGGACAGAATATTGCGGCAACATAATTAGCTAGGGTAGCAGCATTCGCACCTCTTCCGGAGCCTCACTTTTCACAGAGTGATACAGAGGGCTCCCTGACACCTGAACCTGTATAAGCTTGCATCACAGTAGGGGAGCCTTGAATTGTAGAACCTGAATCTTTTATAATGGACAGTAATCATGTCTATCCTTTGCTTTGGAGAGAGACACTTTATTTTCCTGCATACCAACATCCTTCAAAAGATAGTCTTGAACAGAGGCAGTCGGTGATTTTTCTCTCAAGCAGAAATGCAAGAGATGTGAAGAACCATCTTTCAGCATTTTGTAAGGCAGAAAAAGCAAGTTGGTATTTGTAAGATGGCCTAAGTAAGTGACTTGCTGGCTTTAGGAAGCAGGGGATCTATTTTTGGAGCTTCTTCATACTATTCATTGCTTTTTCTTGGTAGTGAAAGATTCTCAACCCTCTGTTTTGTGGAGTTTTGTGTCTTTTTATTAATGCTTCTGTTTATATATAAAAGTTCAAATAAGTGAAAACAAAATGATGGAGTGGTATCATTTTAATTTAGTAAAACTGTATTGAAGTATAGTATTTTGAACAAGAAAGATTAAAAAACCATGGGAGCTAGCTGGTGTTCCAGGACAACTTCAGATATTCAGACTGGGTTTCTGAGAGATCTCTGAGATTAAACTCCTTCAAACTGGAATTTTATTAAACAGTCTTAACACAAAGAGCATCTAGTGACTTACTGTCTTCTAGACTAAAGGTTATCACAGATCAAAGGGCTCTAAATCTCACAATCTAATGGAGGGCACATTCACTCTTGTCAGTGTTTAAACTTCAAGCAAATAGCAAAGACAAGGAACTTAGTATCTAACTTCTCAAGTCAGCATGATATCTTTGAATTTATTTTGGATCTCTCTAAATTTGACTTTGTTGACTATCTTCTTGGCTGCTTTAGTACCTTTTATTCTATGTCATCCTATTTTTTTCTCTGCCCCCCCCCCCCCCCTTTTTTTTTTTTTGAGACGGAGTCTTGCTCTGTCACCCAGGCTGGAGTGCAGTGGCACGATCTCGGCTCACTGCAAGCTCCGCCTCCTGGGTTTACGCCATTCTCCTGCCTCAGCCTCCCGAGTAGCTGGGACTACAGGCGCCCGCCACCTCGCCAAGCTAATTTTTTGTATTTTTAGTAGAGACGGGGTTTCACCATGTTAGCCAGGATGGTCTCGATCTCCTGACCTCGTGATTCGCCCGCCTCGGCCTTCCAAAGTGCTGGGATTACAGGCTTGAGCCACCGCGCCCGGCCTTTCTCTGCCTTTTAAAACCATCATTTCTTTTTATGCTATTCAATTGATGGGCTTTCCTAAGATTGAGCCTTCTACATTTATTCCTCCATCCCTGACCCCCTCACTAGCCTCCCCTTATAGATCTCTCCATTGCTATAATATCACATCTTATCTGTATGCACATCACTCTGAAGTTTACTTTGCTCTTGTATTCCAAAATCACATTTCCAACTGCCACCTGAAAGTTTCCTTGCAGGTGTTTTCCCAATACCTTAAAACTTTGTGACTCTAGTGTGAATGTATTTACCAAAAGGGCAGGGGCAAAAGCATGTTTTAATTTTAATATTTTACTCTTTTAAAAGAAGTTCCCCAAACAAATTATTTTGATAAATCTTTATGGCTCTTTTTATGGATGTTGTTTTGAAATTCTATTTTATATTTGTAAATTATGCTTTCTCATATTAAATATTTCATATTTTCATTGCCAAAACTAAGTGCTTGGAATTTTACATTTATCCTTCACATTCTTCCACCTCCCTTCCCACCTCTCATCCCCTCCCTTACAAGGACAAAATGTTTTAAATGCTGTAATCTTGCATGGGGTTTGGGTTTTATATTATTTTTATTGGTGATAATTCTGTCACAGGATCCTTAGGGTGTCACTTTTCCAGCCAGAAACCTCTGTGGCTGGTGGCGCCTCTGCCTGAGTTTTGCTCGGACCCACTGGGCTTTTCTGCCTGCTTGGCCCAGCAGGCTGTACTTGGCTTGTGCTATTGGCCTGGATCCTACACCTGCCGAGGGTGAGCCAGGCGCAGAGCTGTGAAGAGGGTGTGAGTGAGCCCAAGGTCTGGCCACTGCACACAGCCAGGCATGCTGGCTGCAGTGGAGTGGACAGCTCTAGGTGCAGGCACAGTCGCCAGCTCTGTGTGAGGATGTGGCTGGACCAGGCGTACCACAAGTGTTTTCCCCCGTGGGCACCAGGGAATGTGGTGGTACTTGGAAGCTTGGAGATGTTGGAAATAGCAGAGCCCCAAAGAGAGTGTCACAGCTCTGGTATCACAGCTCTGATCACAGCCCTTGCTTCTGGGCTCCCCAAAGGGCCACAGCTCCTCTTCTTCTTGTTACCTGCAATGTGGTGACCAGTGGGCCTGTTTCAGTCCTGTTTGTGTTATAGCTCTTTCAGTCCTGCCATTTGGCAGGTCCTGAGTTCTTGTCCAGCCTTCAGGAAGAATGAGGTATGTGGACAGCTGGAGGGTGAGCAAGGCAAAGAGGAGCTTCATTGAGCAACAGAACAGCTCTCAGGAGACCGAAAGTGGGTAGGTCCTTCTGCCATCAGGTCGTTCTGAGGAGTGTCCAGCTCTCAGCAGAGAGAATACCTGGAGTGGGTAGCTCCTGTCCACAGGCAGGCCGTTCTCACAAATGTCTAGCTCTCAGCAGAGAGGACACCTGGAGTGGGTAGCTCCTTTCTGCAGGTAGGTCATCCTGACAAGTGTCCTGCTGTCAGTGGACAGGAGACCCAGAGTCAGTAGCTTCTTTCTGTAGGCAGGTCGTCCCAATGTGTGTCCAGCTCTCAGTGGAGAGGAGACCCGGAATGGGTAGCTCCTATGTGGCATCCTGACTAGTGTCCATTTCTCAGTGGAGAGGAGACCCAGAGTGAGTAGCTGCTATCCTCAAGCTGGTTAGCCTGATGAGTGTCCAGCTGTCAGCAGAGAGAAGACCTGTAGTGGGTGGCTCCTTTCTGCAGGCAGGTTGTCCCAACGAGTGTCTAACTCTCAGCAAAGAGGAGAGCTGGAGTGGGTGGCTCCTTTCCACAGGCAGGGTGTCCTAACGAATGTCCAGCTCTCAGTGGAGAGGAGACCCAGAGTGGGTAGCTCCTTCTTGCAGCTGGTAGTCCTGACGTCCCCTTGAGTCTGGCTGAATAGGGATTTTATGGGCTTCAGAGGGGAGGAAGTGCGTGCTTATTGGTCCAAAGGCAGACCCAGAAAAAGCACCATAAGTTCTTGCTCTGGGCCGCCGACTTTACCCAGTGCTGACAGCCTGCCCTCCATGCTTCAGGCTGTCCCTGGCTTGAAGGTGGGGCTTTACCAGGGACTCACTCCTTTCTGCCCAAGAGCCTCTCTGCCTCCTGCTGCCATCAATCATGTCATCCATGGTGCCCAGACTGTTCGTGCTGAGGGGTGCTTGCAGAACTGCTCTGAGCCACCCTTAGCCTCCCTCCCATGCTCACTGGCACCCAAAGTCTGGAGGGGACCAAGGTGGCAGGGAGCTGGTGTGTCAGTGCCACCCTGAGCACATGAACACCTAGGTGGGTCATGACAGTGGCTTGGCTCAGCCTTAACTTTGGTCTGAAATCAGAGCGGACAAAAAGTTTTTCTGGGATTGGGGAGAGACCAGGCAGTAGAAACAGGCACTTCGGAGCCTGTTGGGGCAGGAGGTACTTCCTGGGTTCTCGAGAGTGGAGGGATACCTGGGTCCACAGCCATGGCTGGGTGGCTGCAGCTGTGCCTGGGTAAGTGGAGCTCCCACCCCACCAACTTGGAAAAGAGCAGGATTCCTGCCTGCTCCCAGCTCCCACTGGCTTCGTGGAGTACGCAGCCCTGGCCATGCCTCCCCCACTGCAGCCAGTGTCTTCACAGTGACCACTCCAGATGGGCCACCGGAGCCATCAATTCAGTCTGTATTTATTAAGGAGAAGACAAATCTTCTGTTACTTTCCTCTCTTTGTAGGTCTCTGTGCCTTGCGAAGAATCCTGAAAAAACAGCCTAACCTCTCTGATGTCAAGGTGGCTGGACTGGTGAAGATTACTCTGAATGATTTCTTGCAGGCAATGAATGACATCAGACCCAGTGCCATGAGGGAAATAGCAATTGATGTCCCAAATGTAAGTCATTTATATCCCACACTAGCTACACTGTTTGAATTAAACTCTGAGAAAAATTTAGGACAACATGGTACAACCCCATCTCTACAAAAAGTACAAAAATTAGTTGAGTGTGGTGGTGCACACCTGTAGTCCCAGCTGTCACTGAGGTGGGAGGGTCATCTGAGCCCTGGGGAATGTTGAGGCTGCAGTGAGCCATGGTTGTGCCATTGCACTTCAGCCTGGGTGACAGAGTGAGACCCTGTCTCAAAAACAAAAAACGAAACACCCAAAAAACTATGTTACAATACTACAAGCAGGATACTTCTATTGATACAATCCATTGATCTTACTCAAATTTTTTCAGTTTTACTTGTGTGTGTGTGTTTATTTAGTTTATACAGTTTTATCTCATGAAAAGGTTTGTGTATTCATCACGGAATACTGAGTAGTTCCATCACCACAAAGATCCCTCATGTTGTCTTTTATAATCAAACCCACCTCATTCCTCCCCTCATTTCTAAATTTTTATTTCAGAAAGTTTATATAAATGGAATCGTACTGTATATGACCTTTTAGAATTAGCTTTTTTCACATGTGAGTCAGATCGTTTGTCTTTTTGTGTACCTTAACTTATTTCATTAGGCATTATGTTCCCCAGATTCATCTATGTTATTATAAATGACAGTATTTTCTTCTTTTTATAAGGCCAGATAATATTCCATTATGCCACATTTCTTTATACCATTATACCACATTTTCTGTCTCTGTTCATCTGTTGAGGGACACTTAGATTGATTCTGTATCTTGGCTGTTGTGAATCATGCTGCAGTGAACATGAGAGTGCACATATCCTTTTGAGATATTGCATTTCCTTTTGATATGTACCCAGTAGTAGGATTGTTGGATCTTTTGGTAACCTAACATTTTGAGGAACCACCAAACCGTTTTCCATAATGTCCGTACAACTTTACATTCCCACCAACAGTGTACAAGGGTTTCTTTTTTTCCATATCCTTGGCAACACTTACTTTCATCTTTTTGATAATGGCCTTCCTAACAGATGTAAGGTGATATCTCATTATCGTTTTGATTTGCATTACCCTGATGATTAGTGGTGTTGAACATATTTTCATATACCAGTTAGCCATTTGTATGTCTTCTTTTAACAAATGTTACTCAGATCCTTTGCCCATTTTTAATCAGTTTGTGTGTTTTTTTTTTGCTTTTGAGTTGTTTGAGTTTCTTAATATATATTTTAGTATTTTGGATAGTGACCTCTTATCTCATATATGGTTCACACATGTTTTCTCCCATGCCATAGGTTGTCTCTTTACTCTGTTTCCTTTGCTGTGCAGAGCGTTCTAGTTTGATGCAGTCCTGTCAATTTTTGCTTTTCTTGACTCTGCTTTTGGAGTGTATCCAAAAATTCATTGCCCTGACCCACGCCATGAAGCTTTTCCTTATGTTTTCTTCTAGTAGTTTTACAGTTTTAGGTATTGTGTTTAAATATTTAATCCATTTTGAACTGATATTTTGTATGTGGTGTGAGAAGACGGGCCAGTTTCATATGTGGATATACAGTTTATCATGTAGATATCATGTGGATATACAGTTTTCCTGACACCATTTTTTAAAGAGATTGTGCTTTCATCATTGTGTGTTCTTCGGTACCTTTGTAGATCAATTGACTGTACATGCATGGATTTATTTCTGGGCTCTCTATTCTGTTTCATTTACTTGTATGTCTGTTTTTATGCCAGTGTCATGCTGTCTTGATTATCATAGCTTTGTAGTATATTTTGAAATCAGATAATGTGATGCCTACAACTTTTTTTATTTTTTTGCTTGAGACTACTTTGACTATGTGGTGACTTCTATGTTTCCTTATGAATTTTAGGGTTGTTTTTCATATTTTAGGGAAAAATGCCATTGAATTTTGATAGGGGTTACATTAAATCTGTAGACAATTTTGGGTAGTATGGATATTTTAATAGTGTTAATTTTTTAAATTCATGAACATTAGACATTATCTATGTATTTGTGTCTTCTATTGATTTCATCAGTATTTTATAGTTTTCAGTGTACAGGTCCTTCACTGTCTTGGTTAAGTTTTTTCTATATATTTAAAAAGTACTATTGTAAATGGAATTTTCTTTTTTTAATTTTTTGGATAGTTGTTAGAGTATAGAAATGCTACTGACTTTTGTTGTTGTCGATTTTGTATCCTGCCAATTTACTGAATTCATTTATTGGTTTTAATTTTTTTTTTTTTTTGGTGGAATATTTAAGGTTTCCTTTATGTAAGATTATGTCATCTGCAAACAGACAATTTTTTTCTTCTTTTTCAGTTTGGATGCATTTTATTTCTTTTTCTTCCCTAATTTCCCTGGCTACGACTTTCAGTACTATAATAAATACAAATGGTAAGAGTGAGCATTTTGTCTTGCTCTTCATCTTAGAGGACAAGTTTTTAGCTTTTCATTGTTGGGTATGACATTAGCTGTGAGCTTGTCATATAGAGTGTTATGATGTTGAGGTACATTCTTTCTAATGTATTGAGAGTTTTTGTCATGAAAGGATGTTGAACTTTGTCAAATGCTTTTTCTGCATCTATTGATATGATTATATGATTTTTATTCTTCATCCTTTTAAGATGGCATATCATGTTTATTGATTTGCATATGTCCAGCCAGCAGCCTTGCATCCTAGGGATGAATCTCATTGGATTGTGGCGTATGATCCTTTTAATGTGCTATTGAATTTGGTTTGCAAATATTTTGTTGAGGATATTTCCATCTATGTTTGCCAGGGATATTGACCTGTAATATTCTATTCTTACAGCATTCTTGTATCACATTAATGCTGGCCTCATAAAGTGAGTTTGGAAGTGTTCCTTTCTCTTCAGTTTATTGGAAGTTTGGTGAATTCTACTAAGTATTTAAAGAAGAAGTGATGCTAATGCTTGAGAAGCATAACTTCTTGGGTCTTGGAGTTTTGTTAGGGAGCTTTTTGATTATTGGTCTATTCCCCTCACTCATTGATTGGCCTATTCAGATTTTCTTTATGATTCATTTTTGGTAGGTTGTATGTTTCTAGGAATTTCTTTCTTTCTTCTTGGTTGGCCAAATTTTTGCCATGTAGTTGTTCATTAGTCTCTTACGATTGTATTTTTGTGGTATCAATTGTAGTGTCTCCTGTTTCATTTCTGATTTTATTTACTTGAATCTTCTTTCTTTTTTCCATAGTAGTCTAGGCAAAGGTTTGTCAATTTTGCTTATCTTTTGAAAAAACAACTTATATTGATCTTTTTATATTATTTCTTATATTGATCTTTTAAATTATTTTTTCTAGTCTCCATTTCATTTATTTCTGCTCTGATCTTTAGTATTTCCTTCTTTCTGCTAACTCTGGGCTTAATTTGTTCTTTTTCTATTTGTTGTGTAAAATTAGGTTGTTCATTTGAGATATTTATTTTTTTCTTAATGTAGGTATTTATTGCTATAAACTTTCCTCATAGAACTGCTTTTGCTGTATCAAAGTTTTGGTATGTTGTGTTTCTGTTTTCATTTGTCTTAAGATTTTCTTTATTTTTCTTTTGATTTCTTCTTTGACGCATTGGTTGTTCAGGAGTATATTGTTTAATTTCCAGATATTAGTGAATTTTCCAATTTTTTTTTCTTGTTTTTCATTTTGGGTTCATATGATTGTGGACAGAAAAGATACGTGATATGATTTAGTCTTCTTAAATTTTTTAAACTTGTTTTGTGGTCTAAGATATGATCTATCCTTTAGAATGTGTCATGTGCACTTGAAAAGAATGTGTATTTGAGAGATCCATAGATGGTTCACATCACAGGACTCTGTACAGACAACCCCCAGTACCAACCCAGAGCTGGGTAGACTCTCTGGGTGGCTAGACCTAGAAGACAGACAACAATCACTGCAGTTAGGCTCACAGGAAGACACATCCATAGGAAAAGAGGGGACAGTACTTTGTCAACGGAATATCCCATGGGATAAAAGGATTCGAACAACAGCCTTCAGCCTTAGATCTTCCTCTGACAGAGCCTACCCAATGAGAAGGAACCAGAAAACTAACCCTGTTAATATGCCAAAACAAGGCTCTTCAACATCCCTCAAAAATCACACTAGGGATGTGTTTCCATTTGTGTCTTCTCTTTCTTTCAGTGATGTTTTGTAGTTTTTCTTGTAGAGGTCTTTCGACTTCTTGGTTAGGTGTATTCCTAAGTATTTTATTTCTTTTGCAGCTGTTGTAAAAGGTGTTGAGTTCTTGATTTGGTCGCTGTTGGTGTATAGAAAGCTACTGATTTGTATACATTAATCTTGTATCTGGAAACTTTATTGAATTCTTTCATCAGTTCTAGGAACTTTGCTCCTAAGGAGGAGTCTTTAGGGTTTTCAAGGTAAATGGTCATATCGTCAGCAGTGACTGTTTTACTTCCTCTTTACTGATTTGGATGCCTTTTATTTCTTTCTATTGTCTGATTGCTCTGGCTAGGACTTCCAATGCTATAATGAAGAGGAGTGGTGAGAGTGAGCATCCTTGTCTTGTTCAGTTCTCGGAGGGATTACTTTCAACATTTCCCCATTCAGTATTATGTTGGCTGTGGGTTTGTCATAGATGGCTTTCATTACATTAAGGTATGTCCCATGTATGCTGATTTTGCTGACAGTTTTAATCATCAAGCGATGCTGGATTTTGTTGAGTACTTTTTCTGTATCTGTTGAGATGATCATGTGATTGTGTTTTTAATTGTGTTATGTGGTGTATCCCATTTATTGACTTGCATATGTTAAACCATCCCTGCATCCCTGGTATGGAACCCACTTGATCATGGTGGATTATCCTGTTAGTATGTTGCTGGATTTGGTTAGCTAGTGTTTTTTTAAGTAAGGATTTTAGCATGAGTATTCGTCAAGGATATTGGTCTGTAGTTTTCTTTTTTGGTTATGTCCCTTTCTGGTTTTGGTATTAGGGTGATGCTGGCTTCATAAAATGAATTAGGGAGCGTTCCTTCTTTCTCTGTCTTGTGGAATAGTGTCAAAAGGATTGAAGGATTGGTACCAATTCTTCTTTGAATGTCTGGTAGAATTCTGTGAATCTGTCTAGTCCTGGGCTTTTTTTGGTTGGTCTGTAGTTTTCTTTTTTGGTTATGTCCCTTTCTGGTTTTGGTATTAGGGTGATGCTGGCTTCATAAAATGAATTAGGGAGCGTTCCTTCTTTCTCTGTCTTGTGGAATAGTGTCAAAAGGATTGAAGGATTGGTACCAATTCTTCTTTGAATGTCTGGTAGAATTCTGTGAATCTGTCTAGTCCTGGGCTTTTTTTGGTTGGTAATTTTTTTTGGGGGGGGGGGATATAATTTTGCTCTTGTTGTCCAGGCTGGAGTGCAGTGGTGCAATCTCGGCTCATTGCAACCTCTGCCTCCTGGGTTCAAGCAATTCTCCTGCCTCAGCCTCCCAAGTAGCTGGGATTACAGGCATGTGCCACCACGCCCGGCTAATTTTGTATTTTTAGTAGAGATGGGGTTTCTCCATCTTGGTCAGGCTGGTCTTGAACTCCCGACCTCAGGTGATCCACCCGCCTCAGCCTCTCAATGTGCTGGGATTACAGGTGTGAGCCGCCATGCCTGGCTGGTAAGTTTTAAATTAACATTTCAATCTCGCTGCTTGTTATTGGTCTGTGATTCAGGGTATCTAATTCTTCCTGATTTAAGCTAGGAGGGTTGTATTTTTCTGGGAATTTGTTCATCTCTTCTAGATTTTCTAATTTATGTGCATACAGGTGTTCATAGTAGCCTTGAATGATCTTTTGTATTTCAGTGGTGTCAATTATAATATCTCCTGTTTCGTTTCTTTGTGAGGTTATTTAGATTTTCTCTCTTCTTTTCTTGGTTAATCTTGCTAATGGTTTATTAATTTTATCTCTTCAAAAAACCGGCTTTTTGTTTCATTTATCTTTTGTATTTTTTTTTTTTTTCCAGTTTTATTTAGTTCTGCTCTGATCTTGGTAATTTCCTTTCTTCTGCTTGGTTTGGGGTTCGGTTTGTTCTTGTTTCTCTAGTTCCTTGAGGTGTGACCTTAGAATGTCAGTTTGTGCTCTTTCAGACTTTTTGACGTAGGTGCTTTGGGCTATGAATTTTCCTCTTAGCACCACCTGTGCTGTATCCCAAGGTTTTGATAGGCTGTATCATTATTGTCATTCAGTTTGAAGAATTTTTAAATTTTCATCTTGATTTCATTTTTGACCCAACGCTTATTCAGGAGCAGGTGATTAAATTTTCATGTATTTGCATGGTTCTGAAGGTTCCTTTTGGAGTTGATTTCCAATTTTGTCCCATGGTGGTCTGAGAGAGTGCTTGACATAATTTCAATTTTCTTAAATTTATTGAGGCTCGTTTTATGGCCTATCACATGGTCTCTCTTAGAGAAAGTTACATGCGCTGTTGAATAGAATGTGTATTCTGCGATTGTTGGATGGGATGTTCTGTATGTATCTGTTAAGTCCATTTGTTCCAAGGTCTAGTTTAAATCTGTTTTTATCTTTGTTGACTTTCCGTCTTGATGACCTGTCTAGTGCTGTCAGTGGAGTACTGAAGTCCCCCACTATTATTGTGTTGCTGTCTATCTCATTTCTTAGGTCTCTTAGTAATTGTTTTATGCATTTGGGAACTCCAGTGTTAGGTGTGTATTATTCTAAGTGAAGTAACTCATGAATGGAAAACCAAACATCATATGTTCTCACTGATATGTGGGAGCTAAGCTATAAGGACACAAAGTCCTAAGAATATAATGGACTTTGGGGATTTGGGGGAAAGAGTGGGAAGGGGGTGAGGGATAAAAGACTACAAAGGTGAAGTGTATACTGCTTGGGTGATGGCTGCACCAAAGTGTCACAAATCACCACTAAGGAACTTACTCATATAACCAAATACCACCTGTACCCCCAATAACTTATGGAAAAATGAAAAATATTAATAATAATAAAAAGAGGAAAATAATGTGTATTCTGCTGCCATTGGGTGTAGTGTTCTGTATATGTTTGTTAGGTCCATTTAGTCTACAGTGCTCTTCAATTCTGCTGTTTCCTTATTGATTTTCTGTCTTGATGATTTGCCCATTGTTGAAAGTGGGTTACTGAAGTCT
Organism: Rhinopithecus roxellana; assembly: GCF_007565055.1. Lineage (NCBI taxonomy): Eukaryota > Metazoa > Chordata > Mammalia > Primates > Cercopithecidae > Rhinopithecus > Rhinopithecus roxellana. The sequence continues at coordinate 191,691,998 of NC_044550.1, forward strand.
CTTACTGTTCCTATATAGCTGTATGTTACTCCCTTCAGTTATTTTAATATTTTCTTTATGTGTTTAGGTGCTCCAGTGTTCAGTGCATATATATTTACAATCACTATATCCTGTTAATGAATTGACTCTTTTATCATTATATGACCTTCTTTGTCTTTTTTGACAGTTTTGACTTAATCTGTTTCATCTGATATAAGTATAGCCACTCTTGCTCTATTTTGATTGCTATTTGCATGAAAATTGCTGTGAAATAGCATGATTGCTATTTCATGCAAACAGCAATCAAAATAGAGCTGAAGACTCTATTTTGAGAGTCTTCAGACTCTTTAAGAACACATCGGCGGGGCGCAGTGGCTCAAGCCTGTAATCCCAGCACTTTGGGAGGCCGAGACGGGCGGATCACGAGGTCAGGAGATCGAGACTATCCTGGCTAACATGGTGAAACCCCGTCTCTACTAAAAATACAAAAAAACTAGCCGGGCGAGGTGGTGGGCGCCTGTAGTCCCAGCTACCCAGGAGGCTGAGGCAGGAGAATGGCGTGAACCCGGGAGGCGGAGCTTGCAATGAGCTGAGATCCGGCCACTGCACTCCAGCCCGGGCGACAGAGCGAGACTCCGTCTCAAAAAAAAAAAAAAAAAAAAAAAAAAGAACACATCTAGAATATTTTCGCTTCAGCTTGAACAACACATGTAGAGTACTTTAAATTAAAATCTTTAAATTAGAGTCTGTTATAGGTAGCATAATTTTGAATCTTGTTGTTTAATCCATTCAGCCACTCTGTCTTTTGACAGAATTTAATCTCCTTCCATTTGAAGCAATTATTGATAGGAAAGGGCTTACTAGAGCTATTTTATTGTTTTTGTTTTGTAGTACCTTTTTTCCTTTCTTCTTCTCTTGCTGTTTTCCTTTGTGATGTGAATTTTTTTTTTTTTAAGTGATATTCTTTGATTCTTTTCTCTTTATCCTTTGTGTATCTGTTACATGATTTTTCTTTGTGATTACTCTGAGGCTTACATAAAACACCTTCTAGTTGAAACAGTCTATTTTAAGCTGATGATAACATTGGTCACACACAAACTCTATGCTTTAATTTCTCCTGCCACCATATTTTATGTTACTGATGTCACATTTTGCATCTTTTATATGTTGTGTATCCACTGACAAATTATTGTGGCTATTGCTATTTGTAATTTTTTTTAACTTTTATACTTGTAGCTAAAAATGACTTATGTGCTAGTACTATACTATTATAGTATTCTGAGTTTGTCTGTATTCTTACCGTTACAGGGGGTTTTGTACTTTCATATGCTTTCATGTTGGTTAGCATCCTTTCATGTTAACTTGATGAACTGCCTTTAGTGGTGCTGAATACCCACATTTTTATTTGGTTATGTCTTTATTGCTCTCATTTTTTAGGGCCAGTCTTTTCTGGTATACTATTGTTTGTTGGCAGGTTTTTTTTTTTTTTTTTTTTTCCTTTTTCTTTTAGCACTTTCAATATATCATCTTACTCTCTCCTGGCCTGCGATGGTTTGTCTGAGAAATCTGGTCATAGTCTGATGATGGTTTCCTTATATGTAATGAGTTGCTTTTCTCTTGCTGCTTTCAAAATTTGTTGACTTTTGAGAATATGATTATGACATATATTGGTGAAGCTCTCTTTGTTTTAATCTATTTGGAGTTCTTTAGGCTTTATGGATTCAAATCCAAATCCATATAGCCTAAAGAACTCCAAATAAACTAAAGCAAATTAAGTACATTTCCGTCTCCAGATTTTGGAAATTTTTTGTCATTCTTTCTTTCTTTTCTTTTCTTTTTTTTTTTTTGCGATGGAGTCTCTCTGTCGCCAGGCTGGATTGCAGTAGTGTGATCTTGGCTCATTGCAGCCTCTGACTCCCTGGTTCAAGTGATACTCCTGCCTCAGCCTCCTGAGTAGCTGGGATTACAGGCACATGCCACCATGCCCAGCTAATTTCTATATTTTTGGTAGAGATGGAGTTTCATATGTGGCCAGGATTGTCCTGATCTCCTGACCTCATGATGTGCCTGCCTCGGCCTCCCAAAGTGCTGGAATTACAGACCTGAGCCACCGTGCCCCGCCCATTATTTCTTTAAGTAAATTTTCTGCCCCTTTCTCTGCTTCTTCTGGGTCTCTTGTAATGTCTGGTTCGCTTAACATTGTGTTCTAAGTCCCTCTTAGACTTTTTTCACTCTTCCTTCTTTTTTCTTTTGGTTTTTGTGACAAGATAATTTCAGAAGCTCTGTGTTTGAGTTTGCTGATTCTGCTGTTGTATTGAGTCTGCTGTTGAAGCTTGCTGTTGAATATTTAATTCACTCATTGAATTCTTCAGTTTCAGAATTTCTGTTTGGTTCTTTTTTATACTTTCTGTCTTTCTTGAATTCTTCTTTTTGTTTATACATTGTTTTCCTGGATTCATGTTATTTGAGTTCTCTTGTAGCTACTCCTTTTCTATAAGATGATTGTTTTTTAATACTTACTTGGCAGTTTATGTATCATCAGTTGTTTAGTGTCTGCTACTGGTGCTTAATTTTGTTCCTTTGGTGTCCTGTTTCTCTAATTATTAATGATTTTTGTGGACTCGTTTTATTGTCTTTGCATGTGAAAAAGTGAACACCACTTCTTGTCTTTACAGATTGGTTTCTGTAGGGAAAGCCCTTCACTAGTCAGCTTGTCTAGTGGTTCTGGGTAGGCTGTCTTGCTGCTGGAGTCGTTTGGTGTCTGGGTCAGGTAGATGGTCTTGGTGTCTAGGTCCAAGGAGGGCAGGCTTAGTGCTGGGGACTGAGGCCACAGGGACAACTCTGGAGCCTCTGTCCCCTGGGGCTGACCTGGAGCCTGTGTCTATGGGGGTGATACTGAAGGCTGAGTTCATGGATGCCGCCTGGCACTGAGGTGGGCCTTGAATTCAGCACCATAGTGGTGGGTCTAGAGCCTGAGACCAGCCTGACTCTACAGTGGCTGGTTTGGAGTTGAGGGCTGCAGGTGCAAGCCTAGCTCTTGTGTAGGCCTAGAGCCTAAGTCTGCAGGGATCCATCCTGGGGCTATGGGGGCTGACCTTGGGCTGGGACAGGGCAAGTACTGGAATCTGTGGGAGAGTTGGATGCTTATGCCACCCTTCTTCCATGTGGACAGTATTTCTCTGCACATTGTGCTGCCAGAAGTTGGGGGTGGAATGAAGCATTTAATGAGAAACTTTACTTCCTAGTTTCTTTGATGCATGTTTTCTTATTTAATTAATTTATTTATTTTGAGACGAAGTCTGTCTTTGTTGCCCAGGCTAGAGTGCAGTGGTGTGATCACGGCTCCCTGCAGCTTCAGTCACCTGAGTTTAGTTGATCTTCCCACCTCAGTACCTGAATAGCTAGGACTACAGGTGTATGCCACCACACCCAGCTAATTTTTTGTTTTACTTTATTTTTTGTAGACATGGGGTCTCGCTGTGTTGCCCAGGGTAGTCTTGAATTCCTAGTCTCAAGCAGTCTGCTCACCTGGGCATCCCAAACTGCTAGGATTGCAGGTGTGAGCTACTGTGCCTGGCCTGTTTCCTTATTTTTGTTCTCCACCCAGGTACTCTAATCTCTCATTTGGATTCCTTAGCTGTTGTGAAGGTATTTTCAAGTGTGGGCAGTTGTTCAAATTGATATTTCTTTGAGGAAAGAGCAGTAGAAACTGCTATTTTGCCATCTTTCCTCATCAATTTCATCACAGTTGTACTGTTTCTTGCAAAAGCTCTAACATTACAATTATTTGAAAACTTAGAGCCTTTTTAGAGAGTCTGCCCTAGTTGTATCCTTTACCTCATTGTGTGCAGGCATTTCAGTATCCATAGTTCTCTCTGTCATTAACTAATATTTTTATATTGTTAGCTAAAAATAAAACAAAAAACAAAGGAAACTAAAATGATATTAGATAAATGAAGCAGACTATGTGGAATGATAAGGATTTGTTTTCAGTTTTTTTTTTTTTTTTTTTTAAAGAGAAAGGAACTCACTCTGTCACCCAGGCTGGAGTGCGGTGGTGCAATCCTAGCTCACTTCACTGTAGCTTCGAATTTCTCTGCTCAAATGATCCTCTCGACTCAGCCTTCTGAGCAGTTGCAATAGCAGGCACATGCCATTGCACCTTGCTAAATTTTTTATTTTTTGTAGAGACGAGGTCTTGCTTTGTTGCCCAGACTGGTCTGGAACTTGTGGCTTCAAGTGAACTTCCTGCCTCAGCCTCCCAAAGTGCTAAACTTGCCAGTGCAAGCCACCATGCTGGACCTGTTTTCACTTTTAAAAGTGACTGTATTCCTCGAGCAATGTGTTTTGTGGTCATATAAGTTTTGGGATTGTTGATCTAAATAAAACCAATAGTTTCTTTTCTGCTGGACTTCTCAGTCTTTTAATATGCTAATATTTATCATTATGAAGTGATCAAAAGGATTTCTTATGGAAACATTTGTCATGGCTTGGGGAACAGGGACTTTTTGTATTTTGCAATGTGATTGCAATAAATGACCACAAGTTCTTCCCATTACTGTGTATTTGCCCTTTTATGTTGCAGTTTTGTACTCCTATGATAAAAGAAATGGAATCAGTTTTTGCAGGCTTTAAGTCTGTGTCTGGCCCTATTACTTTCTTTGTCCAGTGTGGTATCAGCAATCATGATGCACACAGGCTTGAAAGTGCTTGAGGCTTGCCTTCCCTTGCTGCTCTTTTAAATCCTGCCTTATCTATATTAAGAAATATTTACTAGCTTCCTGGAGGATAACAGACCTTGTGGAACAGAATGAGCCCTTGTAGCTGAGAATCATTCTACCCAGCTGTCCTGTCAGTTACCAGACATGTGACATCATCCTGGACCATCCTATCCCAATTGAAGTTTAGCCACACCAGAAGAATCACCCAGTTAACTCTCAGAACTGTCAGAAATAATACATGTCTGTTGCTTAAAATTGCTAATTTTTGGGGTAATTAAAAAAAGCTAAAGGATGCATATACTTGTTAACTTTTTATGTAATACAGTTGTTTTGTAAATTTAGGCTGAGAACAGTGCTCTATGGATAGGAACATTCTCTAAGGACTTATTGCTAGTTTAGGTTACTTAATGTGGTTTTGAATTCTTTTTGAGACATTTTCAAATTCACTTAAATTTTAATTTAATTTTCAAAAAAATCTATAGCAGAACATGCTCATTTACTGTAAATAATTTGACAAATGGAATTATGTAATAATGGGTGATTGATGTTAGGTTAGTAGAAACTTAGAATTGATGTTATAAAACCTTGGCTGATTATTATGAGTTTTTAAAATTTGCAATATTGACCTGCATTTTATTGCCTACTGTTGCATAAAAGAATGGGTCAGGTAGAGGCCCTGTCATCAAATGCCACATGTCAGAATTTCAGGTGATAGTTACAAACTACACCAATCAGAAACACTTTCAAGTTTAAAACAGTTTGTAACTAAAGAACATACAGTGAGGTTTTAAACTTAAAATTACTGCCAATGGGGAATGTGTTTAAACAGCATCCACTCTTGGAATTACCAGACTGATTTATTCATCATAGGAACTGGTACTACAACTGCATATTTAATTGCTGTAATGAAAGATTTTTTCCTTTATTTTCCTTTAATACAGTATTTACAGTCCATGGACTTGTGCCATTTTCCATTTGGCACTTTATTATTTGGCCTAAGGCCATGGTGTACTGTGATGTTCCTCATGAGCTCTGGAGTGATTAACACTGGTGAAAGTACTTTCTTATACTGCATTTTATGCTTGCTTCAGATAATAAAAATTTTCCTGAGAAGTCAACATTTCTGTAATTGGATTCCTAAAAATTCAGTTTCCTGATTTCTGGCAATTACATCTACAAAAATTTCTCCAGATTATTTCTGCAGATGGTTAATACTTATTTTGGTATAGAAAACCTGTTTCAAATGGCTAATTATCGACATTTAAGAAATAGTATAATGGGCATTTAGCATGTTTTCAGAAAAGATTTTAGTGCGTAAAGTTAAAATTTCCAAATCACACTTACCTACTTATATTTAAGTTTGCTAGAAAGGTGCTAGGATGGAAATATTGCCAGTGAAAATATAAATGTTAATACATTACTAACTTTAGGAGACCACAAGTGTTAGCCACTTACTTAAATGTAATGTTTCCTTCTTTTGGAGCTTCTGAATGGTGATTACAGTAACATTAAGGTCAAATGCATTTTCTTTACAGCATGAATCCTTACAATTTAGGAATATGCTAATATTCATTGTGAAATTCCAATTTTCTTATCCAGAGATAACAGCTATTAACATTTTGTTACAGTTCCTGTAAGATTTTGTGTGTGTGTGTGTGTGTGTGTGTGTGTGTGTGTGTGTGTGTATGTATATACGTATATTAGAGATGGAGTGTCACTCTGTCACCTATGCTGGAATGCAGCAGCACAATCTCAGCTCCTTGCATCCTTCACCTACCAGGTTCAAGGGATTCTCCTGCCTCAGCCTCCCGAATAGCTTAGAGTACAGGCACGTGCCACCATGCCCGGCTAATTTTTGTATTTTTTTTTTTTTTTTTTTTTTAGTAGAGATGAGGTTTTACCTTGTTGGCCAGGCTGGTCTTGAACTCCTGACCTCAGGTGATCTACTCACCTCAGTCTCCCAGAGTACTGAGATTACAGGTGTGAGCCACAGCACCTAGCCTTCTTTGTATATTTTGATGTAGTTGATCTTAAGATATATGTAGTTTTATATTCTGCTTTTTCTACTTAAAATTATATAGTAAACATTTTACTTTAAAATTTGTTGGCAAAACTTTTTAAATTACTACACCAAAGACTTTTATATGGATAAACTGTAATTGGTTGATCCTCCTTTGCTCTCAAATATTTAGGCTTTTGTCTATTTTTCCATACCATTGTTATAAAGATATTTGTTTGTAAATCTTTGCATTTATAATTTTTAGAAATAAAATTATAAGATTGAAATGTATGAATTTTAAAGCTTGTGACATATATCAAGTTTTTGTTTTCAGAAAGGTTATTCTAATTTATGATATATGATAAAAATTTAAAATTATAAAAACCTTAAGCAGGAACTCATTTTCACTTTGATTATTTTCTTTTTACTTTTCACTAGTTTATTTTCTTAACTTTTGGATAGATCTTTATTATCAGAAATTGATAGTGAATAATCTTTAGATAAATACAGATTTTAGAAAATGAAAAATAATTATGAATTATATATCTTCTCCTTCCTATAAAAGTGTTAAATTTTTAGATAAACGGGTATAGCTGGGCCATTACTTTCAATGGATTTTACAGTACATGACAATAGTTCTTACCTTTTATTTATATCCTTAGTGCTTAGCATATGAATAGCACATAGTATATACCCAGACAATATTTGTTGAGTGAATGAATGAATAACTGCAATTTTCATGAATAAACCCCAAATTAAATGATAAATTTCAGATATATGTGAAAATGAATTTCTCATCCTTCTTCTTTACCAAAGTACAATAAAGTCTATTATTACCCTCATGAAACACTTAGATTTTTCATATTCTATAGAGCAGCTGATTTCTTTTGTGATTTCTAATCCATGTTGAATGAATTTAACATTTTTAGAATAAAAATGCCTATAATAGTAGTATGCTATCTACTCTGGAAGGATATAAAGAAGTCTTTTATGTTTTCTGCAGAAATATTTTGCTGCTTTTATCTACTATTAAAAATTCTTATTTTAGTAAGGTAAACAAAAAAATAGTGCTTTTAATGTTTGTATTCATATATTATCATTATGATAAGTTTCTCTATGTGCACCATAACAATTATCAGTGATAAATGGCGTTCTTAACCAAATATATACAAATTGAGTATCATCAACTTTAATTCTTTCATGCATCTACACTTGCCTCCCCTCATCTCCATGCTTTCTTATTTCATTTTATGTAGTGTTTTATGTTGTTCCTTATTATTTGGAAGTAATTCATCTTTATACTTTTTGATCTTGCCATTGGATTCTAGTTTTCAGAATTTGGACATTTGGTTCACAATGAGCTAATGTATAAACCATTAGAGAGGTAGTACTCCATTTTCTTGTGAACCCAGTTTTGTAAAGTGAACTGCAGCCAGAGCCTCAGGACTAATTGCATAACACCAAACCCCTTGGTAAGCTCTGATCCAGGTTAAACTTAGAGGTCATTGGCTATCAAATTGAGTGTATACCACATATCATTAGTTAAATAAACATTTCTTATTTACTCCCATTTTAAAATGTAGCAATTTTCTTAATTATATGAATAATCAAAAAACTCTTTCACTAATTACATATTTAAAATGTACTACTATATTTTCACCTGGCACCTTTTCAGATGAGCCTAGAACATCAGAATGTGACAGTCAGTTGAGTTTCATAGGATGAGCTCATTAGCAGTACATTTCTGGTGCAAAGGTTTGAGTGAAGTAGTTTAATTGACTATAATTATATTTTATTCTTCATATGCCCTTAGGATAATTAGAAGAAATTTATTTTAGTTTTTATTCTTTAAATGCAGTACTGCATTTTATATTTTATTTTTTTACAGGCTCAAACAGTGAGGGTTTCTATGATGCTTTATTAAATAAAAGATTGCTTTTTTTGGAATAAATAGTATAACCTGTGGAAATGGTATTAATTCCATATTGGTTTTTGGCAGGGCTTTTAAATTTGGTTTCTTTTGATTTGCTTCTTGTTGTCTAGACAGAAAAGTGTCTTCTATCACTCCCAAGATCCCAGTCTTTCTTGCCAACTTCTCTTGTGCATTTTTATAGTTTTAAGTAATAGCAATTGAACAGGAAAGCACATTTGGGAAAGTAGATTACTTTTTACCAGGAAATAGTGCCAAAATCAAGATTGTAGTTTTAATCTCCTTAAATATTTCAGAAGTTTAACTCTTTCATTTCACTTTTCTTTTTATACCTTACTTTTCTTGGGCTTTTCTAAAAGAGGAAAAATGGGATAGATAGCAAAAGTTACTGGAAGGATCATCAATTCCTATCCTCAGCTCTGATTCTGATTAATTTTTGGTGAAATCAAATAGCCTTCCTCTCAGACTGTAAATGGAAAATTTAATTTGCAATTTCTGATGGTTATCTTGTTCGGTATTTAGAAATAATGTTGAAGTTGTGGTAGAGGCATATGCTTTGCTTCTTTGTACATTTGATCGGTACTCTGTAAATACTTCATGAGTGTTTGCTATAGGTACATATTTTCATATAGAGTAACGGAGATAATAATTTACATAAAGACTAGTACCCACTAGTAGGGTTAAGGTGGTTCTTTTGTGGTACCACACTTCATCACTTTACTATATGCAGATATGAAGTAATTGTATACTCATTTGATCTCCCTTTAGTTCACTGGTCCCATTACTTCACAGTGTGATCTTTCCAAAAGAAATTACTAATATAACTTAAAGTCTATCAGCCTAACTGCCTATTGATCATCTCTAGGATGAAATCTATGCTCTTTAGTCTTCTTCTCTACTTTCATCTCACTTTATGCTCTAGTCTTGTTGAACCACTTCATATTTTTGCACATGCTGTCCTCCCATCTGCCTGAAAAATTTTATGACCTCTCGGTTACCAAAGATCCTGTAATGTGTACACCTCATGCCCTTCATACACATGAACTCCAAATACACATATATGCCTTGCGGACATAATTGTGTTTTGTGTACCTTTGTATCACTGGTGCTTGGCAAATAGTAACAACTAACTTAATGTTAGTTGAATGGCTGAGTGGGTATTTTGTGAAGCGGTTTATGGTAGTTCTGTTTTTTTCAGAAATAGTTCTTTTGCCTTTCCATATGTGTTAGTCAGGATTCTCAAGAGAAACAACCAACGGGGTGGGTGGATGGATGGATAGATGGGTGAGTGGATGGATGGGTAGGTAGATAAATAGGTAGCTAGGTAGGTAGGTAGATGGATGGATGGATGGATAGATAGATAGATAGATAGATAGATAGATAGATAGATAGACAGAGAGGAGAGGAGATTTATTGGGGGAATTGGCTCATACAATTATGGAGGCTGAGAAGTCCCTCATAGGCCGCCTGCAAGCTGGAGACGTAGGGAAGCCTATAGAAGGTAGTGTGACTCAGTCCAAGTCCCAGGGTCTCATAATCAGGGAAGCCAGTGGTGTAATTCTCAGTCTGAGACTGAAGGCCTGAGAACCCGGGGGGCTGCTGGTATAAGTCCCAGAGTCCAAAGGCTGGAGAACTGAGTGTTCCAATATCCAAGGACAGGTAAAGAAGGATATTCTAGTTCCAGGAAAAGAGCAAATTTTGCCTTTTTACTGCCTTTTTATTCTCTCTGGGCTCTTAGCTGATTGGATGGTGCCTGCCCACATTGAGGGCTGATCTTCCCTACTGAGTTCATTGATTCACACTATTCTCCTTTGGAAACATCCTCACAGATACACCCAGGAATAATGCTTTACTGGCTATTAGATATCCCTTTATTCAGTCAAGTTGACACCTAAAATTAGCCATCACACCATATGTTTTTGTTGGGTAGCAGCTTTATTTAGATGTAATTCACATACCAAACAATTTACTCATTTAAAGGTACAATTCCATGGTCTTAAGTATATCCATGAAATCAAGTAACCATCTCCACAGTCAATTTTTAAAGATTTTTCACCATCCTAAAAAGAAACGTTGTGCCCTGTACTTATCACCTCCCAGCCTGCCCATCTCAATTAGATCATCACTTGGATTTGCCTGTTCTGTACATTTTATATAAGTGGAATCATAAAATATGTGGCTCTTTGTGACTGGATTATTTTACTTAGCATAGGTTTTCCAGGTTCATGCATGTTGTAGCATGTATCAGTATTTAATTTTTTTAAACTGCCAGATCATATTCCATTGTGTTGATATAGCCCATTTGATTTATCAGTTCATCAGTTGATGGACTATTGGGTTGTTTCTACTTTTTGACTATTATGATAATCCTGCTGTGAACATTCATGTACAAGTTTTTGTTTGAATACTTGCTTTTAATTCTTTAAGGTACATATCTGGAAATGGAATTGCTGAGTCATATGGTAACTTTATGTTCAACCTTTTGAGGAACTTCTAGATATTTTCGAAAGTGTCTGCACCATTTTACATTCTTACCAGTAGTGTATAGAGAGTTCCTATTTTTTCCACTTCTTTGCTAACACTTGTTATTATCTATCTTTTTTTATTATAGCTATCCTAGTGGGTGTGAAGTATTATCTCATTGTGGTTTTGACTTTCATTTCCTAAATGACTAATGATGTTGAGCATCCTTTTGTTTGCTTATTGACCATTTGTATTGTATCTGCTTTAGGGAAATGTCTAGTCAGATCCTTTTCCTTTTTTTTTTTTTTTTTTTCCTAGACGGGAGTCTCGCTCTCTCGCCCAGGCTGGAGTGCGGTGGCGTAATCTCGGCTCACTGCAAGCTCCGCCTCCCAGGTTTACGCCATTCTCCTGCCTCAGCCTCCTGAGTAGCTGGGACTACAGGCGCCCGCCACCTCGCCCGGCTAGTTTTTTGGTTTTTTTTTAGTAGAGACAGGGTTTCACCGTGTTAGCCAGGATGGTCTCGATCTCCTGACCTCATGATCCGCCCGTCTCGGCCTCCCAAAGTGCTGGCATTACAGGCTTGAGCCACCGTGCCCGGCCCCTTTTCCATTTTTAATTGGGTGATTTGTCTTTGTATTATCGAGTTGTGAGAGTTCTTTATGTATTCTAGATATGATTCCTTTATCAGATATGTTATTTGCACATATATTTTCCATTCAGTTGGTTGTCTCACTTTCTTGATAGGGTTCTTTGAAGCACAAAAGTTTAAAAAAAATTTTTGATTAAGTCCAGTATCTTTTTGTTGTTGTTGAATGTACCTTTGGTGTCACATTTGAAAAACTGTTGTCAAATCCAAGGGCTTTAAGGTTTACTCTGTTTTTTCTTCTAAGAGTTTTATAATTTTAACTCTTACATTTAGATCTTTGATGCATTTTTATCCCCCTAGACAGGGTTAACCCTATTTCTGTGTGTAACCATAGTCTTCTAGAAACTTTAACTTGAAGTTTTGAGAACTATATATGGGGAAAGTTTGTTTATTTTTACTGTGGTAAAATATGCATAACATAAAATGCACCATTTTTAAGTGTACAGTGTGGCATCATCAAGTGAATTCGCGTTGCTGTGCAACCATCACTGGATCCATCTCCAGAACTTTTTCTTCTTTTCAAACAAACTCCATGCTCATTAAACAGTAACTCCTGATCCCCATTCATCATTAAGTATGATGTTAGCTTTTAATTAAAATGTCCTTTATTGGGTTAAGAAAGTTCCATTATATTTCTAACTGGCTGAGAGATTTTTTTTTCTTTTCTTTTTTTATAATTATGAATGGATCTTAAATTATTTTGAATGTTTTCTATGTTATCTATTGAGATAATCTTATGGTGTTTCTTAGTCTGTCAGTATGAATTATGTTAATTGATTTTCGATGTTGAATCAGTCTTGTAGTCCTGGAATAAACTCCATTTGAATATAGTATTCCTTTTACACACTGCTGAATACTGTCTGCTAATATTTTGTTGAGGATTCTTGCATATATGTTCATGAGGAATATTGTTCTGTAGTTTTCTTAGAATGTTTTTGTCTGCTTTTGATATTAGGATAATGTTGGCATGGTGAAATGAGTTGGGAAGTATTCTCTTTAGTTTTTATTTGTTGGAAAACATTGTGTACAATTAGTATTATTTTTCCCTTATAGGTTCTCCACTGAAATCATCTGGGTCTGGAATTTTCATTATTTGGAAGGCTTATGTAAATTTTAATATTTTTACTAAATCTAGGACTATTCAGGTTATCTAGTTTTTTTTCTCAAGTGAGTTTTGGTAGTTAGTATTTTTTCAGGAATTCTGTTTCACCTAAGTTGTTGAATTTATGGCCAAAGAGTCGTTCATAGTATTTCCTCATATTTTTAATCTCTGCTGTATCAGTGGTGTGTCCAGTCTTTCATTTTTCATATTGGTAATGTGTGTTTACTCTCTCTTTTCCCTGGTCAGCTGGCTAGAGGTCTGTAATTGTATTGATCTTTTCAAATTGGTTTTCTTTCTTTTCCTTCTTTTTTTTCTTTTCTTTTCTTTTTTTTTTTTGAGACAGAGTCTCACTCTGTCGCACAGGCTGGAGTGCAGTGGCATGATCACGGCTCACTGCGACCTCTGCCTCCTGGGTTCATGCCATTTTCGTGCCTCAGCCACTCGAGTAGCTGGGATTACAGGCGTGCACTGTCATGCCTGGCTAGTTTTTGTATTTTTACTAGAGAAGGGTTTTCGCCATGTTGGCTAGGCTGGTCTCAAATTCCTGGCCTCAAGTGATCTGCCCACCTCCGTCTTCCAAAGTGCTGGAATTACAAGTGTGAGCCACTGCGCCCAGCCTTGTTTTATTGGTTTTCTGTTTTCTATTTTATTTATTTTCTATTTATTTATTTTCTATTTATTTATTTATTTATTTAAATATTTATTTATTTATTTAAATATTTTCTATTTATTTATTTATTTTCTATTTATTCTGTTTGCTTTATGCAAACAGAAGGAAATTTCTTCTTCTTCCTCTAGTTTCTTAAGGTGGGATATGTGGTTACTGATTTTAGATCTTTCTTGTTTTCTAATACAGGCATTCAAAGCCATAAACATTCATTAAGCACTGCTTTAGCTGCATCACACATATCTGATATGTGTATTTTCATTTCCATTTAGTTCAATATATTTTAGAATTTCCCTTGGGACATCTTTAAATTATCACAGTCTACCTTTAAGTGTTATTATACCATGTGTACAGTGTAAGAACCTTAGAACAATATATTTATGTTGTTTCCCTCCTGGCCTTTGTGCTATTGTTGTCATACATGTACTTTTGCATATATTGTAAACTTCAAATCATATTATCATCAGTTTTGCACTAAACAGAGTATTTTCTTTTGAAGAATTTAAATATTAAGGAAAAGTGATCTTTATATGTACTCAATGTAGTCACCATTTCACCAGTTCTCTTTAGTCTTTTGTGTAGATTCAAGTTTCTGTCTGGTATCATGTTCCTTCCTCTTGAAGCTCTTACTTTAACGTTTCCTGTAATGCAGGTGTCCTGGTCATGAACTCTTCAGTTTTTTTTTTTTTTTTTTTTATATCTGAAAAAGTATTTTGTTTTTGCTTTAGGAAGATATTTTAACTGAATAAAGAATTCTAGGTTGACATTCCTCCCTCCTTGTGTTCTTTAATGGTTTTGCTCTACTGTCTTCTGTCTTGTATTTTTTTAAAAAGAAATCTGCTTTCTTCATTTTCTTTGTCTTGTCTGTATAGTATGTTCCCCGACCCCCACCTCATTGCTTTTAACATTTTACCATTGGTTTTAAGCAATTTGGTTATCATGTGCCTTGGTAGTTTTCTTCATGTTTCTTGTGCTTTCGGTTTATTCATGTTCTTGTATATATGAGCTTACAGTGTTAGTCAAATTTGAAAAAAAAATTTCTTCAAATATTTAGTGTTTGCTCTTTCCTCTCTCACTGGAGACTCAAATTACACACATATATATGGAGGTTGTGTCTTCTTTTTTACTTTTTTTGTTTGGTTTTCAGTGATCTCTATCTAGTGCTGTACCTACCAGTTCAGTAGCCTTTTTCCCCTTTTGAAATGGCTGGTTTCCTGTTAATTCCATTCAGTGCCTTTTAAAATTATGGACGTTGTAGTTTTCTTCTCTAGAAGTTTGATTTTTATCTTTTTAAAATGTTATACTTTTCTACTTACTGTTTTCAATGTTTCCTTTATTTACACATAGGTAATGCATTTATAATAACTTCTAATGTCCTTGTCTACTAATTCTATCATCTCTGTGTAATTTTTGGATCAGTTTCAATTTATTGATTTTTCTTCTCCTTATGGGTATATTTTTCTGTTTCTTTGTATGCTTGTTCATTTTTTTTTTCCAGTTGCAAAGTTATTTTCTCTTACTCTCTTTTTTTCTTTCTTTCTTTTCTTTTTGTAAAAGGAAACCATGGTCTTGGGGACTGGAGCAGGGTTTTGCGTGCCTGGTAATTTCTGATTGAATTCTAGACATTGTAAATTTTACCTTGTTGGGAGATGGGTTTTTTAAATATTCATAAAGATTTTAGTATTTACAAAAATATTTTTGAGTGTAGTTTTGAGGTGTGGTTCAGTGTTTTGGTAACAGTTTGATCCTTTTGAGTCTTGTGTTTAAATTTTCTGAGGTGGGACTAAGGCAGTGTTTTGAATAGGGTTAATTTTTCCCCTCTATTGAGGTAGGGCCCTTTTTAGTACTTTACCTAATGCCCTATGAATTATGAGTTTCCACTCTGGCTATTGGGAGGAGGCACTATTTCTGGCCCTTTGTGAGTTTTGAGTATTATTTCCTCTATTCTTTTTAGCTGCTTTTTTTGGTCTTGTGTGTTTTCTTCACGTGTATACACTTATAACAATATTTGGCAACCACTTTTCCGTCACACACGGGGTTTTCTCTTTGTTTGAATCCCCACTCCCTCTGTCTCTGTACAGGGGAGCTGTTTTCTTCTTCCTCCCTTCTTTCTTGCCCATTAAGTTCTCCATGCCTTTATATATATATATGTGGACGTTCTGCAGATTTTAAAGGTTTTCTCCCTGGCAACTTTATTTATTATCTCCAATATTCTACCCTGCAAACTCTAGCCACTTTGACTTCCCCATACTCCTAGCTCTGTCTTCTCAACTTGGAGTTTGTAGGTTCTGTCTAAGGTTTGCATTGCTATGACCTACGAACTTTTTCCAGTCAATAAGTTGGGTGCAGTCATAGAGCTTATCTTATTGGTTTCCCTTCTGTCAAGGGTCATTGTCTTTCATTCAGATGTTCAGTGTCCTGAAAGTTGATGCTTTATATATTTTGTTTGCTTCTTTTAGTTTATTTTTTTTTTCCAGACATGTCTTAGTCCATTTAGTATTGCTATAGAGGAATGCCTCAGGCTGGATAATTTATAAAGAAAAGAGGTTTATTTGCCTCATGGTTCTGCAGGCTGTACAAGAAGCATGGCACCAGCATCTCTTTCTGGTGAGGCCCATAGGAAGCTTTCACTGTGTAGAGGGTGAAGGGGAGCTTGCATGTAGAGATCACATGGCAGGATAAGCAGCAAGAGAGAGATGCCAGGCTCTTTTCAATTACCAGTTCTTATGGGAACTAAGAGTGAAAACTTACTCATTCCTGGAGAATGGCACCAAGCCATTCATGAGGGATCTACTCCCACAATCCAGACAGCTCTCACCTAGGCCCTACCTCCAACACTGGGGATCAAATTTCAGTGAGATTTGGCAGGACCAAACAAATCGTATCCAAACCATAGCAAGACAGAAAGGTGAATGTTATCTTTTTTTCCTCTATGATCAGAAACAAAGGTCCCTATTTGTCCATTTTTGAAAGTCCTATATTTAATGATTTACAACCATGCCACAGCATAAGACATATTCACATGTCCCATGTTAAAATTGCTGTCTGAATTTCATGTACTCTTTAGAGAACTGCTTTGCAGTTTTAAATTGTTTTTAGAAAAAAAAATTTATTAAGAATGAAATTTCTTCTGGTTTTGATCCTATAGAAAGAGGAATGCTCTAAAGTAAAATGGAGTATGATGCTAAAATGGGAAAAGTAGGTAGATTGATTAAACTTAATTTGAAAACTAGCAGCAGATGTTTGAGAACTCCATCATAGGCCTGAAATAAATTTAAGGATAAGTTTAAAGGTTTGGTATAAAGTTTTCTTTAATGTCCTGGGTTGAATGTAGATGGAGAGTATGGGGAGGTGTGAGTTCTGGAGAACTGTTAATTTGTTTGCAATTTTATTACCTATCTGTCTGTGCATCTGTCTTCATTGGGGTTTCCAAGACCACTCTCAGGCTTGATGATTCACTAGAAGGACTCACTGGACTCAGAAGCTGTTACACTCATGGTTATGGTTTGTTAACAGTGAAAGGATACAGATAAAAATAAGCAAAGGGAAAAGGTGCATGGGTAAAGTCCAGAAGAAACCGGATACATGCTTCTAGATGTCCTTTTCCAGTGGAGTCACATGGGAACACACTTAATTCTCCCAGCAACTAAGTGTGACAACAGGTGTGAAGTCACTACCAAACAGAGAAGTTCACTTCAGTCTTAGTGTCCAGAATTTTACTGGAGGTTAGTCACACTGGTATACTGCAGTGCTGGCATGACTGACCTCAGCTATCCAGATTCCAGTACTTTCCAGAGCAAAAACAAGCATTCACCATAAATCACACTGTCAGTATAAACTTATCTGGTCAGATTGGTACAGCATGGCCCAAGGTACTGGGATATTGTACCTGATACTTGTTTTTATATGCTCCAGTACATACATCTCTAGTTTACTAGCTCCATACTTTATTTGGATTGAATTAGTTTTTCCTCTAATGTCCTTTGTTTGAGGATCCCTTGTAGATTTTCACATTACATGTGGTCATGTTTCTAGGTTTTTCTGGGCTGTGACAATTTCTTTTCTTATTTTTGATGGCCTTGATGATTTTAAGCCATACTGGTCAGGTCTTTTGTAGAATACTTCTCAATGTGAGTTTGGTTGATGCTTTCTTATGGTTTGACTGGCATTGCCGGTTTTGGGAGGAAAACCAGACATGA
The DNA here is from genome assembly GCF_007565055.1 of Rhinopithecus roxellana. NCBI lineage: Eukaryota > Metazoa > Chordata > Mammalia > Primates > Cercopithecidae > Rhinopithecus > Rhinopithecus roxellana. The sequence continues at coordinate 191,709,704 of NC_044550.1, forward strand.
AGTTCCAATTTTCATCACAGTCTGACCAAGGTATAATATATATTTTGAACCTTTAGGTATTTCTGAAGGGCTAGGAGACTTTTTAATTAAATAATCAGATTTTAGTCCAATGTGATGCTTATATGCCGAGTTTGTTCTCTGTGGCTTTTCTTATCTGATAACTTTTAATTAATATGCAACCTTCTCTGCAGTGGTATCAGGATCGCTGTGCACAACTTCATATCTTTCTGGAGACAACAGGGAAAGGAAGCCAGAAGGGAGAACAATAATTGGTCAAGTCGCAGATTAGGGAAGCTAAAATTGGCCTCTTTTACTAGATTAGAATCTGGAGTCAAACTTCCATCTGGTCCTTCAGCATGACTTTTCCATTCTCACATGCCTCTCTTCCTTCTACAAGCGAACTTAAATTTAGTATTGGGGCTCTAAATGGTACAAACTCATTCATTCTCTTTAATTGCCTAACTCCTACTCATTCTTCATATTGTTGCTTAAATGTCAGATCTTTTAGGAAGCTATCCTTGACTTAGAGGACCCTCAAGGCCTGTCATGGGCTCTTGTAGTATTCTGTATAATTTTTTGTCTAGTCCTTAATTTAAGTATTACTGTATTTTTTAATGTTTTTATTTTATTTTATTTTATTTTTCCAGACTGCAAGCTCCACAATGTAGAGACCATGTCAGTTTTGTTTATTTTTGTATTCTTAGAGCCAGGCCAAGCATTCAACACAGCCATGCAGTAATATGAATATATATATCTGAGTCAGTGAGTGAATAAATAATTGAGAAAATTATTGGATATTAGATGTTAAAACCTTTACCAACTCTAGTTATAGCAGCCTGACTCTTGTTAACCATAAATACACACTTGTAACACATGGGCCCCACACTTACCCTAAGTTATAAAAATGGCACAGTTAGATAATTTCTACCCTGAGACAGTCATTTTTGGCCCAGTGATCTAACCACGTAAGCTTGCTTACTTCTGAGACTTGCTTGACCTCTGTCATTGAACTCGCTCTGTGCCTGAGATACACGTCCAATTTCTGAAGGCAAGTTCTTCCTCCAGAATTTTCTTGTGACATACTTTGGGCCCAGTTCCCTAGTTGTTCTGTACCAGTAAACTCATACCCCCAGCTATTACATGTAGCACATTCAACATTCAGGGACAAACTTTGATGTAAGTTAAATTTTTTTTTTTCTTTTCTAAATATTGCCCATTAAGACTGTATTTTAAGGATTGTTTTCTAATTCCTTCTTCACTCTTTATCAGAGGTTTGTCCTCCTACCTTTTGCCTTCAAACCGAAACATGAGTAACAGTCCTATTTCCCCAACATCTTTGTTCTCTGGCCAGCACTGATTATTCTTCCCCATGGGGGAGCTTACTTCCTAGTCTATACTTCAGGACACAGAATCTGAACTGCTTTTAAAGTTTGCTTATATGAGTTTGCTGAGCTTTCTGACCCAGAGATATCTTCTCTCTTTGCCTCCCATTTAATAAACATCTGGAGCATCCCTTCAGCCAGTCTTGGCAGAGGAGGCTTTTTATTTCCATGTATACAAAAACTTTATTATCAGCTAACCATCAGAGGAGATCAGAGAAAATGGTTTGAACTTATGTCCCAACTATTTGGACAGATCAGGGCTAGGAAATATAATGTAAGGCATGTATGTATAGACTTTGTACACTTTTACATATTGGTTTCACTCACATCCGTGTGAAGAGAGCACCAAACATGCTTTGTGTGAGCAACAAGGCTGTTTATTTCACCTGGGTGCAGGCGGGCTGAGTCCAAAAAGAGAGTCAGCGAAGGGAGATAAGGGTGGGGCCGTTTTATAGAATTTGGGTAAGCAAAGGAAAATTACAGTCAAAGGGGGTTGTTCTCTGGCTGGCAGGGGTGGGGGTCACCAGGTGCTCAGTGGGGGAGCTTTTGAGCCAGGATGAGCCAGGAGAAGGAATTTCACAAGGTAATGTCATCAGTTAAGGCAGGAACAGGTGATTTCCGCTTCTTTTGTGATTCTTCAGTTACTTCAGGCCATCTGGATGTATACGTGCAGGTCACAGGGGATATGATGGCTTAGCTTGGGCTCAGAGGCCTGACATTCCTGTTTTCTTACATTAATAAGAAAAACAAAATGAAATAGTGGTAAAGTGTTGGGGTGGTGAAAATTTTGGAGGGTGGTATGGAGAGATAATGGGCGATGTTTCTCAGGGCTGCTTCGTGCAGGATTAGGGGTGGTGTGGGAACCCAGACTGGGAGAGATTAAGCTGAAGGAAGATTTTGTGGTAAGGGGTGATATTGTGGGGTTGTTAGAAGAAACATTTGTCGTATAGAATGATTGGTGATGACCTGGATACGGTTTTGTATGAATTGAAAAACTAAACAGAATAAGAGAAGGAGAAAAACAAGTGTTAAAGGACTAAGAATTGGGAGGACACAGGAAATCCAATTAGAGAGTGCCTAAGGAGGTTCAGCATGGCCCCGCCAGCAAAGATTATTTAAGCGTTAAGAGTGGCGGTTTGAGGATAGCACTAGGAGGTATCAGCTGTGATGGCTTGGAGAAACAGTGTAAACCAGCAGAGTAAACAAGAGTAGGGCATTTATGAGTAGTTGAGAATGGTGAATAGGAGTATGACTAGACGGAAGATAGTAGGGATGACTAGTTTTGGGGGCTCAGGACTTCGTAAAGTCCTGTTGTAAAAAGTAGGGTAAGGATGAACAGAACTAATAGAATGAAGGGATGTATTAGGCTCATAAGGGTTATTTCCGTTCTTCAGAAATGCGAGTGAGTTTAAGGGAAGTAGGGGAGAGTACTTGCGACTTCCAGGAGGAAGAGGAAGGATTAGGCTGGCTGTCCACGGACACAGCTTTTTCCTGAAACGGTGTAAGTACCCAGTGGGGAGGATCCTGCAGGCGGACAGCAGTTGGGGTACTATAGATGACTAAGTAGGGTCCGGTCCAATGAGGTTTTAGAATTTGAGGGGTCAGATTCTTAACGAGAACTGATTGTCCAGCTAGGGTGTCTTCATATGGCTGGGAATCTTCCACTGTGAGTTACCCCAAGCTCGGCTCCGTAATGGTCTAGGGGGCTTCCGAGGCGATCGGGCAGCGTCAGTCTTCAGCCGCTAAGCCGAGAAGATCTGGGAAGGAGTCAGTCAGAGAGCCTTGGGCCAGAGTTCCAGGGGCGCTGGAAGTGGCTGCCAGTTGAGTTGAACAGTCCAGTTTTCACTGGGGTACCACACAGATGGGACACGGCTTAGGAGGAATCCTGGGCTATGGGCATTCCTTGGCCCAGTGGCCAGATTTCTGGCACTTGTAGCAAACTCCTGGGGGAGGAGGTTCTGGAGGAACCCCTGGCAGCTGCGGTTCAGGCGTTTGGACTTCTTGTGTGCTGGAGATGTGGCTGGGATTTGTCTCACAGTGGAGGCAAGAAATTGCAACTCAGAAATACATTGCTACTTGGCTGCCTCTACTCTGTTATTGTACAACTTGAAGGCGAGATTAATTAAGTCTCATTGTGGGGTTTGAGGGCCGGAATTTAATTTTTGGAGCTTGATTTAATGTTGGGAGCAGATTGGGTAATAAAATAAAATGCCTATTGAGAATAAGACGGCCTTCTGACCTTTCATGGTCTAGGGCTGTAAAGCGTCTCAGGGTTGCTGCCAAAGGGGCCATGGACTGGGCTGGGTTTTTATATTTGATGAAAAAGAGCCTAAACGCTAACTGATTTGGGAGAGGTCGGATAAAGAAAAAGGAGCATTAACCTTGACTATGCCTTTAGCCCCAGCCACCTTTTTAAGAGGAAATTGCTGGGCAGGTGGGGGAGGGCTAATCGCGGAACAAAACTTTAATCTGGACCCGGTGTGAGGAGGGAAGGTGATAAAAGGATGATAGGGTAGTGGCGCAGAAGCTGAGGAAAAATTGGGACCTGGCTCGGCCTGGCGAGGAGCAGCCTGGGGAGGACGGGAGAGGTCAGATGGGTCCATAAAAAGGAAGATTGGAAAGACTCAGCAATGCTTGGGGTTGGGACTGAGGGTACAGGCGGGAGGGAAAGAAGGAAGATTTGGGATGTCTTACATTGGGAACAGAGACTAGGGAGGGACTGATGTGTAAAAGAATGCTTAGATGTCAGGCACCTCAGACCGTTTGCCCATTTTACAACAAAAATTATCTAGATCTTGTAGGATGGAAAAATTGAAAGTGCTGTTTTGTGGCTATTTGGAACCACTGTTGAGTTTGTACTCGCCTCAAGTAGTGTTGCAGAAGAAAATAAGACACTTAGATTTTAGGTCAGGTGTGAGTTAAAGTTTTAAGTTCTTGAGAACACAGGCTAAGGGAGAAGAAGGAGGAATGGAGGGTGGAAGGTTGCCTATAGTCAGGGAGGCAAGTCCAGAAGAAAAGAGAAAAGAGAGGGTAGAGACATGGAGAGAAGGTGCTTGCCCCCCAGGAAAGTGGAGAAGGGGTGGGAGGTGCTTGCCCCCCAGGAAAGTGGAGAAGGGGTAGGGGGTGCTTGCCTCCCAGGAAAGTGGAGAGAAGAGAGGGTAGAGACATGGAGAGAAGGGGTGGGGGGTGATTGCCCCCCAGGAAAGTGGAGAAAGGGTGGGTGAGCAGCCAAAGAAGGCATCCCCGCAGTTGACTTGCCACCAAGGGAAGGAATGTGGGTGAATGACCAAGGCAGGCATCCCCGCGGTGATTAGACACCAGTGAAATGTGGGTGAGTAATCAGGCAGGCGTCCCACAGTGATTAAACACCAAGCAAAAACTGTCTTCCCGAGTCCGTGACCAGCGCTGGAGTTTTGGGTCCACGGATAAAATGCATCTCCTTTGTCTCTACCAGAAAAGGAGAGGAACTGAAATTAAGAGAAGGGAGAGATTGAAGTGTGGTGCCAAGATTGAAAGCAGAAAGAGGTTAAGGGATAGTGAGAGAGGTTGGAGACGAGAATAAAGAGAGGCCACTTAACCGGATTTAAAATGGGTGAGAAGTTCCTTGGGCTGGTTACTCTGAGGACCAGAGGTCTTTGGTGGATCTTTCATGGAGCAAAGAGCAGGAGAACAGGGGATTGATCTCCCAAGGGAAGTCCCCCAATCCAAGTCATGGAACCAAATTTCACTTGCTTCCATGTGAAGAGACCACCAAACAGGCTTTGTGTGAGCAACAAGGCTGTTTATTTCACCTGGGTGCAGGTGGGCTGAGTCCGAAAAGAATCAGCTAAGGGAGATAGGCATGGGGCCGTTTTATAGGATTTTGGTAGGTAAAGGAAAATTACAGCCAAAGGGGGTTGTTCTCTGGCTGGCAGGGGTGGGGGTCACAGTGTGTTCAATGGGGGAGCTTTTGAGCCAGGATGAGCCAGGAGAAGGAATTTCACAAGGTAATGTCATCAGTTAAGGCAGGAACAGGCAATTTTCACTTCTTTTGTGATTCTTCAGTTACTTCAGGCCATCTGGATGTATATGTGCAGGTCACAGGGGATATGATAGCTTAGCTTGGGCTCAGACAACTGACAATTGGTAACCTTTTTAACCTGACCACATCTATGGGTTTAATAGTAACTCTCCAACTTTTTTCTTTATTTTTATTTTTATTTTAAGTTCCACGATACGTGTGCAGAAGGTGCAGGTTCTCAGCAAACTAACACAGGAACAGAAAACCAAACACTGCATGTTCTCATACATAAGTGGGAGTTGAACAATGAGAGCATGTGGACACAGGGAGGGGACACAGGGATGGGGACACGCTGGGGCCTGTCGGGGGTTGGGGCTCAAGGGAAGGGAGAGCATTAGGACAAATACCTAATGCATGTGGGGCTTAAAACCTAGATGATGGGTTGGTAGGTATAGCAAATCTCTAACTTTTTTCTATATTGCCCATCTTAACCTCCTACCAACTTGTCCCTCTGCCACTTTTTCCCCTTCTGTTGTTTTATTTGTAAGATAATACAAGAGAAATACGTTTCTGCCTATTAATTTATTTCTTTACCAAGCACCAAACATATGTAATATAAAAGGTACTATGTTAGGAAGGTCCTAGTTTTCATGCGCGTCCGTGTGAAGAAACCACCAAATAGGCTTTGTGTGAGCAATAAAGCTTTTTAATCACCTGGGTGCAGGCAGACTGAATCCGAAAAGAGAGTCAGCAAAGGGTGGTGGATTATCATTAGTTCTTACAGGTTTTGGGATAGGTGGTGGAGTTAGGAATAATGTTTTGTGGGCAGCGGGTGGATCTCACAAAGTACGTTCTCAAGAGTGGGGGAGATTACTGATTTGTTTTTCTAAGACCACCAGAGCGGGCACAAAAGAACCAGCGAGTAGGCAAGTGTAGGAGCAAAACTGCAAGTTTATTTTGGTCACCTAGCTTCAGGGGAAGAAGGTGGGTAGGGAGAGGTCTGTTGGCCTCCGGCAAATGAGGCCAGCAGAGTCACCCGTGGAGCTCTCGGACGGAGTTCCAACAGTCCCAACCGCAGTGGGGAAGCTGGGAAGTCCGTGCGTGGCGTTCGTCCGGAGCCGCTTTTCTAGGAGTGGGAGGGCAATAGGCGGGGCACGGGCGTGTCGGGGGGCGTTCCGCAGGTGTGACCAGGTAAATCTTGGTCTCTTCAGATTGACATCACCTGGCGCATGCCTAGTTGGTCTGCACCTTCCCGGGTCGCCGGCTGCATTTTCGTGCGCGCGGGAAAAGTTGGGGGGGGATGAAGAACCCGGAAGTGCACCATCTTGCCTCCGTTCATCCAAACAATTACAAAGAACCTCCTTAAGGGTGGGGGAGATTACAAAGTACATTGATCAGTTAGGGTGGGGCAGAAACAACACAAAGTACATTCTCAAGAGTGGGGGAGATTACAAAGAACCTTCTTAAGGGTAGGGGAGATTATAAAGTACATTGATCAGTTAGGGTGGGGCAGAAACAAATCACAATGTGGAATGTCGTCAGTTAAGGCTATTTTCACTTCTTTTGTGGATCTTCAGTTGCTTCAGGGGATATGGATGCATATGTGCAGGTCACAGGGGATGTGATGGCTTAGCTTGGGCTCAGAGGCCTGACACTAGTCATACACACATATACAAAAAATTGTTTATTAATTACTGACGCCTCAAATTATCAAGAAAAGTAATCAAAACTCATTTAAACATTTTTACTATTAAAAACACTTTCTTCTAGTTTTCGGTCATTTGGTTATGTGGCATTCCATATGACTGACTTAAAATTCACTTAAGAAACTTGTTAAACATATGCTTAGCTCCTGTGCTTGGGGGTCAATCAGTAGAATCCCCTCTCTCTTCCCTCTGTTTTTAGTTTCCTTGTTTTTAGTTTCTATATTGTCCACATTCCTTTATCTTTCCTAGTTCTGCTATGCCTTGGTAAGAATTGCAGGAGTTACTAAGCAGTTTTCTTAAATATTCAAAACATTTTCTGGTGATTATAGGCAAGTTATTCAAGGAATTTGGTAAATTAGAAAAAGCAAAATATTTTAATGAGGTATGAAGAATTTTGTAGGCGAGTTTTATGCCATTGTCATGATCTCACTCTTAATTTTTGTTACTTTTTTTAACTTTCCATTTTTTATGAGGTTTTTTTCTTATACTTCTTCATCTGACAAAAGTAGGTAGTTTTTTAAAAGCTCATTTCATAAATGGTTAACCATTTTTAAGGTGAATTAAGACATACATTTTTGTAATCTAAGGGAAGTTACTTGGGTAATTTATTATATTTATAAGGTTTGACTTCATGCATAGCCAGATCTGAGGACAATGCATAGTAAACTTATTAAAGTGTGATTGTAATGTAATGATATTTTAGAAATTGAGCTAAGATTTGAATGTAACCATTAAACTGATTATTGAAATCTATACAGTTTGAAAAAAATTACCTTTAAGTTGATAATATTTTTCATGTTTTTTTTCAGATACGTGTATTTTTTAAACTTGAATAATTCCCATCTTAATGTCTTATTAAATATGACATCTATGAACATCTGGCCCTCTTATGAGGTTCTCAAGTTATTTACTAAAGAGCAACAAATCCCAACAAATCAAGAGCAATTAGTGGCCCAGTTTTGGTGTATGGTTTCTTATATTCTTTCTAATCTAGTTTTTTAGCTTCCTGTACTCTCACCTGTGAAATTGTTAGATGTTTTCAGCCTAAGCTTGCTTATGAAAAATGGAAATAAAACAAAGAGGGGAAAGGCTGAGAGAAAAGACAAGCAAAGGCCTCTTTGAATATTCAGCCCCTGCCACTCACCCTGTACATAGCACTTCTTCACGTTTTTACTTGTCTCCACAGTCTGTTGTCTGCTTTTCATTGCTTTTCAGAGTCCTTGAGAGATTTTTGTATTTTGTCTCATGTTTTTCTTTTTGATCAACAGGAGAGAGCCTATAGTTGCCTTATGGCACCATAATGAAACTGGAACTTTGACTTCTTTTTTAAAAAAAAAAAAAAAATCTTCATAGAATGTAGACACATTACAGCAAGGGAATTTTTTTTTTTTTTTTTTTTTTTTTTTTTTTTTTTTTTTTGCTTTTCACTATATAAAGCTAATGGCTTTCACTTATTTTCATTTAGGTCTAAGAACACATTTTAACAGTTACTACTTCCTAATCTTGCTTTGTCTCTATTAAAGAAGCATTTGGAAATGTATAATTCTTCTTGACCTTGGAGATTGGTTTTCTCAACTTTTTTTTTTTCCTGCAATATGTAGTATCTTTAATAATTTGGTACATTTATGATTTCTAAACAAAATATGTGTCTTTTGAACATTGTTGAAAAGTTAGTGTATGACCCCACGGAGAATTTGGAACAGGTGCCAGCACAATTGCCACTGCCTGACTTCTTGTCCTTACATTGGGAGTTGTTAGCATGAAAAAACAAAATGTAAAGTGCTCTTTTTCATGGCATTTTCTCTAAAATAATACTTTGAAAAGAATTTTTGTCCCTGGTGATATAAAACTGAGCACCGAGCAAGTAAGAGGATCTTGACTCATAGATGTATAAAAACATTGTCAGTCCCCCTGGAGCTACGGAATTCCTCTGTCATAGTAATTCTTCTAATGTCTGTAGCTCAGTTCATTAATTTTTTGTTTTGCTCCCTTGGAATTTGTCCATAAAAGTATTCTTTTTCTATTTATTTTTAACCTGATCATCAACTTCCTTGGCTCATATGGGTGTACAGTTTGAATTTTTGTTGTAGTTGTTGTTTTATTTTGTTTTGGGGTGTTTGGCTAGGAAGAACTAACTATAGGATGTTTGTCAGGGACGTGTTCATTGGGAAATTTATCTCACTGCTCTGTGCTTGTTTGACAGCTGTTCTTGTATTTCTTTTGAATTAATTTTTTAATTCAAAAAGTTATAAAGCCATATGTGAGCAGCTGTTCACTGTTTTCATTAGGGCAAAATAAAATCGGATGCAAGTATTATCAGGAATGATTTAGGTTAGATTGTAAAAATAATTTAGACTAGATTGTAGGAATAATTTTACAGTAGTTATGATATATTGTAAGTTCTTAAAAAGAAGGATCTTGAATTAAAAAACAATTTTAAGCGTAAAGTAGTATTTGTTGTAAGATGAGAGGTGTTGAAAGATGATATGCTGTCTGAACGTAGGATAGTGAAGCAGCTAGCTTTAGAATTCCTCTTCTAGTTCTAGGATTTTATGATTTCATAGTGGTGTTTATCCTTCTCTACAGACTAACTTTTCCCATGACTTTCTGTCCTTTAGAACTCTTCTGTGTAATAATAAGATTTTTTTTTGAGACGGAGTCTCACTGTGTCAGCCAGACTGGAGTGTAGTGGCATGCTCTCGGCTCACTGCAACCTCTGCCTCCCAGGTTCAAGTGATTCTCCTGCCTCAGCCTCTTGAATAGCTGGGATGACTGGCATGTACCACCATGCCCGGATAATTTTTTTTTTTTTTTTTTTTTTTGGTATATTTAGTAGAGACAGGGTTTTGCCATGTTGGCCAGGCTGTTTAAGCTGATTCATATTTATTTGTGAATTATTATCATAGCCATAGAAAGAGTAATCATTTATTTGGCTTTCAAGTACTAAAGTCAAAATGCAAAATTGGTTTGCCTTAGGTTTAAAGTGATCAGACCAAAAAAAAAAATGAAGTGAAGATAATTAAATGTTGCTTATGAAATAAAAAATGTAATGACTTATCTTTTTCAGTAGTCCTCCAGAATATAAACTATTTATAATCATCTCTCAGACATTTAAATAAAGTATCTAGTATTCATTAAATATTTACCACATGCCAGGTAAAGTACAATTAATTTAACATATACTCTCCTGTTTAATTCTCACAATGATCCTGAGACCTTAGGGTTTATTATCCCCATATTATAGAAGAAGAAAAAGTTTAGAAAGTTGAAGTAAATTACCCAAAGTCACATAGTAAGTAGTGGGTCTGAGATTTGAACCCAAGACCATTTTTGTTTTTACCAAGTTCTAAATTTTAGAAGATATTTACTATATCAAAAAAGTATGAAGTTAAAAGGAATCAGAATGTAAACTTGTGAATATGTTAGGATCTCAGTTAAATCATACACACACATGCACACAGGAGTGTTTGCATTTGGAAAGGCTAAAAGGTCCTACACCAAAATATTAACAATGTTAATATTTGTTACAATGTTAATATTTGTCAGGCTGGAGTTCAATGGCGGGATCTCGGCTCACTGCAACCTCCTCCTGGTTCAAGTGATTCTCCTGCCTCAATCTCCTGAGTAGCTGAGTTTCCAGGTGCCCTCCTCTATGCCTGGCTAATTTTTGTATTTTTAGTAGAGACTGGTTTTCACCACGTTGGCCAGGCTGGTCTTGAACTCCTGTTAATTTTCACCAAAATTAACAATTTAGGTAACAGATAATTCTTACATCCTCCTTTATAATTTCTTATAGGCTATACTTCTTATATCTGCTATTCTCATAATCAGCAAGGTGGGAATTGCTGCTATTTTTATATTCTAAAAACTTTACATCTTACATGTATGCAATTTTCAAATCTATCTTCGCTATCTTATTTGAGAATTGTAAAGCTGTTTTTCAGTAGTTTTTGTATTAATTTGTGTAAAGACAGATATTTTATATATTTAGACAGAGACTATCTCTTTTAGGATACTTTTCTTATTTCTCTTTCTAGATTACAGATTTTTTGGACATTATTGCAAACATCTTTGTGCCCCTACAGTCTCTAGACAAATCCTGCACATAGAAGACATTTCTTAAAATTGATTGAGTTTATTTCAGTTGTAAATTTTAACCACAGTATAATAGGTGGAAAGAATAAATGAAGTATAGTTGTAATAACAAAGGAAACGTATGTTGAACCAGGGAGGCTGAGGAAACTTAGGTTAAGAAAATTTCCTAGATTTGTGAAGCAGTGATTTCTCTAACTTTGTCACCTAGTTCTACTAGATGAATGGGTGGTTCCCTGACAACGTTGGGGACCCATCAAAGCTTTTTTTGTTTTGTTTTGTTTTTGACTGAACTTCTTAACTCCCCATCTGCATCATACTTTTCTTTTTTTCTTGACCACAGCTTCTAGGATCTTAGTCTGCTTTCTTGTCCTCATGCTTTTATATATACATACACACAAGCGTGCGCACAGACACACACGTGTATGTATGTCAAATGATAAAAGTAATGATATGATACAGTTTCACTGTAGAAACTTTTCATAATACCAAAAATTATTAAGGAAAATATAGAAATCGCTTGCATTCCTACCACTTTAAAAATAACAATTTTTGAAAATGCATATGTGTGTATGTGGTGGTGGTGTGGTGGGTTTTTTTTTTTTTGAGACGGAGTCTCGCTCTGTCGCCCAGGCTGGAGTGCAGTGGCCGGATCTCAGCTCACTGCAAGCTCCGCCTCCCGGGTTTACGCCATTCTCCTGCCTCAGCCTCCCGAGTAGCTGGGACTACAGGCGCCCGCCCCCTCGCCCGGCTAGTTTTTTGTATTTTTAGTAGAGACGGGGTTTCACTGTGTTAGCCAGGATGGTCTCGATCTCCTGACCTCGTGATCCGCCCGTCTCGGCCTCCCAAAGTGCTGGGATTACAGGCTTGAGCCACCGCGCCCGGCCTTTTTTTTTTTTTTTTTTTGAGACAGACTTTCACTCTTGGCATTCAGGCTGGAGTTCAATGGCGGGATCTCGGCTCACTGCAACCTTCTCCTGGTTCAAGTGATTCTCCTGCCTCAATCTCCTGAGTAGCTGAGTTTCCAGGTGCCCGCCTCTATGCCTGGCTAATTTTTGTATTTTTAGTAGAGACTGGTTTTCACCACGTTGGCCAGGCTGGTCTTGAACTCCTGACCTGTGTGTATGTGTTTTAATTGGGATTATAATGTATTAAAGTCTTTATATTCTGCTTTTTTATTACATAAATTTTCAGAAAATATAAAATAATCTTCTAAAATTTGTTTAACGTCTATATGATTGTCCATTCTTTAGGTGTTCTATAATTTATTTAATAGTTGTTTGATGTTTGACATTGAGGTTGTTTCTAGGTTATTTTCTATCATACAGAGTGTTGTACTATGAATCTTTGAAGAAGAAATCTTTTTGTATTTCCTGAACTGTTTTGCGAGGATGTCTAGGAAGTAATATTACTAGGTAAAAGTGTATGAACTTCTAAAATATGTTGCCAAGTACATTTAATAAACATTATGATTTGTTTTCTTCTACCAGTGAGTGACAGTGTTCTTTCATTGTATATTACCGGCCTTGAGAAGTCCATATTTTACTCTTTGCTAATATTATAAGCTGAAAATAGCTTTTCACTATTTTAATTTGGATGTTTTGGCTTTGATTAGTAGAGAGTTGAGCTTTTTACCCCCACAGTTTGATTTTGCGTTTCTTTTTTGTATCATCCATTTCCTCTTATATTCCATAATTGTAACAGTACCTTTCCTAAGCTAGTTATTTAAGCTTTTTTTTAAAAAAAATAATTTAAATGATTTTTGAAATGGACTCTTTTCTCTTTGAGCTGTTTATTTATTTATTTATTTTTTTACCTTCTTTTCCCTTTTAAAGGTTTTTATTCTTACCTATTAGGAAGATAACAAGGTATATCTAATTACATGACATGCAGTCTTCACCAAGAAGCCAGAATCTTAAATTTATAGCTCACTGTTGCCATCTGAGATATAAGTAGAACTACAGTTACTCTGGTTTACTTTCCATTAAGTCAACTTCCTTGCTCTTCTTAAACTCCACTACTCCTTCTTTAATGATAGCCCTTCTACCAACACATGGATCTTCATAGACTATAAGAATCACTTGATTGATGTGTTTCATTTACATTTTAGAGAACTTCCATAAAAAGTGAAAGCTCTTTCAGTGTGTCTCAGAGAGATTATCTCACAAAGAAATGTTCCTCTTTGAGCATTTTCTTGTATTTCTTCCTGTCTTCAAAATAAGTCAGATCATTTAATTTATTTTAATCTTTTCTGTTAAGTGCCAGTAGCACAAAGTCTCAATGTAGTCAGCAGTCCTAAACAGCCCAGGAGAGGGAACCTCTGTAATAATTAAATGCCTGTAGAATATATATTTATTATGGTTGGATATTCCTAAATTGAGAGAGGGAACTTCCTCCACCAGTTAGTAATGAAATGCAGAAGTGAAACTGAGTATCGTATACCTATAATATTTAGTTCTAACTCTTTCTTCACCATTGTCATTAGGAGAGTTGGCATGCAGAAACATCTTGAGAGTTGCATATTTTAATACATTATTTACCTTTTCCACACAGACCTTGATAGTCATATAAATTCAGTCTTGCTCAGAGTTGTCCAATCTTTTGGCTTCTTTTGTCCACACTGGAAGAATTATCGTCTTGGGCCACACATAAAATATACTAACACAGGCTCTGAGCAAGATGGCAGCCTCCGAGCCGGTTAGGCTAGGGCTTCAATACCCGTCAGCAGCTACCCTGCACTGTACGGCCTTCCTGGCTTTTGGTTGACTTGAACAGATGCTGAGTCATCACAGATCTCATTAGTCTCATCTGCCAGTGCTTTGGCGTCGGTTCTGGGGCCCGCTGAGGCCTCTAACTGGAGCAGGGGCTCGTGCCCGCAACTGAGAGCGCACGCCTGGTGAGAGACAAGGACTGCCTTAGAGTTAAATTAGAAGAGAGAGGAGTTGCTGAGAATTCTGTAGTCATCAGTAACGGTGACAGTATTCATTTATCACTTACAAAAGCATAAAAGCGGACATTTAAGTTAGAGGAGGATGAAGAAACTGAACCGGATTACAAATATTCAAAGAAGCATTGGAAGAGCCAAGAAAACAGTAACAATAATGAGAAGGTCTTGGATCTAGAACGAAAAGCTGTCACAGATCAGACTAAGCCAAAAAGAAAACAGAGAAAAAATAAAGCAACCTGTGGCACAGCGGGTGATGATAACAAAGAGACCAAAAGAAAATCACCAAAAAAAAAAAGGAGAAATTGAATATGGAAAAAAGGCCAGGAATCCCAACTCTCCTAAAGTACAGGCAGTAAAAGACTGGGCCAATTAGAGATGTAGTTCTCCAAAAGGTTCTGCTAGAAACAGCCTTGTTAAAACCAAAAGGAAAGGTGGTATAAGCGTTTGCTCAAATGGGAGTCCCAGTTCCTCCTCGGAGTCTGAGTCTTGTCATGAATCAATCAGTGATGGTCCCAGCAAAGTCAGTTTGGAGGCCAGAAATTCCTCAGAGAAATTACCAACTGAGTTATCAAAGGAAAGACCCTCTACCAAAAGTACAACTGCAGAGAAACTGGCTACAAAACCTGCCTTTAGCCTTAACGCCCAGCAAGGGCAGGACCTCTGGAACATCGTCTTCTAGTTCAGATTCTGGTTCAGAGTCAGATGACCAATGCTTGATGTCATCGAGCACCCCGGAGTGTGCTGTGGGTTTCTAAAAGACAGCGCAGGAAGAGGTTGTCCAGGCCCTGGGCTGTCATCACAGACTGCAGGTGCTGCTGGATGGAAGCGTTCTGGCTTAAATGGTGGCAGACAGGCTCTTGGTCCTTCTCCCAATGTGTCTCTCCCCAGTTTAGGAAGAGGATGGGGTAGAGGAGAGAACCTTTTTTCTTGGAAGGCAGCTAGGGGACGGGGCATGTGGGGGAGAGGTCGAGGATGAGAGCATCCTGTTTCCTGTGTTGTAAACAGAAGCACTGACAACCAGAGACAACAGCAATTAATGAAGTGGTAACAAATTCATCTACTGTTTTCCAGAATCTGGTAGAGACACACCTGAAGGACTGTAATCTGTTACTGCTGTTAGCAGCTGCCCCTCAAATTGGAGAAAAGATTGCATTTAATCTTTGGAACTAACGTCCAGTTACACTCTCCTGATGTCTCTGATTACAAGGAAAAATATTAAGCCGCAATCCAGAGATACAGCAAGTAGATAGAGAAATTCTTTCATCCTTACCTTCCTTGAGAGAACCTGGGAAATTTGATTTGGTTTATCACAATGAAAATGGAACCGTGGTAGTGGAGTACGCTGTGATGCAGGAGAGCAAGATCACTGTATTTTGGGGAGAGCTGATTGATCCAAGACTGATTATTGAATCTCTGAGTAATACATCAAGTACAGAACCTGTCTGAATATGACCTCTCCACCACATAGTTTATGAATGTCTTGTTTGTGAAAGTGACTATAACTTGGACTTTTTTTTTTTTAAGAGGATTTGAAAGTTATATGGATTTTTTTGTTGTCTTCATTTTACTGCATAGGAAACAATCTACCTTATCATTTAAAATGACATGGGTGTCAGTTTTCTAGACCTTTTTTTTTTTTTTTTTTTTTTATTTGGTCAGGTTTAATTTCAGTTAACAAAACGTAAAACATGACATTCCCTGCAGACATTGTTGTATACCAATGCTTATGGTTTCTTCTCTTTTTTAAAAGTTTTTGACCGTGAAGCAGCAGTTGTCAGTAGGAGTTTATAATACCAAGAATGTGCTGCATATCTTGTCTCAATAAGTTTTAAGTAACATTTAAAAGTATTAAAGCATAGTACTTGACCTAATTTTTTAGCATTTGAGTTGTTCCATTAAATGGAACATCTCGTAAATTTCAAGTATTTTATACTTGCAATTGTTAAGAGTTAAAAGGTAGTTGGATTTGTCACAGACAGTGAGTTAAGGAATCCTTCACGTTTTTCCCAACTGAGCTTCAGGCCAGGAAATGTGTCATCTTGCCAAGCACCTGGCTGAGTGTGCTGGAGTGAGGATTTGAACAGAAACTTCCTTTTCTGTTATTATTCGCCACTAAGCTAAAATGGCCAAATATATACTGTGAAAATTGGTTTCTTTTAACAAAGGATCAGATCCCTCCTTCAGTTGTACATATTTTTAAATAAAATCATATTAAACTAAAAAAAATATATATACTAGCATGAACAATAGGTGATGAGCTAAAAAAATTGCAAAAAAACCTCATAATATTTTAACAAACTTTACCAATTTGTGTTGGGCTGCAGTTTGGACAAGCTTGGTCTAGCTTAAGTTTTATGGATTACTTGTACAATAGAATTGAATTGATGTCTACAGTATTTTGAAGAGTGTGAAAGTGGTTTTTTAAATTTGTACTGTATGTTATAAAGCAGTATGAGTAACATACTTTATGTGTGAGACTTTACATGCCTAAGAAATACTTTTGTTAAGAAGGGTTTATATTTATGGTGGAGTATTTGTTACAACATGGGGTCTATACATACTTGTAAAGAAATTAGGGATAGAGAATGCATCACTCAGGCCCCAATCTTTCCATTCATATGGATTGATTAGTCATCACATAGTCCATATTTTTCTACTGTATTCAAGTCCCAGTTGATACTTGATGTATCATATTGCTTAGTTCCCAAACATGTTCCCTTCTTTCTTTTCATGTAACTTTTAATTACTCGTTTGTCCGAGTCTGAATCCTGAATATTACCCTTGATTCCATTTTGTTTCACCACCCCTTTCCAAATGTAGCTTTAAGTTTTTCCTGTTTCTTTTTCTACTCCCAGCACCCACAACTATAGCTCTGAAGTATGTTTCCAGTGAGTTTTCAGTATGTGCATGTGTTTACTCTAGCTCAAGGTGTGGTTTTTTTTTCTGATATTTATGCCATTAATTGATCTCTCTAATGAATCTTGTCAGAGAAGTCTTACAGAAGGACATTTCAGACCTTATTTCTCTCTAGATTAAAAAAACCTTCGAAGACTTCCAAGTATGTACGAAGAGTTCTCTTGAATTCCTTCATCTGGTCTTCAGGGTCCTATGCTGTGACTTCAACTTTTCTTTGTTACCCTCCCTCAAATATTTTTTCTCTTATCCTTTTTATGCTTCTTTCCTTGTGAGCCTTCTGTCATTTTTTGGCCTGTACGTATCCATTTCCCTGTTCTCGCATTTCCAAATATCATCTATCCTTCAAGAGTTGGCTTTTAGGTTTGTCTTCCAGCTAGAAGTAATCTTTTCTTCCTGGGAACTCCCAAAGGCCTTTTCTGTTTGTTATTGTACTTAGTATCCTTTCTGTTGAACTGTGGTTGTTCATGGTTACTGGTTGTTATAGTTGGTTCTTTAACGTGTGGATTCCTGTCTCCTTATTCTATTTCTTGTGTACATTTTCTGGTACACGTATATTCTTTTTTTTTTTTTTTTTTATACTTTAAGTTCTAGGGTACATGTGCATAACGTGCAGGTTTGTTACATATGTATACTTGTGCCATGTTGGTGTGCTGCACCCATCAACTCGTCAGCACCCATCAATTCGTCATTTATATCAGGTACAACTCCCAATGCAATCCCTCCTCCCTCCCCCCTCCCCATGATAGGCCCCGATGTGTGATGTTCCCCTTCCTGAGTCCAAGTGATGTCATTGTTCAGTTCCCACCTATGAGTGAGAACATGCGGTGTTTGGTTTTCTGTTCTTGTGATAGTTTGCTAAGAATGATGGTTTCCAGCTACATCCATGTCCCTACAAAGGATGCAAACTCATCCTTTTTTATGGCTGCATAATATTCCATGGTGTATATGTGCCACATTTTCTTAATCCAGTCTGTCACTGATGGACATTTGGGTTGATTCCAAGTCTTTGCTATTGTGAATAGTGCCGCAATAAACATATGGGTATACGTATATTCTTAAGACATATGCAGTTCTGGGGGTATTTCTTAGTGGAGAAAAATAAAACCTTGGAGATACTTTATATGCCAAAGATAAAAATGATTGTGTGTTCTATAAAGATCTACAAAAATATGCTTGGAAGTAGTTTTGCTAAAAAAAGAGGTATAAGAAATTAGATACATAGATGAGACCTTGGATGACTGACTCAAACCACTTTCAGACAGATGAAAACTAACTTCTAAATCTTTCTGGAAGTTTAGATTTAATGATATGTTCAATCATTTAAGCAGTTATTTATATGAGACTTACAAGCAGAATTTTATTTTATTTTTTTTAGTATTTTTACAATATGCAGTTCACTTTTTATGTACTCCTAATTTACTTCTTGATACTGCTTAGAATTTTTTAAAGGATTTTCCTGATTCTTAAATGGTTCTATTCTTTTTTGCACTTCTTCTGTTAATGATGTGTTTTATTTTTTTAGGTCTCTGTTTGTCCTGGCAAAACTTACATTTGGAAAATGTTCTATTTTTCAGGTGTCCTGGTCAGATATAGGAGGACTGGAAAGCATCAAAGTGAAGTTGAAACAGGCTGTGGAATGGCCCTTAAAACATCCAGAGTCTTTCATTCGAATGGGTATTCAGCCACCTAAAGGAGTTCTTCTGTATGGGCCACCTGGGTGCTCTAAAACAATGATAGCAAAGGCTTTGGCCAATGAGAGTGGACTGAATTTTCTAGCTATAAAGGTAGGATGTTAAATTTTTTAGTGGCTACTCTCTTGGCCTCCGCCGATGCCCATCCTCTGAC
Organism: Rhinopithecus roxellana; assembly: GCF_007565055.1. Lineage (NCBI taxonomy): Eukaryota > Metazoa > Chordata > Mammalia > Primates > Cercopithecidae > Rhinopithecus > Rhinopithecus roxellana. Next base: position 191,728,592 of record NC_044550.1, read on the forward strand.
TCCTACCTTTAGGAGAACGAATAAAGGCATCTTAACGAGCAGTGATTCTTTCTTTTTTTTTTTTTTGATATTGATGGCGATATAATATAGGGAGATGAGTGATAAGAAATAAATTTGTGCATGTAATCAGCAAATCATGGTAGACATCGAGAAGACTACTTTATTTAGTTTCTTGATTCTGATATTTCTTATATCCATGTGAATCTTTTTTTTTGTTTCTACATTTTTAATTATAGACTTTTGCTTAACCAGGATTTAAAGATAAACGTGATAACGAATTCAATATTTATATACCTACAATTTTCAAATGAACAAGGCACTTGTTATGGTATACTATATTCTTTAAAAATACTTTTCCAGTCAGAAAGTATATGTTCATTGTTTTTATTCTGAACCACACACACACATTTTATTCGTTCATTGCTCTGCTCCCATTAACTGGGATAGATAATCTTTCATAATATGTAGTTGTACACTTACTTTAGGACCAGGTATTAATTTTATGTAGCATTATGATGTATCCAGGTACTTAATCCACACATATAAAACCGTAAATCCATTTCTGTGGATTGTATCACAAAAATATGTACCTAAATAGATTTACTATCAATTCATTTCAGAAAAGGCACACGATCATCTGTTTTGATATTACCAGGGAATTTTTTGCATAACAGAATGCGTTTTCTATCTTAGAACATTGAAATCATGGGCAGTTTGAAAGCATAAAACTTCAGAGTAGTTTGTCAACTTTTGGTTTTACTTAAGATTTATATAGAATGATACTTAGGTGTGATTAAGCTGTTTGTTCTTTAAGAGTATCTTCAACATACTTTTTATTTTCTGGAAGATATTGGAGAGTAAATATAGGGGGAAGAGACCATTTATAGCATGATCACTTATGGGGAATCACAACTACAGTTTTAAAGGTTGCAGGTTTAGTTGTTATTTTTTTGAGACATGGTCTCACTCTGTGGCCCAGGCTGAAGTATAGTGGTGTGATCATAGCTCACTGTAACCTCAAATTCCTGGGCTCAAGCTATCCTTCTGCCTCAGTCTCCTGAGCAGCTAGGACTACAGGTGTGAGCCATCACACCAGCTAACTTTTTAACATTTTGTGGAGACAGGGTCTCACTGTGTTGCCCAGGCTGGTCTCAAACACCTGGCCTCAAGCAGCCCTCCCACCTTAGCCTCCCAAAGCTCTGGGATTATAGGAGTGAGCTGCTGCACACAGCAAAGGTTGCAGTTTTAAGAGTTGAAGTAACGAGTGATTTTGAAATTTCCCAGGACATCTTGATTTCTCCTTGGTCCTTGTCCTTTTATCAAGTGGTAATGGGGATGGCTGTTTACTGGCATTTTCTAATCTTTTTACTGTCATCTCCATTTTTCTGTTCTTACCTTGTATATTTTACAATTGTATATTCATAGTCTTAGAATGTTTCTTGTCTACTGAAAATCTAAGACTTATTTGAGAACCTGTGAGCCAAGTCCTCATCAAATAAGTTTTAGACTTGACTCTTAAGAGCACACTTATTTTCTTACAAACCGGTGTCTTACTTTTTTTGTGATCCAAGGTAATAATTTTAGGTACTACCAAGACTGCTTTCTGGACTATTCTAGAATTACTTAGAAATATATTTATTATCTTTTTTGAACATAAACATTTCATAACCTTAGACATTTTCACTTTTAGTCTTTTTTTCACTATGAGGAAATCGTAAATGATTCTTTGAAAGGTTTAACTTTGTACACTGTTATATAAAATAACCAGGCACACGTTCACTTATTTGAGCTTTTTCATTAGATTTTTAGGTCACAGACAGAAAAGCCATGTGATGTTAACAAATTGTCTTAATTGAGTTCATAACTCAGAGACTATTACATGTCCTAGTTACTAATTTTTATTTAGTGTGTTTTTTTATTCAGTTTAGAATTTGGTGTAGTTTGACAATATTATTCAAGTTTTGAATCTGTGTGGAGGATATACTTAATGAATGATGGGTTTTTATTTTTCAAATTGAATATCCCTTATCAAAATGCTTCAGACCTGAAGTGCTTAGATTTTGAAGTTTTTTGCATTTTGAAATATTTGCATTATACTTCCCAGTTGAGCATCCCTAATCTGAAAATTTGAAATCTAAAATGCTAAAGTGGGCATTTTCTTTGATTGTCATGTTGGAGCTCAAAACGTTTTGAATTTTGGAGCATTTTGGATTTTTAGATTTAGGAATACTCAACATGTACTATTCATTCAACTCTCCTATATGTTTAAAATTTTTTTAAATACAAAGTTGGGAATATGAAAATAATTTGCCTTCTACTAGCATTTTCATTGGTCCTGTTATTTTCATCTATTCAATGTTTGTGAGGAAAGTTTTAAAGTAACAATACCATACAGCTTATGTATGAGAAAATGGAGCCAAAGAAGTTGGGAATTCATATTCTGTTCTCTTTTTTTTGAGATAGAGTCTTGTTCTGTAGCCCAGGCTGGAGTGCAGTAGCACTATCTCAGCTCACCACAACTCCCACCTCCCTGGTTCAAGAGATTCTTGTGCCTCAACCTCCTGAGTAGCTGGAATTACAGGCATGCACCACCACGCCCGGCTAATTTTTTGTATTTTTAGTGGAGACAGGGTTTCACCATGTTGCCCAGGCTGGTCTCGAACTCCTGAGCTCAGGCAGTTTGCCTGCCTCACTCTCCCAAAGTTCTGGGATTACAGGCGTGAGTCATTGCACCTGGCCCTGTTCTCTTTTATTTTAATTTCCTGTTTAAAAAACTTGGCAACTTTTGTTCAACCTACATGTTTGGTTTCAACCTATGTATTTGTTTTCTACAGGATTTAAGTGTTACAAGTTAGTTTGAAATTTTGAAATAAAAAGTAGACATACACTAGAATTCTCTAGCCAGTTAGGAAACACAAGTATTTAAACAGACTGAAAGGAGAAACTCCCTATTGCTTTTCACAATGGTAGTTACTTTTAATCTTCAAGATATTTTGATAGATTTACACTTATTCCTCTAAGTTTATGAAAGAACATTTTAGCTTCCTCTATGCATCTTTTCTGAACAGGGATTAAAAGATATGTACTGTATTCAGGGTGGAGACTTCACCTTGGCTTGTGTGGGCTCTTAATGCCCTCTGGCATATATATGTGTTTTCGTGTAGATTGCGACTTTTGACATGTTGTGTAAGTTTAGTTTGTTATCTGGGCTGATTATGTCAAATACTTTTCAGTTGAAATTTCCTCTCTGCTGCTTCTCTCTTGCTTTTGTCTGAAGTGCTACAATAGATTAATTGCCCTGGGATAGCTGCATTTCTTTACTATATGAAGAACTGTCACTAATTCTACAAGAAGTGTGGTTAGGCTTCTGACAGGGATTTTCAGCAAAAAATTATTCTGGTGAATACAGGAATGTAATGAGCTTAGTATATCCTTGACTTTTTGGGAAATTTTCTTCTCTATACTTGTCTCAGAGAGGAATTGTATAAAATAGATTTCATTTCTGGAAAAACCTGTGGTTTGTTCAAAGTAGTGCACAATTCAAAGTACAGGTGCTCCCCAATTTAAGATGAATTTACTTAAGTTTTTGACTTTACAACGGTGTGAAAGTGATATGCACTCTGTGGAAATCATACTTCGAATTTTAATCTTTTTTTTTTTTTTTTTTGAGACAAAGTCTCTGTTGCCCAGGCTGGAGTGCATTGGCATGATCTCGGCTGACTGCAGCCTCTGCTTCCTGAGTTCAAGCAATTCTCTGCCTCAGCCTCCCAAGTAGCTGGGATTACAGGCATCTGCCACCACACCCGGCTAATTTCTGTATTTTTAGTAGAGACGGGGTTTCACCATGTAGGCCAGACTGGTCTTGAACTCCTGACCTTGTGATCCACCCACCTCGGCCTCCCAAAGTGCTGGGATTACAGGTATGAGCCACTGTGCCCGGCCAAATTTTAATCTTTTACTGAGCTAGTGATATGCAGTACAGTACTCCCTCATGATGCTGGGCAGTAACAGTGAGCCACAGCTCCCAGTCAGCCATGTGATCATGAGTGTACATGGCCAACATTTTACAATGCACTGTGTTGCCACATGATTTTGTCCAACTGTAGGCCAGTGTAAGCATTCTGAGCATGTTTAAGGTGGGCTAAGCTAAAATGGATGTTCAGTAGGTTAGGTGTATTAAATGCTTTATGACTTAGGATATTTTCAATTTTTGCTGAGTTTATCAGGACATAACCCCATTGTAAATTAAGGAGCATCTGTAATTACTATTTGTTATTTAACTAGATATATTAATATTCTCTTATCAAAGGTACAAGATAATCTGAAATTTTAAAATTCCAAATTCATCTTTAGACTTCTGTTTTTAAATTTTTGCATGGAAAACTGCATAGCTACCTCTTTTAATTACAGAATGCTTTAAGATTACAAATAAGGATAATGATTTTAAGAAGGTTAAGTGACTTTTCCAAGGTCTAAGTGGTGGTGATGGCACTGAAATTTAGTCTCAGAACTTTGTGAATCGAGTCTGAGCTCTTAACCACTGTATTATATGCTCTTCCATTTTTCTTTTTGTTTTTTTAAAAAATAAAACTGGTGTCCAGTGGCTTTTTTCATTAATTACACAAAGTCACCAGGGAAGGTAGTTTAAGTAGTTTCTGTAGGGTAGGTTCAGAGAAGTGGAAAGATGTTAATATGTTTCTGGAACTGGTTTGAAAAATAATTTTGTTTCTCTAGGACAAAGAAAACAGAAAAAAAACATGGTTTTGGTCTAGGAGTAGAAGTTAATAGGAAAGGGTTATCACGGCCAAAGATACAGGAAACTGCTGAATGAAATAGAAGTGCCTAGAAAAAGACTGATAGTGGGATAATGTAGAGCTTAAAATTTACCTGTTAGTATATAATTTGTGCCCTTGATATCGAGTAAGTCCTGATGAAAAGAACACTAAGCTGGAATTCACATAGCTTGGATTTACTTCCTAACCTTAGCACTTTTTAGTTTTGCAACCTTAAGCAAGTTCTGTAAGTCTCATTTTTTTTTTTTTTTTTTTTGAGGCGGAGTCTCGCTCTGTCGCCCGGACTGGAGTGCAGTGGCCGGATCTCAGCTCACTGCAAGCTCCGCCTCCCGGGTTTACGCCATTCTCCTGCCTCAGCCTCCCGAGTAGCTGGGACTACAGGCGCCCGCCACCTCGCCCGGCTAGTTTTTTGTATTTTTAGTAGAGACGGGGTTTCACTGTGTTAGCCAGGATGGTCTCGATCTCCTGACCTCGTGATCCACCCGTCTCGGCCTCCCAAAGTGCTGGGATTACAGGCTTGAGCCACCGCGCCCGGCCTAGTCTCATTTTTTTCATCCAGAAAAGTATAACATTTGTACATTATAAACTTTGGAGAGCATTATATTTAAAAAGGCAAATGAAAAAGTTTTGGGGGGGGGGTATAACACCCCACTCCTTGGGTGTGGACTTCTTTCCAAAGAATTTCATATGGAAAGAGGAGAGGCGAAGAGCTACTGTACAGTGGTGAAACCTGACAAACCATACCACAGCCAGATGATCAAGGTTAACATCTTCAGTGATAAGTCATGTTGACAGTACAGTTGACGCTTTGAACAACACGGGCTTGAACTCAGTGGGTCCACTTATGTGCACTTTTTTTTTTTTTCAATACAGTTGGCCTTCCTTTTTGGTAGGTTCCACAACCAAACACAGATTGAAAATACAGTACTTGTGGTATATGGAAACTCCCAAATAAGGAGGGCTAACTATGTATCCTCAGGTTCCGCAGGCTAACTACGGGGCTTGAGTATGTGTACATTTTGGTATCCGCAGTGGTCCTGGAACCAGTTCCTGTGGATACTGAGGAATGACTATATATACCCTTAGATGATGTGGTGAGAATAGCACTTTACTTCTGTTGTCTTCCTCCTGAGTGTTCGTAACCCATGTCCAACCATGAGAAAAACTTTAGGCAAACCCAAGTTAAAAGACATTCTGTAAAATCACTAACTAGTACCCTCAAAACTGAAGGTTATCAAAAACCAGGGAAGTTTGAGAAACTGTCACCACCAAGGAAACATGATAGCTAAATGTAATTTTACAATATTCTGGGTAGGATGCTGGAATGAAAAAAAAAAAGGACATTAGGGAAAAACTAAGGAAATCTGAATAACTGTGGTCTTTAGTTTAATAATAATATATCAATCTGGGTTCACTGATTGTAACAAATATACCATGCAAATAGGAGATAGTAATAATAAGGGAAACAGTGTACTGGGGTGGGTGGGCATATGGGAACTGTTTGTACTATATGCTCAATTCTTCTGTAAATCTTAAACTTTGCTAAAAAATATATATATATTTAAATAAATTTTGAGGTCAGTATAATAGATCTGGGCGTATTGTAGATGAAGTAATTAAAGTTTAAAAGGCTAACTCTGAGTTCTGTACTGCAGTGAACGGATGTATGGAGTAAGGCAAAGAAGAATCATGAAGAAGATTGTGGATTTCATGGATGAGGGCTTTGATGACCTCTCCTATTCATAGTCCCCCTGCCCATGATGATAGTGGAAAGTTACTGGGAAAAGCCCTGAGAGGAACTTGGCTGGGGAACCTGGGTTTGGGGCTACCCTGAACTTGACTGTTTCACTGCACTTCTCAGTTGAAGCCTATAAAGGTGTGTGTTAGTTCTGGCCCCAAACCCAGACCCCAACACTATAAAGAACTCTCTTAGTGTTTCAGTTATTTTTCTTTCACCTTGGGTGCAGCTTCCAGTTTAGTCTCACCAGGAACTATGTCATTTCATGCCTTTTGTGGATCCTAACTCTATATTCTTCTTCTATAGGTTTATTATTATTCGGGCTTATCTAGAGTCTGAAACCTTTTGAATTTCCATTTAATTTCCTTTAGAGTTTTGTTTTGTTTTAACTTTAAAAATTCCCTTGACTTCACCAAATAGTGTTCTATTATCTGCCTTATTTGCTTAAATTGGCAGTTATTAATGTCTGTATTAAACAAAGACATATACTTAGTTTTATCCCTGTTTGAATGACTATTGGAGAATAACTAATAGTAACCTGTAATTATTGGGACAAGTGGAATAGTTATTGTGCCATTGTCAGTTTTACAAGGTTATGAAGACGTTAGATCAGATTTACTGAAATTTGTCATTATTTGTACAGTATACTATGTTAAAGTTGTGGCATCATATGTTAAGACTATATATATGTTAATTATGTGAGTTGGGCTCTTATCATTTGATAAAGCTGATATATAAAAAAAGATGTTTTGATGTGAAAATATCCCATAAATAACATTTATCTAAAAGCAGAAAATGACAATAAGAACTATAACAAAACCTTTAGCGTTTGGAATCTAAGAAGACCTAGAGAGATTTGGAAAGAGAGAATAATTTTAGACTTACAAGAAGTTTGAAAATAAGCAAATTTTATTGTTATTTTTTTTATTCATGGATAAATTAGCTAATGGAGAGAGACTAGTTTTTTTTTTCCATCTTAATTCCTTTTTGAATGAAATTTAGAGATGAAATAAATATTACAATGTCATGTCTGTAACACTTTAAAAAATATTTATACAAGTTTTACAACTGGAATAACAAAAATGTGTTAAGCACCTTCTCTGTGTGTCAGGCACTGTACATAGTAAACAAAGATATATTAGATAGGCTCCTCATTATGTATCAACTCATAATTTAGTGGGGGAGATATTTGACTCAACAACTAATATGAAGAAACGGGTAACATGTAGAATCTACAGCTCTTGGTTGTTGATTGTATGTGAGAAATGAGAAAGAAAATAAGTCAAAGGTGATAAAAATTTTTACTGTCAATGACTGGCAGATGGAAATATCCTAACTCCAGGGAGAAGAGGAGAAACAGGTTGGAGGTGAGAGAGAAAATACCTGTTGAATCTGAAATGCCTTTGGGACAAAATGTTGAATATGGCTTAAAGGCAGTTGTTGGTATGGATTTGTAGCTCAAGAGGATGATCATTTAGAGAGATGAAAATATGGAAATGGAGATGAAAATATGGAAATTGGAAACCAGTGTTTGAGATTCTGCAGGGAAGTCAGTAAAGGAGACTGAGAGTGACAAAATTAGTCATTAATAACAGAAGGGGATTTCATGGGCATGTATATATGTGTAAATGCACATTTTACAACTTGCTTAATTGTAGCCAGCATGGTCCCTGCAATGTAAGTTCTGAAGAAATGTGTCATTTTTCTTTTTCCTGAATAGAGTGAATGAATTTGGGGAAGGATTGTATTATACTTTTTGAGAGGAACAGCTCGAATTCTGTTCTCTTTCCTGCCAGCCCCTCTTGCATTTTAAGGTTTTTACTTGCCCACAGCATTCTTGCCTAGTAATTAAAACCTATTTTCAAACTTTTTGAAGTGCTTTCCCAGAATGGCCTTCTGTATGTGCTGATACTGTACTTTTTATTAATTTTCAAGTTCTTTTACTCACATTACATATATGTAATTCTATCTCATGTGAGTTTGGGTTTTTATGAGCATATTCCATAACGTTTAACCATAGTTAACACTTAGGTTAACTTGCCTTCCCCAGACATTTTAGAACCTATAAAAACTTCATTTGAATTGTAATAGCTAAAAGCACCAGGCAGGTGTCAGACACATTTAAAAAGCCCTTGGGAGGACTGAAAAAAACTCAGTAGTGATTAAAGGGGCAAAATTGTAAGAACATAAGGTGTAAATATTATACTTGAGTTTGTGACTGATATGGTGTAAAATAATGAAGCACAGTAAAAGATAAGTCAGGTTTACTTCTCACTAGATTAATAGAACAGCTGGACAAATATTTTCACACGTGTTTATGATATTTTTGTTATTTTGTAAACTTGGATACTTGAAATATTGGCCATGGAATATTAAAAATAATGCTATTAAAAATAACTCAATTAATTGTACTTATTAATGGCAGTTTTTCTTGATCATTCTTATCAGTAAAGCACATGCTATCTAGGAGGTAAAATATGTGGCAAGACTAACATACATTTTTTAAAAGTAACATAACTTGCGAGCAAATATGGGACTCAGACTATACTATATATACCTGAACTTTGTAGTTAAATATAAATGGTCTCTTGTTTATAATGGGTACTAATAAAATTCTTATTTTCCAATTAGCCTATGCTACCATCTGTTAAGAAAGAATTAGACTTCACCATTGCCACGTGATCTGCTCACCAGAAATACATTTGAATTTGAATTGCTAATAATGTGTAAAATCTTGTGTTTTAAATTTTAAAAATTATTTTTAGCAGCCAGCTTTGTCTAGCCCCAAATTAACTTTCATCTAAAATCTTGAGACATTTCATGTCTCTTTTAAGGACTTAGAACAGGACATCATAATTTTTAGAAAGAGTACTGGTTTGGAAACCACAATTCTACATTCTCACTATTTCTGCCATTTAACTTGCTCTAGGACTTTTGACATATTACTCACCTTCTTTGTACTTTGCCTCAGTTTTAGGTGAGTAGGTTAGACTAAGTGACTCCTAAAGCCCTTCTGCTAATAATATTCTATGAGTAGTCATAGTACTTGTACTTTAATCTGTTGCGTTATCTTTTGTGCAGATGGTGGCCAAATATTTGGGGCAGTTTCTCTGTCAAGTGTAACAGTTGAAAGACTTGTATCCCAGTTCTGCCATTTGCTAAGCTGTGTGACTTTGGAAAAATTACTTCACCTCTTTGCACTTAATATTTTTTTCTGTAAAATTGTAGTAACAGTATACAACTCAGAAAACTGTTGCACAGCAGTAAAAGGGATAAGACGTAATAAGCATATAGAAAGATTCCACAAAATTAGTACATGCTGATTGCTGCTCTCTTCATTTTTAAGAAATTGATGTGTGTTTGACCTCAAATGGAGCAAAAAATATGGCATGACAGCTTATGATTCCTTAAGTTTTCTGTTAGTAGTAAAGTGTAATATTTATCTTTGAAACTGAATATAGACTTTTTAACTCTTTGTACCAAAATACGGTGATTTTTGGCAACTTAAACTTCAAGCTGAAAATAACTTCCCTTGGTAATGAAATTGCTCTGACTTCTCATAAAACTCGAGACCAATGCAACATATGAGTTCAGCTACTTGGGTTGCATTTTGCAGGCCATCCAGGTAAGATTCATCAGTACATAGTTCTTTAGAAAGTCGTATTTTCTAGGGACCCTGCAGTCTTTTCATTATGCCTTATTAGTAACACTTGACTTGAATTATTGCAATGCATATTTTCTTCACAGTGCCAGATTTTCAAGTTAGAGTTTCAAATGTCTTAAATTTTTTTCTTTCTGTTTTGTTTTGTTTTGGAGGAAAAAGCATGGTTTCATTCTTATCCACAGGTCCTGTAGTCCATCTTTCTGTGGCAGTGGAGTGACCCTTCAATCAGTTGAGGCTTTATACTATATTTTCACATTTTCAAACAAAATATCAAGAATGTTTACCTCTATGTTGGATATTTATTAATAAACCATATTAATCTTTCTATTGATACCGAGATATTGACATTGTACTCAGCAGAGAAAAAATTCATGAAATGACCATAATCTTGTACTTTCTAGCATTGATGACTAGGTTGTCTTCATCATTTACAGAGAACAATGACCATTTTTCCAGGTTCTCTAACCTCTTTCCTTCAGTTAAGCCAGATCATTAAAAAGCAGTATATATACATTGAGTTATATTGCCTGAATAAAGAAATCTCTTCGCTGGATTATTATTTTATGCCATATCCTTGACTTTTGCAGACAATTGCTGTAAGAACAACAGCAATAATGTATGGTTGGCATGATGGTAATTGCAGTAAAAACAGTGACCCCCTCAATTTCCTTTCTGATTATTGTCAGGCCACAGTTTGCCTAGACAGTTGCTCTAAACTGAATAAAATCTGCATCAAAATTTGTTACCACCCCTAACCCCTCAACAAAAACACACTTTGCTGTTTATCTAAAGCTTGTTTCATTGGGTGAACCCTGATCCTTGTTTTAGTGTTCACTTTCTTACTTCCTTGTGCACAGTCCCCTTTGTGTAAAACTTAATTTACCACACATATAAATGAAAAGTACTAGTTTTGTTTATTTGACTTTGTATTATGTTATGAATAGACATTTCTTGCTTTGTACTACAATCATTTGCACTGTAGTACAAAGCAAGAAATGCCTGTAGAACTATTAATATTTGCTTTATATATTTGGGTGCTCCACTGTCTGCACTGTTGGGTGCATGTTTTTAGTTTTGTTATATCTTCTTGCTACTTTGACCTTTTATAAATCATTATATAATGACTTTCTTTGTCTCTTTTTACAAGTTGTGACTTAAAGTCTGTTTTATCTGATATGAATATAGCTACTCCTGCTAGTTTTTGGTTTCCATTTGCATGGAATTTCATTTTCCATTCCTTCACTGTTAGTCTATATGTGCTGTTATAGGTGAAATGAGTTTCTTCTAGGCATCATATCATAGTTGAGTCTTTTTTTTTTTTTTGAGATGGATTCTCACTCTGTTGCCCAGACCAGAGTGCAGTGGCACACTCTCGGCTCACTTCAACCTCCGCCTCTTGGATTTAAGAGATTCTCCTGCCTCAGCTTTCTGAGTGACTAGGATTACAGGCACCTGCCACCATGCCTGGCTAATTGTTTTAGTAAAGATGGGGTTTCACCAAGTTGGTCAGGCTGGTCTCGAACTTTTGACCTAGTGATCCACCTGTCTCAGCCTCTCAAAGTGCTGCAATTACAGGTGTGAGGGTCTTGTTTTTTAATCCATTCAGCCACTCTTGGTCTTTTAAGTAGAGAAGTTCGTTTATTTACATTCAATTTTAATATTGATAGGCAAGGCCTTACTTTGACCATTTTGATACTTTTTTTTGGTATTATGTAACTCTTCTTTTTGTTTCCTTCTTTCTTACTGTCTTCTTTTGTGGCTGAGTGATTTTTCTCTGGTAGCATGTTTTAATTTGTCCTTTTTTATTTTTAGTGTATATATTACAGTTTTTAGCTTTGTAATTTCCTTGAGTCTTACAAAAATATTAATTATTTCAAACTGGTACCAATTTAACTTTGATGGCAAGATAAGAAACAAATTAAATCAAAAATTTGTACACCTTAACTTCCTCTTCTCCAACATTTTGAATTTTTGATTTTACAACTTGCCTTTTTTATATCGTCTCTTAACAAATTGTGCTTGTAATTATTTTTAATAGTTTTGTATTTTCTTTTTACTAAAGATATAAGTGATTTGAGAACCATGATTATCATATTAGTATAACAATAATATTCTTTTCTTTTGGTTTGAAGAACCCTGATTAGTCTTTTTTTAAAAGGACAGGTCTAGTAGCGATACATTTCCTCAGCTTTTTTTTTTGCCTAGGAAAGTCTTTATCTTGTTTCTGAAGGATAGTTTTGCTGGGTACACTATTCTTCGTTAAGTTTTTTATTTTCTTTCAGCACTCTGAAGCATTTCACTCCCTCCAACCCTAAGGTTCCCACTGAAAATTCTGCTGCCAGGTATATTGGATCTTCCTTATACGTTATTTGTTTCTTTTCTGCTTTCAGGATCCTTTATCTTTGATCTGTGTGAGTTTAATTATAAATCTTGGGTTGTTTTTATTTTGGAGAGGGGAGGTTGAGCCTGGTTGGTGACCTTTAACCTTCATGTACGTGGATATTTATATCTTTTCAAGCCTTGGAAAGTTTTTTGTTTTTCTTTGAATAAGCTTTCTACCCCTTTGTCTTTCTCAGTTTTTTCTTTAACTTCAATAACCTGAATATTTGTTCTTTTGATGATGTCTCATAGCTCCCATAAACTGTTCATTTCTTTTCATTCTTTTTGCTTTTTTCTCTGTGTGTTTTCAAATAGTTGGGCTTCAAGCCCACTGATTCTTTCTTCCTTTTGATCAATCCTGCTGTTGATATTCTCTATTCCATTTTTCATTTTGCTCATTGTATTTTCTAGCTCCAGAATTTTTGTTTGGTTTTGTTTATGATTTCAATATCTCTGTTAAATTTCCCTGATACATTTCTGAATTGATTCTCTCTGTTCTCTTGAAGTCCATTGAGCTTTCTTAAAACATGTATTTTGAATTCCTTGTCTGAAAGATCACATATGTCTATCACTTAAGGGTTGGCCTCTGGTGCCTCATGTCCATTTGTTGAGATCTTATTACCCAGAGTCTTCTTGATGCTTGTGAAATTGCAGGCTGTCTGTGCATTGAGGGATTATGTATTTAGTTTAGTCTTCACAGTCTTCCTTTGTTTGTGCCTGTCCTTCTTTAGAGACCTTCCAAGGATTCTAAGCCAACTGAGTATTGTGTTTCCTGAGCCTGTGACCAATTCAGCTATCTAAACACTAGGAGACTGTATTAGGGTTCTCCAGAGAGACAGAACTAATAGGATTATGTGTATATGAAAAGGAGTTTTTTTAAGGAGAATTGACTCATATGATCACAAGGTGATATGAGTCCAAAAATTTGCCATCTATAAGCTGAGGAGCAGTGAAGCCAGGAGTGGCTCAGTTCAAGTCCCAAAGCCTCTAAATTAGGGAAGCTGACAGTATATCCTTCAGTCTGTGGCTGAAGGCCTGAGAGCCAATGACAAACTGCTGGTGTAAGTCCAAGACTCCAAAGGGCGAAGAATCTGGAGTTTGATATTCAAGGGCAGGAAGCATCCCGCACGGAAGAAAGATGAAAGCCAGAAGACTCAGCAAACTGGCTTATTTCATCTTCTTCCGCCTGCTTTTTCTAGCCACACTGGCAGCAGATTGGATGGTACCCACCCACATTGAGGGTGGGGATTTGTCTCACAGTCCACTGACCCAAGTGCTAATCTTCTCCAGCAACATCCTCACAGACACAACCAGAAATATGTTGCATCCTTCAGTTCAGTCAAGTTGACACTTAATATTTACCATCACAGAGACTCTCTGAGTGCAGGCTTGCCACAGATCTCACGGGGTCTCTTTAGTTGATATGGCTTTCTGGCCCAGATGGATCTGGAGTAGACCCAAGGCAGATACTTGGGCTGCATGGAAATGCTGGCCAAGGATCTGAGTCCGGAAGACTGTCCCAGTCGCTCAGATGAATGTGCCTTTCAGCATATTTCTGCATAGGCAGGATGGGCTGCTAACTGCAGTAAGAAGGCCTAGAGTTGAGCCTGGGCTGCTTTGGGATCTGCTGTGTGAAGGAGGCTGGCCCCGATGTATTTGCTCAGATCAGCATGCATCACTCAGCTGGTCACTGCAAAAGTGCTTGACTGTAACAGTGGGGGCTGGTACTGAGACGGGGCTCCCTTGGAATCTGCAGTGGGATGGAGGTTGGTGTTCTTGTCACATTGGCTCAGATGAGCATGTGTCTCCCGGAAGGTCCCTACATAGATGAGATAGCTCCCAGACTGCAGCAGGAGAGGCTGGAGCTAAGACTGAGCCCCCTTGGACTCTGCTGTAGGGACAGATTTGGGAAGCTTGTCTTGTTGGCTCAGAGTGGCATGCATCTCCCAGCAGGTCTCAGCACAGATAGGATAGTTCCTCTACTGCACTGGGTGGGGCTGAGACTGGGTCTTCTCAAGGTATGTTGTGGGATAGAGGCTGGTGAGCCTGTCAGGGAGGATCAAAGTCCTGGGCCATGTGATTTGTGTGAATCTCCCCCTGGGTTCTTGTGTAAGCAACTATGAGCCAGGATCTCAGCTAGGGAGGCCTGGAGCAGTGCCACAGTTCAACGTCCAGGTTCACTACTGAGATGAGTATCAGCGGACTGATGAGCTTTTCTGCCAAGTCATTAGTATGTATGTCTCTGAACTCTTTGGCAGTTGATTTTGGTTGCAGGCTCAAAGTCAAATGGGGCTATAGTCAAGCCCCTTGAGGGAAAAGGGTACTTCTGGGCTTGAATGCAAAAGCAAGCTTAGTGGAGCAGATCAGCCACTTAGGTGTTAGTGTACCCTATCTAAGTGACCTTCCTGTGTTTTAGGGTTTCACAGTTATGGATGGATGGATAATTCTTTTTATTGGGGGCATATATGAGCAGGTTACCTTTTGTTTCACCAAGACGTCACTCTGTGAACTACATACTTAAGAGAAATTGCTACACTGAATATGTTGAGCATCCTTTTTTTAATGGATTAAGTCATTATCGTGAACATTAAAAATAGTAATGTTACTTTGGGAGGCCAAGGCGGGCGGATCATGAGGTCAGGAGATCGAGACCATCCTGGCTAACATGGTGAAACCCTGTCTCTACTAAAAGTACAAAAAATTAGCCAGGTATGGTGGCGGGCAACTGTAGTCCCAGCTACTCAGGAGGCTGAAGCAGGAGAATGGTGTGAACCCGGGAGGCGGAGCTTATAGTGAGCCAAGATCACACCACTGCACTTCAGCCTGGGCGACAGTGCAAGACTGTCTCAAAAAAAAATTAGTAGTTTTAAGTCAAATTTGAATTATTCTGTACCCCACTCTCTCTCATCTTCACATTTTGCTATCCACAACAAATTAATTTAAATTTTTGATTGTTTTTGTGGCTATCTTCTCATTTCCATTGCACTCATTTGTCTTAAACTTGTTCCTCATTATTTTTCCCCTTTACTATTCTAAACATTTTATAACTGGTCTCTCAACTTCTGGACTCTTAATGTTCCTCCTAACCATCTTTTATACTGTGGCCAGAATCATCTTTCATTAATATCCCTGTTATCACTTAACTTTCATAAAACCCTTCCTATGGCTTACAGGATAAAATCTGAACCCCTGCCTCCCACTTTAAGTAGCTTTATTGACTGCCACAATCTCCCTGCACCCTATGCTTCATGTATAGTAAATTCTTATATCAGTTCTGTTCAAGTGTATTTGTTGTATGTAATTTAAAAGTCAATGAACTGTGCATAAAGACCTTAAGAGCTCTTCTACAAGAAAGTTCATATAGTAACATCTATTTTGGCACATCAGAGATCTTTTTGATTTCTTCCTGCATCTTGATGTATTTCATATTTTTGAGGGTGTGAATAAATCAACTGAGGACTCACCTGAAATGTTACTTTCTCTAGGAACATTCCTTGACTCAAAGAAGTTTCTTCTGTATGTTTTGATGATACCTGTGCATTGCTCTATTATAGTACTTATCATACTGTCTGCTAATTTTCCTTGTAATATGGTGTTTATATGAAGCCAAATACTGCCCATACCAGTTTGGGATTAGTTAACATTCTGCTAGGGTTTGCCTATGTGTTTCAGTCAGTCAGATTTTTAAAAATTAATATAAATTGTTTAGGAAATACTTAAGTCAGTGTCTGGTTATATCCTCGGAATTGGCTGGACCCGTGATCTGCATGGAATAGAATATGAATCTTGTTCAAAGTAAGGGTGTGTGTATGTGTGTGTGTGCATGCATGCTCGTGCACACACCGTGAGAGGGAAAGAGACACACACATATGTCTTATTCTTTGGGATGTTGTTCTTTGGGATGTTGTTCTTTGGGATGTATGAGTGTCAGAATAGCCAGATGCTGGGAGAAACATCCCCACAGCTGAGGTCATCTATCATTATGGGACAATTTAATTCATAACTTCTTGGGGTGACAATGTATCCTAAGAAAGTAGTTATGTATGTGGTAAAAAAAGAAAGTCTACTGTGTTTCTTACAGTATTTGATATTCTAGGCATTTGAGACATAAGAAAAATATTAAAGTTCAGAAATATTAATGTCAAAAAATGCACATCTTCAGATCTGATAAGTAGACTTGCTTAGAACTAGCCAGTGGTTCGGCCTGGGAATATGTGGATGTTACCTATTTGTTTGTCTTCCAAATGGCTGTTCCATCTTCTGTGCCTAGCACCACATCTGATTGAGTGTAAAAATGTGGATAGAGTTATAGACAGATGATGAATAAGTTGTTAATATATTGTGATTAGTCACAGCCTTTCTTTTGTATTGAAGTGTGGTTTTTGGAACGTAGAATGGCTTTCACTTTTAAGGCATAAATAACACACAGAGAAAATAAGCATACTAAAGGGATTAATAAGCAGATTTTGTTTCTTTTCTCTTTTGTATATATTTTTTCTACTTCATTGGAAGAAATATACATGATTGCATTTATAAAGACACTGAACAGTTGTTTTCTTTTCATGCAGGGACCTGAATTAATGAATAAATATGTTGGTGAATCTGAAAGAGCAGTTAGAGAGGTAAGAAATTGTGCCTTTAGTGGCACTCAGCACAGGAGAATCACACTTCTGTCCTGTGCGGTTTCCCTTTTGTTTTAGGTAACAGACTTTGGCATTTCCAAAGCCAGATCTTAGTGGTTATTTTTTTTTCTTCAGGTGAATATTATTTTATTATTTAAAAATGCAGTTTTGATCATTTGCAATACTTCAGTTTTGTTTTTAAACATCATATTACCAGCCCTTATTTTTACCAAATAAAGATTTTTTAAACTATCATTTTTTTCTGATGACAATAGCCAGCGTTTCTGTTAAAATAGTTAATGCTGTTACTAATAGTTAATAATACCTATCATTTATTGAGCTCTTACCATTTCAGGCATTGTGCCAAATGTTTGTGTTCTTTTTTAAATTCAATTATTAAAATAACTTTCTGAGGTAGGTGTTTGTTATCATCTCCATTTTATAGATGTAGAAATCGAGGCTTACAGAAGGAAAACCAAGTGCTGAAAGTCACATAGTTACTAGTAGTGGAGCTGGGATTTTAACTGAAATTTTCTGATTGCTTAGCTGAATTGCCTCCTTCACACCTATATGAATATGTATTGGTAGCTTGTCTCTTTAAGTACTGTTGAAGGGGATACTTTTACATCCATTATAAAGTTCTGAGCATCTATTATAAGGTCTATACAAAGTGACTAGGCTTGTTGACTTGTACCTAATAAATATGGTTCTAAATATAGTTTGAAAACACAAACCAACTACAGAATTTTCTAGTGTTTGCTTATCTTTAGCTAATGTGGCACTCTTTCCCCCAGACCTTCCGAAAAGCAAGAGCAGTGGCACCTTCCATTATTTTCTTTGATGAATTGGATGCCTTAGCAGTTGAAAGGGGCAGGTAAGTATTTAATAGCACTGCTGTTATAGAATAATATGATGTTACATAATGATAGCAATTATGGTATAAATAGCATTTTGTATACAACTTTTATCTATTAATACATTTGGCCTAAAATGGTTTTCAGTTTATGTAATTTTTTCCTCTTATACCCGTTAAATTATTTCATGTAATCACTGTATAATACTTTTATCCATATTGGATAAAAGCCACTGATACCTGTTTGGGCATTTGAGTTAATTTTTATAGTTTATATCAACAGATTCTTCTGAGTATTGTCTATCAAAATTAGGATTATTGTAAACATACAATTAAAACTAAACAAAACTGGATTAATCATAATTCTTGTAGTAGAACAGAATTATAATAAAATATGTTATACAGATTTTAAAATTCTCTGGAATAAACATTTCCTAAAATAAAATTAAATAGAATATTAATTAATATTAGTATTAATAGTTTTGCTCCAGAATCTCAGGCAGTAAAGAGGATTATCTATGATGTCATTTCAAACAAGTATATATATATATGCACATACACACACACACACACACACACACACATATATCAGAACTATTCATAAGTATATGTTTTTTTCCTCTACAAATGTATAGCGGTCCTTTAATATGTACTAAAAGTGGTTCATATTGGGTAACATAAATTCATGTACTTTGTGCATAGTTTCTTGATGTATATATTGATTATGAAATTTTTTACTGATGGTAATTACAGTGAAGGGTGAAGACAACTTACAAGTGTCATTAGTGTGATATGAAACATTGCTCTTATCATCCTTCTTAGTTAGAGCTGCCTCATATGATGAGAGTATAAATTGTCATTAGGAACCTATCATTAGGAGGTAGACTACTATATTAGTCCATTTTCATGCTGCTGATAAAGACATACTCGAGACTGGGTAATTTATAAAGAAAAAGAGGTTTAATGGACTCACAGTTCCACGTGGCTAGGAGACCTCATAATCATGGTGGAAGGCGAAAGACATCTCTTAGATGGTGACAGGCAAGAGAGAATGAGAGCCAAGTGAAAGGGGAAACCCCTTATAAAACCATCAGGTCGGGCCTCGTGGTGGCTTACACCTGTAATCCCAGCACTTTGGGAGGCCGAGGTGGGCGAATCATTTGAGGTCAGGAGTTTGAGACTAGCCTGGCCCATATGGTGAAACCCTCTCTCTACTAAAAATACAGAAATTAGCCAGCCGTGGTAGTGGGTGCCTGTAATTCCAGCTACTTGGCAGGCTGAGGCAGGAGAATCCCTTGAGCCCGGGAGGTGGAGGTTGCGATGAGCTGAGACTGCGCCATTGCACTCCAGCCTGGGCAACAAGAGCGAAACTCCATCTCAAAAAACAAAACAAAACAAAAAAAAATCAGATCTTGTGAGACTGATTCACTACCACGAAAACAGTATGGGGGAAACTGCCCCCATGATTCAGTTATCGCCCACTGGGTCCCTCCCGCAACATGCGGGAATTATGGGAGCTACAGTTCAAGATGAGATTTGGGTGGAGACACAGCCAAACTATATCATTCTGCCCCTGGACCCTCCAAATCTCATGTCTTCACATTTCAAAATCAATCATGCCTTCTCAACAGTCCCCCAAAAGTCTTAACTCATTTCAGCATTAACTCAAAAGTCCACAGACCAAAGTCTCATCTGAGACAAGTCAAGTCCCTACCACCTATGAGCCTATAAAATCAAAAGCAAATTAGTTACTTCCTAGACATTACAGGGGTACAGGCATTGGATAAATACACCCATTCCAAGTGGGAGAAATTGGCCAAAACTAAGGGACTAAAGGCCCCATGCAAGTCCAAATCCAGCAGGGCAGTCAAATCTTAATGCTTCAAAATTATCTCCTTTGATCCATGCCTCACATCCATGTCACACTGATGCAAGAGAGGGGTTCCCATGGTCTTGGGCAGTTCTGCCTCTGTGGCTTAGCAGGGTACAGCCTCCCTCCGGTTGCTTTCATGGGCTGGTGTTGAGTATCTGCAGCAACACAGTGCCACAGGCACATGGTGCAAGCTGCCAGTGGACCTACCATTCTAGGGTGTGGAGAATGGTGACCCTCTTCTCACAGCTCCACTAGGTGGTGCCCCAGTGGGGACTCTGTGTGGGAGCTCAGACCCCACATTTCCCTTCCTCACTACCCTAGCAGAGGTTCTCATGAGGGCCCTGCCCCCACAGCACACCTCTGCCTGAACATCAAGGCATTTCCAACATCTTCTGAAATCTAGGTGGAGATTCCCAAACCTCAGTTCTTGACTTCTGCCCTCCCACAGGCCCAACTCCACATGGAAGCTGCCAAGGCTGGGGCTTGCACCCTCTGAAGCCACGGCCTGGGCTTTACCTTGGCCCCTTTTAGCCACACCTTGCGCGGCTGGGATGCAGGGGACCAAGTCCTGAGGCTGCACTCAGCAGCAGCAGGGGGGGCCCTGGACCTGGACCAGGAAACCATTTTTCCCTCCTAGGTTTGCAGGCCTGTGACAGGAGGGGCTTCTGGGAAGGTCTCTGACCTTCCCTGGATACATTTTCCCCATGTCTTGGCATTAGCATTTGGTTCCTTGTTACTTAGGCAAATGTCTGCAGCTGGCTTGAATTTCTCCCCAGAAAATGGGTTTTTCTTTTCTACTGCATCTTCAGGCTGCAAACTTCCAAACTTTTATGCTCTGTCACATCTTGACTGCTTTGCTGCTTAGAAATTTCTCCCACCAGATAACCCCAAATCATCTCTCTTGTGTTCAAAGTTCCACAGATCTCTAGGGCAGGGACAAAATGCCGCCAGTCTCTTTGTATAGCAAGAGTAACCTTTACTCCATTCCCAACAGGTTCCTCATCTTCATCTGAGACCACCTCAGCCTGGATTTTGTTGTTCCATATTGCTGTCAGCATTTTGGTTAAAGCCATTTAACACGTCTCTAGGAAGTTCCAAATTTTCCCACATCTTCCTGTCTTCTGAGCCCTCCAAGTCTCTAGGGAGTTCCAAACTTTCCCACATTTTCCTGTTTTCTTATGAGCCCTCCAAACTGTACCAACCTTCACCTGTTACTCAGTTCTAAAGTTGCTTCCACATTTTTGGGTATCTTTACAGCAGCACCCCACTCTACTGTTAACAATTTACTAGATTAGTCCATTTTTATGCTGCTATGAAGAAATACCCAAGACTGGATAATTTATAAAGAAAAAGAGGTTTAATGAACTCATAGTTTCACATTGCTGGGGAGGCCTCACAATCATTGAGGAAGGTGAAGGAAGAACAAAGGCATGTCTTATGTGGTGGCAGGAAAGAGAGCTTGTGCAAGGCAACTCCCCTTTAGAAA
This sequence comes from Rhinopithecus roxellana, assembly GCF_007565055.1. NCBI lineage: Eukaryota > Metazoa > Chordata > Mammalia > Primates > Cercopithecidae > Rhinopithecus > Rhinopithecus roxellana. The sequence goes on from NC_044550.1 coordinate 191,750,000, forward strand.
ACCATTAGATCTTGTGGGGCTTATTCACTACCACAAGAACAGTGTGGGGGAAACCACCTCCATGATTCGATTACCCCACCTGGCCCTGCCCTTGACACATGAGGATTACTACAATTCAAGTTGAGATTTGGGTGGAAAAACAGGCAAACCATACCAACTGCCCTGTGTTCCACTCCCCTCACATTTGGTATTCCATAAATACTTACCAGTCTTTTTGCTTTATGAAGTGAAGCACTCAAGCCCTCTTATTACTTACGTTTTAAGATGGCACAGAGTGTTACAAAAACTCAAGTTTACCTAACTACAAGAGAAGAAAAGCCAGATAAATTTGCTGAAGTAGTGTGACCTTCTGCATTTATGTGACATCAGAGACGTCTGGTTTTGGATCCCAAAAAGGAACAGGTGGGATAACCTGTTAAATATGAACCAGATGGGAGGTCGAATATGTAGCAAAGTTCTCATAAAATGCCACTGAAATAAAGTGATGTGAGAAACCAGACAAGGCACGTTGTAGAAATACCTTGCTTTTATAGGAGTTTAGCTCAGTAGGAATTACCAGATACATTAGAGATACTAATGATTTGTAACTTCTGGATATCATTTCCTCTGGTAGTCTTCATCAAATTGAACTTTTCAGAGAACACATGTGTTTAATGTATACCTCCCTCTCTCAATGGCTCGTCATGTGTTACTTAATGATGGGGGGCGTTTACATACTGAGAAATTCAGTCATTAGTCAATTTCATTGTTGTGCAAACATCATAGAGTATACTTAAACTTATAAACCTAGATGGTGTAGCCTTCTACACTATATACCATATGGCCTATTGCTAGATAGTATAACAGTCATCTGCAGTAGTACTTTGATTTGGTTTTCAAACGTCAGATTACTAGCCTTTATTTTTATGAAATAAAGGTTTTTTTAAAACTATCATTTTTTTTTTCTGATAATAATGGCCAGTATTTCTGTTAAAACAGTCAATGTTGTTAGTAGTAGTTAATCATACCTATCAATTATTGAGCTCTTACTATGTAAGATATATATATATACCAATAAGCCATATGGTATAGCAGTAAGCTATATTACCTATACCAGGTAGCCTGTTCCTAGGCTACTAACTTATACAGCATGTTATTTACTGAATACCATTGTAGGCAGTGGTAAGAAAATGGTTAGATTATAAACATACAAAAGTTAGAGTAAAAATATAGTACTATGATCTTATGGTACCACCTTCATATATGTGATTGCCATTGACCCAAACTTCATTATGTGGCACATGACTGTAGAAATAAATTCTATGCAATTTCTTTTCTACAGAAACATTTCTGGTCATAATTTATCAAGTTATGTTGACATTTCAGAAAGCAAAGACGAAGTTCCATTTGAGGAAATACAGTGCTGATGGGTCTCAGTTAAAGAGTTTTGGTTGTACTCTATTTGCACTGAATCTTATGTAGTTTGTTTTTTGTAACCATAAAACTCTCATAAAGTGACATTCTGTTTTCAGGTCTTCGTCTTTTTTTCCTAATTATATGATGGATCAGTATTGCCTATAAGTGATTGTTTTATCTAATTAGCTTGCTGTTACTTGAAATCTAAAACAAAGCTATTTTGTTCATTTTTTTGTTCTTTGGCTGTTTGAATTAAACACAATGGAAACTGAGAAACAACTACTGATAGATATACCAGAAATATAAAATTCCCAAGATACTAAACCAGTTTTATGCATTGTTAAACTACTCATGGAATAGGAAAACAGAGAAAAATTTCATAAAGTAGGAGGCATTTCTGTGTGATATTAGTCTGTAAACAGTCACTGATCTCATTTGTCCAAAGCTATCATTTGTTTTCTATAACATTCAGGTCAAATCATGTAACTAGTCCCAAAATGACCATGCATAAAGATGAATGTTTCTGGGCTGGGCACGGTGGCTCATGACTGTAATCCCAGCACTTTGGGAGGATGAGATGGGCGGATCACGAGGTCAGGAGATCCAGATCATCCTGGCTAACAGGGTGAAACCCCATCTCTACTAAAAAGACGAAAAACTAACGGGACGTGGTGGTAGGCGCCTGTAGTCCCAGCTACTTGGGAGACTAAGGCAGGAGAATGGCATGAACTCAGGAGGCAGAGCTTGCAGTGAGCCAAGATTGCGCCGCTGTACTCCAGCCTGGGTGACAGAGCGAGACTGTGTCTCAAAAAAAAAAAAAAAAGAAGAAGAAGAGGAAGGTTTCTTTTTATCAAGAATTTAATTTCCAAATTCAGGATGTTTAACAATTGAGCAAAGAATTATGATATTTGCTAGTCTTTACTGTCTTGCTCATGCTAAATCAAATCATTTTGACTATTTGAAATTACTCAAAAGATAAGACACGGTAAATTAGCCATGGAACAGAGGATTGCAGCCAGCTCATTGTAAGTAGAGCATATATATATTATTTGCTTATTAGCCATTGAAGTCTTTGTATTTCAAAAGAATGGTATATTTCATGTTTATGAAAGTATCTAATTATAACCAATATTTTATCCTCTTCTTTGCCCTGTTTAATAGACTCTTTCGGACTTGAAGAATAAATAAGCCTGATATTTACTTCTCTTCTTCTGTATGTTCATTTAAATTATGGTACCTTTGAATAAGGATTTTTGTCATGTTTTATATTATAAGTTAGAAGAAATGCTGTATGACTCTTTTTTCAAAGTGTTGTACTACATTTGGGAAAATTAAAAATGCTGTTAAAGGTAACATAGCTCTTTGGAAAATGGATAATATGATAGGGAGTGAGACATTGAGGGAGGAAGGGGAGTTGAATTATACTGGGCTAATAATATTAGGTAACATTCCTTTAGTTCTTATTACATACTAGAAACTACTTAACTTGCTTTACAGTGAAGAAAAACTCACAAAAAGGTCCCTGAATGAATGCAAAGTAGGATATTATACAATTGGCAGTTGACTCTAGTACTTTGTCTTACCTCCTGACTAGCTTACATTTTTACCTTTTTCAAGGTTATGAGGTGGTGAGGAGAGCAAACTGAGCAGTAAATTATTAGTCAGCCTTGCTTTGGAAGCAATCCTGTCATCAACAGTGCAGCCATGTAGGGTCGGCCCAGTCTCCTCTGACTGAGGAAATGAGTACTGACTAACCTATAGATTTCCTATAACAACTTCCGTTGTCCAGGACATTTCATAGGGTCCTGAGATCCTGAATCATACTCCTTAGCTGACAGTGATTGCTTGGTAGTGCCAAACTTCAAGCAGGACTAGAACAGATTTGGAACTAGGAACACATTCCTGAAACTTAGGGTCATTAGCTAGAGAGGCTCATCTTTTTTACTTAACTTCCAAGTAATGTGACTCCTTTTGTTTGGACCCCACTTAGTGTATTATGCCCTTTTGTTGTATTAACTCCTAATCGTTGTGTTTAGGTGCTATTCTCATCTTCCTTTTACAGGTGAGAAAACGGGACTATAGACACCCAAGTAACTACTCAAGGGCATGCATCACTAATAACAGAGCTGGGATTTGAATTTAGATGTATTGACTATAGAGCAGATACCCTGAGCCACTTTTTTGTTCAACTACTGTACCACATAGCCCAGGATTCCAGGTCTAGGTAGTTAACTAACCTTTCAAGCTTGTTTATCTTGCATTTTCTCTGTGACTTACATTATAATGTTTATCTTGCATTTTCTCTGTGACTTACATTATAATGATTCTGTTCATCTAACAGAGCAGAATGCTTCTCCTTTGAAGCATTCATTCATTCATTCAGTAAACATTTATTGAACATTCTCCAATAGGCTTTGTGTTGGGGATAAAACAGTGAACAGAACCTAGGGCAGGTTCCTTAACCTCTCTAAGCCTTAGTTTCTTCACCTGTAAAGTGGAGTTAATAATAGCAAGTTCTAGGTTTTTGGAAGTAAATACATGTTGTAGTGCTTAACATAATACCTGGCATTTAGTAACTACTAGAAAAGTTCAATGTTTCTTCTTACAGTAATTTTTGTAAGATATTCTTATAATGATTTCCATATAGGTTGAAATATAGTAATTGAGATTGAAATGAATCTACCTCAACAGAGTTTATATACTAGTGAAGGAAAACTGATTAAATAAAACATTTGGGAATTAGAAAAAATATTCTACAGTTGACACACAGTATGGCATTTTGTCACTCTAAGATGCCATCAGTTATAAGATACGTCATTATTTTATGTAACTTACTGAAGAAATACGCTGAGAAAATGGTGCTGAGAAATCACCAACTGCAGGAGACATTCTGACTTCACAAATTTAAAATATGAAAAAAAATTATCCTAGATATAGAAGAAAATTTTGTTGTTTAGGAGTTAGGGAAGATGATTTATTCTGTTTTGTAATACTAAAGCTTTATATAATGTTTTGGGATATTATTTTATGACTAGAACATAAAAAGATGATTAAATATGTTTTTAAAAATGAAAAAGGTTAAGTGCTCAGTTAAAAGCTGGCTGGTATCTTCTGTGTGGCACTAGAGAATCTATATTAATAACTGCTTTCTCTTATAGCTGTTTCTGCACTTAAAGAGTCCAGAATTGGTTTCCACTTGGAGAGGTTAGGGAAAAAAATTAAAAATTTCTGAGCTAGCTTTCATTGAAAATGAAGATCTCAGGCTTAACGGCATTCTGAAAAGAGGTCTGAGTTTTAAAATAACAATCAGTAAATGGGGTACCCTCTTTTAAGCAGCAGCAGCATATCCAGATTTGAAGTAAATTCAATAACTTCATGATGCTACGCACTGTAAAGGAAATTTTTGTAGGCATCATTTCTCTAAATGACACTTTTCAAGAAGGGTTACAAATTTTTTAATGTGATTTTTATGGGTTTTTAAAATTTCATAAAATCATAAAACTTTATAAATGGAAAAGTTCTTAGAAGTCATCTAGTACAACCTTTTATTTTTCAGAAGAAACAGATACTCCTAGAATTTAAGAGAAGAGACATGTAATTCTTTTGTGGCCCAGACAAGACTAGAACTCATGTCTTCTGATTTAATGCTCTTTGAACTATACTACTACTGTTTCATATATTATCAGGATTTAGGATAGAAAAAGTGCATTTATTTCAGGGTAAAAATTCTCATGTATCTAAATATTTATGAAGAATTTTTTTATGTTTTAAGAAACTCTAGTAGTCACAGCTTAGATACTTTTAGCCACTATTATTTGTATGTCCATTTTGAAAGTTGGTAAAATCAAGGGCATTTTTCTGGTAAACAGTTTTTCCCAGTTTATACCTAATTGCCTTATATATAACATAGTTTCACATTGGTAAATTTTAAATAGTAAACAGTAAATAGAAATGCTGAGGAAAACAAAGCAAAAGAAGAAATGGAAAATGTGTAACAGATTTTCTCTTAATAATAGTTTTATGTGGTATGAAAGTTCTATGAATTTTTTTATTTGTATTTTGTCTATAAGTTGTGACTAAGTACTATAGCATACTTTTTCAAAGGCATGAGATGAGTTTCCTTAGAGAGATGGCCTGTTGCAGCATTTTACTAGAAACTGGGAATTCTTTGTTATTGTTGTAGGACACATAGGTTTCTTACTGTAGCTATCTCACCTTTAAAATCAAAGTTTGCCTGCATTTTACATGTACCATGAAAATTATCGTAAGTAGTGCTTTAACTCAGAGCAATATATGTTGGCTAGCCTTCTTTTTTGGGCTTTCTTACAAGCCAGTTTTGACTGTGGGTGTGTGAGAAGGTAGATTTTAAGAAAATGAGGCCGGGAATGGTGACTCAGACCTGTAATCCCAGCACTTTGGGAAGCTGAGGTGGGTGTATCACGTGGTCAGGAGATCGAGACCATCCTGGCCAGCATGGTGAAACCCTGTCTCTACTAAAATACAAAAAATTAGCTAGGTGTGGTGGCGAGTGCCTGTAGTCCCAGCTACTCAGGAGGCTGAGGCAGGGGAATCGCTTGAACCTGGGAGGTGTAGGTTGCAGTGAGCTGAGATTGCGCCACTGCACTCCAGACTGGGCGACAGGGCGAGTCTGTTTCTCAAAAAAAACAACAACAACAACAACAAAAAAAGTGAACAAATTTACGTGCCTACCATTTGGGACTTGTTATGATATTTAAGATGTATACTAGGAAAAAATATTTTAAAATTAAAGATGAATATATAAGATGCTGGTGTATAATTTGGGTAGGGCATTTTATTTTATTGGAGGAGTTAGTAAATTCATGTATTCTGTGAAATTTTTAGTACTGAAAAATAGAACCAGTATAATAATTACCATAATGGGAGTGAGGTTTCTTAGAAATAGGGATAAGCAAATTTTTTTCTGAAACAGGCCAGTTAGTAAATGTTTTCAGGTTTTTGGGCCATACAGTCTGTGTTACCACTATTCATCTCTGTTGCTGTAGTGCAAAAGCAGCCATGGAAAATATGTAATCAAATGAGAAAACGGTTGGTCAGATTTGGTCTGTGCCTATAGTTTGCCTACCCAAGTTTTAAGATACCATAATATTCTTTTGATCTGTGGTCCTATATGTCTTTTTAATAGGAATAATTTGGAAAGGGGGCTTGACTTTTGAAGGGAAAAGAGAGTTAATGCTTTGGGAATGTCTGGATTATATATTAGGTGAACATTTTCCCCTACTGTGTTGCTTATGTCTAGCAGATAATAAAGTTTTATGAAATCATTTCATTATGTTAGTGATTAAACATTTGTATTTAAACTTTTTCATAGAGTTGTTTTTGATTTCCTAGGATGTCAGTTTTATGGATTTTGTTTCCTACTGAAGCTTTGAAAGTCAGCCAAGAATATTTCTCAGTTCATAAAACATTTTCACTATGCTTTTCTCTAGCTAGCTTTCAGTGATCTGTGGAAATAAAGAACAAAGACAGTATGGGTAATAGGAATGCAAAGAATTATCATCACCTAATCTTCAGCATTAATTACAGCCACTGTTTCCCTCTACAACAAATAGCAAATTGGAAAAGTTTGAGTTTCACTGCCTTTTATTTAGAAGTACCTGATTGGAGGTGTCAATAATACATTTCTAAATATGAATATTTATTAAAAGTAATGAATTAAGTAGCTGCACATAGATGCTACATAATAACAGCATAGAATCACAATTTTAAATCTCAAAAGGACCTGTGTATATATTATTTAAATTTGCTCCCTCATTCATACCTGCCAACAAGAATGAAATCTTCAAGGAAATGAAAATGTCTTCATCCTCTTACCTCAGATGTCCACTACAGCACCTAGCAAAGATGCACACAGGTAGTTTTTTGAATAAGGGAATAGAAACTCAGAGAAACTAGAGATTATGATCACTCTGCTGGTTATTCAGAGTTCGACTTAGTACCATATATGAACAAATTTTCTTTTAAAATTTGAGACTTTTAAAATTTAAACTGAGACTCTTACAGAATTTTTTCTCCTGCATTAATGTTCATAGAAGCATCATCATCTTCATGGTAAAGAATCATTGGTAAGCTTTGGAATAATTCACCTCTCAAAGAACTCCAAAAAGAATTAATGAAGTGCTAAGCCGTGTTAAAAATATTTAATGGTTTGTGAACACACTAAATTTAAAAGTGAGTTTGACTCACAAAACTTTGGCAGTGCGCCAAGTATACAGAAATGATAGATATTCTTTTTAATGTAGCTGTTAGCAGCAGTAATTAAAGGCCAACAAAGGATAGCATCAGTGATGAGCATCATACATTTTAGGCCAGTGAGAACACATTTTGAAAAAGACTGCTGCCATCCATGCTGTATTAATTAATTTGTAGAAAGGTCTCCGTGTTACTCTCTGCACAAAAGGCCATTCAGTCACTCTTATTTTATTGTAGGGTAATTTAACAGTCTTTTTTTTGCGTAAGCAAGCACCTAAGTTAGTAGGTTCCAAATCCTGTATTTCTACAACCATACTTAAAGCACATAAATAATGATCCTGTGTTATCAAGAACAAATGCTGTATAGAATCCTGTGGCACCCTCTTCCCAAACAAAAGCTGAGTTGACTGGGAATACACAAAGAAAGAGGGTAGGTAGAAAAAAAAAACAGATGAAGAGAACTTTTGATATAGATTCAAAAAACCAAAGAAATACGGATTTTCTTTTTATTGGCCTATTTCCTGAGTCAAGCATTTCTGCATCTGAGCACAGAATCTTACAGTATGTTGTTAATAATATTTTGTCTATTTTAGAAGGATTTACTTAAAAAATTTGTTTAATTATAAAAATATCTGAAAAGTATAAACATTCTTATCTGGAAATCTTAGCTATGTAAAATAAATAATTACTTGAAGAATTTGAGAAGCTAAGCAATTACTACATTTGAACAACTAAAACAGTTAAGACTAAAATGTGAAGTACTTTAATTACCAATGTCTTAATAATCTCCTAGTAATATAGTAACAAAATCTCTGTTAGGAGTGTATTAAAGGCTGACTGTTCTGGGCATGCCTCATAGTTATGTAGTATATCAGAGGAGCAGTTCTGATCTTAGTATTTGCTTGGTGGTTTTCATGGCAAAATTTAAGGAAGTTTGATACTTTGAACCATATTGTAAGTAAGGCTAAGTAAGGAACTGACTGTTAATCTGGATGCATCTGTTGACCTGTGCTGTTTGACGCTTCTGAAAATCTTCTACCAGACATCACATTCTTGCTTTATTTCAGCAAATATTTACGTGTCACACACCTGTTAGTTTAATTTACAACTTTGAAAGATTTAAAAGGTATCTTCATTATGCCAATTACAGTGCTGACACAATGACTGAAAATTAATATTTAATTAATTTTTACAATTATAATTATTATAATGCCCCAAACTGCTATCTATTGACATTTTCTTTGTGCTAAGTACTATGCTAGATCCTTTATATGTTTTATTTAATTTTGAGGAAGTGTCTTAGTCCCCTTGGGCTGTTAAAACAGCATAGTTTAGTCTGAGTGGCTTAGAAACAAAAAGTTTGTTACAGTTCTGGAGGTTGTGAACTGTAAGATCAAGGTGCTGTCACATTTGATATCTGGTGAGGGCTGCTTCCTTCTTTATAGAATGCCATCTTCTCACTGTGTCCTTACATGGTGAAAGGGGCCAAGGAGCAGTCTGGGGACTTTCTTACAAGGATACTAATCCATACATGAGGTCTCCACCTTCATGACCTAATTACCTCCCAGAGATCCACCTTCAGATACCATCACTTTGGGGGTTAGATTTCAACATAGGCATTTTGGGAAGAGACAAATACTCAGTCACACTCACTAGGCAAGTATGATACTTAGCATGTTTTGACTGAGAAAACCGAGGCTCACAGACAACAAACAAGGTGAAATGTTGCCGTTTGAACCCAAGCATATTAAATATCAAAGTCCTTTCCCAAATTCAAAGCAACCTTGCCAATGAGTACTAGTCAATGAAGGTTTATTGGTTTTCTTTGGGTTATTGTTTCTTATGATTATTATAGATTCCTATTTTTTACTTTACTATTTCTAGATCTGTGATATTAGGAAAATGGCACGTTTAAAAGCATTTAATCTGCTTAAATTTCTAGATAGTTTGCTGTCAGAAAATAAGTTTGAATTGACATATTAATTTTCCTTATTATTTCTTGTGTTGGATTATGTTCATGATATCAGTGCATGCAGGTTCAGGATTGGGAAAAAAATCTTTTCAAAAAATGTCTTTTGGCCGGTGGTAGATTGAACTCTGAGTTTAAGAATCACTTGTTTCTCGGGCCGGGTGCAGTAGCTCACGCCTGTAATCCCAGCACTTTGGGAGGCCAAGGCAGGTGGATCACCTAAGATTGGGAGTTCAAGACCAGCCTGACCAACATGGAGAAACCCCATCTCTACTAAAAATATAAAATTAGCCGGGCGTGGTGGCAGGTGCCTGTAATCCCAGCTACTCAGGAGGCCGAGGCAGGAGAATCGCTTGAACCCAGGAGGCAGAGGTTGCAGTGAGCTGACATTGCGCCCTTATGCTCCAGCCTGGACAACAAGAGCGAAACTCCGTCCCCCTCCAAAAAATAATCACTTGTTTCTTTTATCCTGTGTTTGAATGAAAACTATACAAATGTAATGAATATTGTCTGTGTTAGTGTGGAATTTTTACTGGGAAATCATGGCAAAATGGAAAAATACATGCTTTTATGTCACTCCCTATGTTAACAGTTTATACAAATCTGCAGTTACGTAGAGCGCATGCAGCTTTTACATCTCTATAATAGCTGACAAAGGTAACTTGTGTGTCTTTCTGCCTTTATAGGATATCTTATTAATCTAAAATAGGTTCCTGCTGAATGTTGATCATAATCTGAAATCTAGTTTATCATGTAGGTGATAAGCTAGATTACTCAAGACATTATTGATTTTGGACACATATCAAATGGTTTTTGCTTTCATATTTTTCAAGTTTTGTTGATTATTTCTTCATTGTTAAATATTTCTTCAGTACAGCTTCCTTTCAACTGTAATAAATAATAAGCTTTTGTTTTTCTTCTAGAGTACTGATTAAAAGATGGCTGTAGTAGATATTTCAGCTTTACTCTGGCACATTGGCGTATTTGGCTTACAAAATTTTAAAAACTTATTTATGATGGAATGAGTATAGGCTCTGGAATCAAGTGAATGTGTATTTAAATCCCAACTCTTTTATTTGCTGGTTGTGGAATCTTAAGCCATTCAACCTTTCTATCTCAGTTTTTTAATGGCCCTTACAGTAGTATTTACCTTATAGCACTATTATTGGGATTAATGAACTAATACCTGTAAGGCATGACACAGAGCAACTTATACATGTGTCACCTCTTATTAATACAGTGGCTAGGAAGTAGGTATTCAGTGAACAATGAACAATAGGTAATCTTCATAATTACTTAATTTCCCCTCACAGCACTGTGTGGGAAGCCAGAATTCTGCATTTTCAACACTAGAAGTGAGGCACAGGTAAACTTCCTAGTGTAAACAGAATTATATACTGAGCTTTATTAATGCTGCAAAAAAATGGTTTATCAGAAACAAAGAGGTTTAATTTTGATTATGGGAATCAGATATCTTTTGAGGAGATTATTTTTAAAACAGTCCAAAAAAGTGAGCAAGGAAACTTAAGAAATCCTTGATGTTGTTCGACTCTCTTAAATATTTGTCAAAATGTAATTGTCAGCTGTATAACATAGCTGGAATTTTAAACATCCATAATTTACCATAATTTTAAACATTATGAGAAAATGCAGTATGTGCAACACAATGTAATTTTGCTTTTCTCTAGAGCTGTTTTTCAAGAAGTCCAGTCTAACATGCATTTCTTTAGTTCAAAAGTTTCATGATATTGGAAATGATTTATTCAAAATGCATTTGTTTATGGAAGAACCAACCTCTTTCCTAGGGATAGAGATTGTATTCTATAGGTAAATTTATTACCATAATATTAACATGTTTTATTTGGAGTTATATGTAATGTTTGTGTTCACATTTTAATTGACAAAAATTGTGTGTACAATGTGATGTTTTGCTGTATGTATACACGTAAAATGATAACATAAAGCTAATTGACATATCTATATCCTCACATATTTGACACATTTTGTGTGATGAGAGCTTTTAAAATCTACTGTCTTAGCATTTTCAAATATGTAATACATTATAATTATCGTTACCATGCTGTATGTCAAGCTTTTTAAGATGTTTAAAACATGAATTCTTAATCTTTTTTTTAAACTGAAAAAAAAAATGGTTACGTTCTCCTGCCTATCTCCTTTTCTTTCTTCTTTCTCTTAAGGAAATGATGTTAAAATATTTTAGTTTTTTTAAAACTTATAAGCTGTATCTTTATTATAGATTTTTACTTTTTGAAACAGTATTGACAAAAATGATGTTTTAAAATAATTTTATTCTTCATGAATTATAACTTGTTTATTTGTATACATGCTTAGAATTCTTAAAAATATAAATTTATCTCTCCTATTTTTTTTTATTCTTACAAAATATCAAGGAACTAGAATAATGTTATCATCTTTAAGGTATTTATGTGGTGAAAATGTAATTCATACTCCTCCCAAACTTTGCTATGGAAGGGGAGAATATTTTTTGAAAGAAATTTCTTTTATATGTTTCTTCCTGTCCAAACTCATTTTCTCTCAGGTGGTTCTGCTCATTACTACTTCTTTGTCAAAGAAAACTCTCAAGTATATAGGTTTCTTAATCTTAGCAATTTATTTTGAAAGACGTTCACATTGGATTTGTCAGGTCAACTAAAGAAAGGAAAACTAAAGCAGTATCTAAAACATTTAGATGTATTGTTGACATTTTTAATCAGTGAACATTTATAAGTGTATATGCAAACAAGTAGTACCATAACATCTACAGTTTTTGTTTCTAGAATAATTCATAATTAGGACTCAGAAACACCCTGTTTGTACCTGTTTTACTGTTAGTCACTGATTGCAGAAGTTATTTTGCGTAGATAACTTTTGGAATAAATCTTAAATGTAAATGGTGGTCACAGACTGTTCTTTAGTTAGCAGTAATTTTATTGCCTTTAGCATTTCATAGTTTTGAGGCCATTCTTGATCCCTTTGATTTCTTTCAATAGTTTTGGGACATTTTCAGGTAGTTTTTTTTTTTTTTTTTTTTGGCAGAGTCTCGCTCTGTTGCCCAGGCTGGAGTGCGGTGGCACGAACTTGGCTTACTACAGCCTCCGCCTCCCAGGTTCAAGCAATTCACCCTGCCTCTGCCTCCTGAGTAGCTGGGATTACAGGCACACACCACCACGCCTGGCTCATTTTCGTATTTTTTAATAGAGATGGAGTTGCAGCATGTTGGCCAGGCTAGTCTTGAACTGCTGGCCTCAGGTGATCCACCCGTCTTGGCCTTCCAAAGTGCTGGGATTACAGGCATGAGCCACTGCGCCCAGCCTCAGGTAATGTTTTTTAAGATATGGCTTTTATTCCCTTCTCTCATAAGGGACTCCAATTATACATTTTTTAAGGCCTTTCCACTGGGTTCCATATGCCTTTTGCACTCTATTCTGTTTCCATTCTTTTTTTTTTTTTTTCACTTTGTGTATTCATTTGGATGCTTTCTAGTAACCAGTCTTCCATTTTAAGAATCCTCTGTTCTGTTTTCACTAATCTCCCATTAAGCCTATCTTTTGAATTCTTAATTTTATTTATTATAGTTTTTAGGTTTAGGATTTCCCTTTGATGGTTTTCTTATGGATTCCAAGTCCCTGGTGAAATTCAGCTTTTTAAAAATTTTGCTGTAGTTCATGTGAATTTTTGTTTTTACTGTATTAGCCTTATCTCTTGCCAGATTGTATTTCAGCTTGTTTCACAGATTGTAATTCACTAGGATCTCTCCTCTTCTTAAGAGAAAATTAAAAGGGAGATGGGATTAAAGCTGAATGATACTCTAGAAAGCCTTTTTCAAAAAATTTCTTCTTTCATTTATAGAATGTAGGGTTTTGAGGAATTGGATGAATAGAGATGTCTATGCTTTTGTTGAATACATGGTATTTTGGGCTCTTCTCAATTGTTCGATTTCTTTTTTTGTGGGGGTTGGGGATGGTGTCTTGCTCTGTCACCCAGGCTGAAGTGCAGTGGCGACATCTTGGTTCACTGCAACCTCTGCCTCTTGGGTTCAAGCCATTCTCCTGCCTCAGCCTCCCGAGTAGCTGGGATTACAGGCGCATGCCACCATACCCAGCTAATTTTTGTGTATTTTTTTTTTACTAGAGATGGGGTTTCACCATGTTGGCCAGACAGGTCTCGAACTCCTGACTTTGTGATCCGCCCCCCTCGACCTCCCAAAGTGCTGGGATTACAGGCATGAGCCACTGTGCCTGTCCTGTTTTATCTCTTTATAATCACTGTTTTTACTGTAGCTTACTTAATGCCTTGTGTTGAGTTGAGCGTCTAAAGCAATTAGGATATTGGTAATGTTTCTGTTTGTGAAATGATTTACCCAATCTTGGCTCACTGCAACCTTTGCCTCCCAGGTTCAAGCGATTCTCCTGCCTCAGCCTCTCATGTAGCTGGGATTACAGGCGCCCGCCACCATACCTGGCTAATTTTTGTATTTTTTAGTAGAGGCAGGGTTTCACCATTTTGCTGAACCTGGTCTCAAACTCCTGACCTCAAGTGATCCACCTGCTTTGGCCTCGCAGAGTGCTGATTTACCCATTCTTAAAGTAACTTTAGATGAGTACATGTTAATAGAATGGGATAGTGTGTCAATGAGCTGTCAGCACTTAAAAAATGCCATTAGAAAGCTTCCTGAACTAGCCGGGCACTGTGGCTCACGCCTGTAATCCTAGCACTTAAGGAGGCTGAGGCAGGTGGATCACCGGTTGGGAGTTCGAGACCAGCCTGACCAACATGGAGAAACCCCATCTCTACTAAAAATACAAAATTAGCTGGGCGTGGTGGCACATGCCTGTAATCCAAGCTACTGGGGAGGCTGAGGCAGGAGAATCAATTGAACCCGGGAGGCAGAGGTTGCAGTGATCCGAGATCGTGCCATTGCACTCCAGCCTGGGCAACAAGGGCAAAACTCCATCTCAAAAAACAAACAACAACAGCTACAACAAAGAGAGCTCCCTGAACTGGGTGCAGTGGTTTATGCCTATAATCTCAGCACTTTGGGAGGCAAAAGTGAGACAATCGCATGAGCCCAGGAGTTCCAGACCAGCCTGAGCAACATGAGACTCCCATCTCTAGAAAAAATTTTTAAAAATTAGCCAGGCATGGTGGTGCACAACTATAGTTCCAGCTACTTGGGAGGCTGAGGCAAGATCACTTGAGCCCAAGTGTTTGAGGCTACAGTGAGCCAAGATGGCACCACTACACTCCAGTCTGGGCGACAGTGAGACCCGGTCTCAGATTAAAATGGCTGCATGAACGGTTTTTTTCTTACCTGTGATTTAAAACAAATTCAAAATCAAAAACAGTTATATGGTTTTAGTTTTTCCTTATTTTCTGATGAGTTCTTATGTAAAAACTGCTTATAATAAAGGTTAGATATTATAGTCTTTTAACTTAGTTATCTGTTAATGTGTACCGTAATTCATGTTTACAACATTAATCCTAGGGTTTAAGATACAAAATTATTTTTTAATTATATGATGAAAATTTATATACATTTAGATTGCCTTTATTTATATTTTATTTGTTTTTTTAGAGATTGGGGGAGTCAGTCTCTTAGCCTTTTTTTTGGGTGGGGGGTGATAAACAAGTAAACATAGAAGAGAGTACCAGTCAGTATATATTCAGTGACATTTTATATCTTGGGTTAGGGATTTTTTTCCCCCTCTTAAAGGAGAATTTTTGCTTTTGACCCCCAGAAGAAATCAATGTAGAAATAAAGACAACTGCAACATTGTCTTTAGCCTTATTTTGAACTCAGGCCTATCTACTGAGTACTATCTACTATATACTGAACTCAGGCCTATCTATCTTTAAAATACTTCCATCTAGATGTTTCAGAAGTACCACAGATTTATACTTGTTTTTTCTGGTGCAGTTGTTATTCTACCCAAGATCATTTTGGGGAAACTCAAACCCTGTGCTTTGTGTGTGTGTGTGTGTGTGTGTGTGTGTGTGGTGTGTGTGTGTGTAAATGAAATTTTTTTTTTCGGTTTTTTGGGACAGAGTCTCACTTTGTTGCCCAGTCTGGAATGCAGTGGCGTGATCTCGACTCACTGCAAGCTCCGCCTCCCAGGTTTACACCATTCTCTTGCCTCAGCCTCCTGAGTAGCTGGGACTACAGGCGTATGCCACCACGCCCGGCTAATTTTTTGTATTTTTAGTAGAGACGTGGTTTCACCATGTTGACCAGGATGGTCTCGATCTCCTGACCTTGTGATCCGCCCACCTCGGCCTCCCAAAGTGCTGGGATTACAGGCGTGAGCCACCATGCCCGGCCCCTTTTTTCTGTCTTAAAACCACTTATTGGCTCTGTTACCTGCATGATGTCTAAGTCAAGAACTGAAAGATCTGAGATTTTGTTCTACTTCAAGGCTAACAAGTAACCTTCCACCATTTCATGGATACTGGCAGAAACCTGAGGCTCACGGGTCAGAAACAAATGATTTCATTATTCACAGCACAGCAAGCAGCAAGAATATCTGTATGTTTGTATTAGTTCCTCCTTTACACTGCATCCAAAAGAGGTGATGCATATGGGCCATATGGATATCCACACATCTGGTAGGTTGCATTACAGGAGAGGAATCCCACTCTTGGTTAACTCAGATCTTTTATATTGGGAAGTAAGGTTGCTTGCCCTTTGCCCCTGAGGGAGGTAGATAAATTGTGTAGCTTCCGAAGCTCTAACCAAACCTGCTTCTTGCTCTGGAGGGAGACATGATTTCTTGTTTTGTTCTTCACCATTTTAAGTGTACAATTCAGTGGTACTTCAGTACGTTTACAATATTATGCAGCCATCACCACTAATTCCAGAACATTTCTATCACCCGAGTTCGTGCCTTGCTCACAAGACTGAAGAAATGTGAAAGACCCATGGAGAATTATCTCCCAAAACACACATTATTTGTAAGAGAAAATCATATCTTATATAGATTATATTAATAACAAAGTAGCATGGGAGAGGGGAACAGAAGTGGATTGGATGATTCAGTTAAAAGCAGGGAACATTCTAGTTAAGGCACTTGAATGGGCACTGGGTGACAATTGCCATGTCTTTTCTGCTAGATTGTTCCTGATTTTTTTCTCTATGTGCACCTGATTTAATGCTTTTCTTCATCTAGCACATTATCTTTTGTATATTTGACATTGAACATTTGTTTGTTAAACCACCAAAAAGGTTCAGACGAGAAATCTGTTTTGACTATTGGAAGGCAGAGACAACACAAGATCAGCCTGTTCTGCTGAAGTTGTAGTTCAACCTTAATGAATGTCAAGGAATAAAAGATTGTGCATATGAGGTGTGTAGTATTAGCAGTGTTTGTGAAATCATATACCCAGTAGTACAAAACACTGATTTTGCTGCTTTTGAGTGTGCACCTAAAAACATATATTTTGTGCATTAATAATAGTCAATGTTTGGAACTGAGACTTTTGTCTGGAATCGTATAGAGGTAAACAGCATGGATTTACACAGGCTTAGTAGAAGAACTAGTTTTAAAATAAATGGTCACATCATAAGACCCAAGTCAGGTTATCAATAAATATTTATAAGTGTCTGTAACGTGCAAGCTCATGTCAGGTAATGTTCAGTAGTCTCCAACTTCAATCTAGAATGGAGATGGCTACCAAAAAGTACCTTTGGATTCCTAGGAAGCGCAGAGATTGACTCAATGGGTTTGGTTGTTATCCTAGCATCTGTTTTTTAAAAGATTCATGGGTGCTTCTAAAGCACAGCAGGGTTTCTGAACCTTTGTTTCAGGATAGCTGAAAAACTTAGAGATGAGACATTAAAGCCCTTGTAGTACCAGTCTTCTAACAGCTACCTCCGACCAGTTCTTTGTTTAGCATAAGGATTACCTTCACTTAGGGACTTTTTGAACTGTCCAGTGTCCTCCTTTGTGCTCTAATTTTCTTCTATTTTGCATTATTCAAGAAGTTGTCATGTTGTTTATTACTGTTTTTATGAGAGCAATGGTGTTAGGAATGAGGGGTTCTCTTTATGCAACACTCCTTGAGGGAATAGGGACAGCCTTCTTTAATCTTCTAATTTCTATTTCCTAGAATAGTGCCTGCCAGCTAGTGTTTGTTGAATGAATAAATTGAATTGAATGAATTGTTATACATTCTAATGAATTTATCCCCCTTATTTTTCTTCCAGTCTTCCTCCTGCCATGCCACAATGATCTTTGCCTAACGTGAGATAAAACTTACTTAGCTATTTTTTTACTTCTTGGTAAGCTCAAGTAATACATTCACACTTTCCAGTAAGACACTTGGCCATCTTACTGATTCACTAGAAGAAAAAGAGAGGATATATATAACTAAGGATAGGATCTGACATTATTTGGATGTAGCTCCTGTTAGAAGGGAAAGCAAGCAATAGCATGCATAAATTAGATGTGGCATGACCCAGGATTTTGTCTTTTGATGAAAGTAGGCCATTCCTTTGGAGCTATTTAGTTATGTTACATGAACTCCTGTAGGTAGGGCACAAAAATTAGAAGAATTTTTGGTTTCTAGTGGTGTAGTCAGTATTATCTAGTAGTGTAGTCAGGTTAACTTTTTTTTTGTTGATGTGTAACCCTCACCAGTGCTAGGAGTATAGCCCTCCTATTGATAAATCGAGTTTTTTTTATTTCTTTACTTGACTCAGAAACATTTGACACAGTTAATTCCAGCTTTTTTTTTTTTTTTTTTTTTTTTTTTTTTTTTTTTTTTTTTTTTTTGAGATGCAGTTTTAGTCTTCTTGCCCGGGCTGGAATGCAGTGGCAAGGTCTCGGCTCACTGCAGCCTCCACTTCCCAGGTTCAAGCAATTCTGCTGCTTCAGCCTCACGAGTAACTGGGACTTCAGGCGCGTGCCACCACACCCAGCTAATTTTTTGTATTTTTAGTAGAGATGAGGTTTCACCATGTTAGCTAGGATGGTCTCGATCTCCTGACTTCGTGATCCACCTGCCTCGGCCTCCCAAAGTGCTGGGATTACAGGCGTGAGCCACCGCACCTGGCCAACTTCAACTTTCTTGAAACACTATGCCCTTTATTCCTTGTTTTCCTTCCCTCTTCTCTGGTATCCCTAAAATTCATATATTAAAGCCATAACCCCCAATGTGATGGTATTTAGAGATGAAGCCTTTGGGAGGTAATTAGGTTTAGATGAAGTCATAAGGGTAGTTCCCACATGATGGGATTAGTGCCTTTATAACAGGAGATAGCAGAGAGCTAGCGCTGTCTCTTGAGTTTGTGTTCTCACTCAGTCTCTGCCATCTGAGGACACAACGAGAAGGCAGCCACCTGCAAGCCAATAAGAGAGCTCTGGCTAGAACTTGCCCATTCTGGCATGCTGATCTTGGACTTCCATCCACCTGAATGTGAGAAAATAATTTCTGTTGTTTATAACCACTTGATTTATGTTATTTTGCTCTGGCAGCCCCAGCTGACTATTGCACACCCCTTCTCCTTTGCTAATTCCTCTACCACTTCCTGTACCTAAAATACTGGTATTAACATTCTGTTCATTATACGTTTACCTTTCTTCTCATGCTATACTTTTTCTAGGTGATCTATTTCCATTCTCCAGGTACCACCTTTATGACAAGGACTGGTACAATTTGTATTCCCATTTTATACCTCTTTCTAAATCTAAATATCTAAATCTCCAGTTGTCCCACAGGACAACCCACCATGTTTACAGTTAATTTTTTTTTTCATCCAGTGACTCCATGGAGACATTAGTTTATTAGCCCTATTGATTGTATTTCCTTAATATTTCTCACATATATCCACTTTTGTCTCTTTTGCCATGATTTTGATTCAGACAGCTAACTATCCGTCCTGGATTGCTCCAACATTTTTCTAATTGACTGACATCAATAATACTCCTAAAAATTTATTTATTTTTTTCTAAATAGAATTTTCTTTAAAGTAGTTTTAGGTTCACACCAACATTGAGTGGAAAGTACATAGTTCTCTTATATATTCTGTCTCCAGAAACACACAGCCTCCCTAACTATTAACATCCTGTGGGACAGTGATAACATTTGTTACAATCTATAAACCTACATTGACACATTATTTTCACCCAAAGTCCGTAGTTAACATTAGGGTTAACTCTTGATGTTGTATATTTTGTGGGTTTGGATGAATGTGTAATAACATGTATCTGCCATTATACTGTAGTACAGAATAGTTCCACTGCATTAAAAATCCTTTGTGCCATCCCTATTCATCTCTGCCTCCTCCCTAACACCTGGCAACTGATCCTTTTATGTCTACGTAGTTTTGTCTCTTTTGGAATGTCCTATACATTCCTATGCAGTGTTCCTGTAGTTGGAGTAATGCAATATGTAGCTTTTCCAGATTGGATTCTTTCATGTAGTAGTATGCATTTAATATTCCTCCATGCCTTCTCATAACTTGGTAGCTGATTTCCTTTTAGCACAGAATAATATTCCGTTGTCCGGACCTACCACAGTTCACCCATTCACCTATTGAAGGACATCTTGGTTGCTTCCAAGTTAGGAAAACTGAATAAAGCTTCTAGGAACATCTGTATGGAAGTTTTTGTGTGGACATACGTTTTCTATTCCTTTTGATAAATATTCCCGAATGCAATTGCTGGAACCTATGGTAAGAGTATTTTTAGTTTTCTGAGAGTTTATTTTTGGAACTTCCAAACTGTCTTCCAGAGTGGTTGTACCATTTTGTATTCCCATCAGCAGTGAATGAAAGTTTCTGTTGCTCCACAGCTTCATCAGCCTTTGGTGTTGGCAGATTTCCTGATTTGGGCCATTCTAATGGATACGTAATGGTATTTTACTGTTTTTATTTGCCATTCCCTAATGATATATGATGTTGACCATCTTTTCATATGCTTGTTGTTTGCCTCTTTTCTTTGGTGAAGTGTTTGTTCAGTTTTTGACCCATTTTTTAATCTGCTTGTTTGCTTGTCAAGTTTTAAGAATTCTTTGTATGTTTTGGATAACAGTCATTATCAGATGTCTTTTGCAGATATTTTCTCCCAGTCTGTGGCTTGCCTTCTCATTTTCTTGATGTTGTCTTTTACAGAGCACAAGGTTTTTGTTTTAATAATGACCAGTTTATCAGTTGTTTTATTTGTGGAGGATGTCATTGCCCTCGTACCTAAATAGTCATTTCCGTACCCAAGGTCATCTTGGTTTTCTCTTATGCTGTCTTCTAGGTGTTTTATAGTTTATGTTTTACATGTAGCTTTGTAATCCACTCTGAGTCAGTTTTTGGAATAAGTGTAAGGGGTGTGTCTAGATTCATTTGTTTTGCATGTGGATGTACACTTGTTCCAGCATCATTTGTTAAAAGGACCAACTTTGCTCCCTTGTATTGCCTTTGCTACTATGCCAAAGATCAGCCAGCTGTATTTATGTGGGTCTATTACTAGGCTGTCTGTTCTGTTCTGTTGATCACTTTGTGTCTCTCTCTCTCTCTCTCTCTCTCTTTGTGTTTTTTTTTTTTTTTTTTTTTTTTTTTTTTTTTTTTTTTGCCAGTACCACACTGTTTTGTATACTGTCGCTTTATAGGTAGTCTTGAATTTGGATACTGTCAGTCCTGCAACTTTGTTCTTTTCCTTCAATATTGAATTAGCTATTCTGGATCTTTTGCCTTTCAGTATAAACTTTATAATGGGTTTGTCAATATTCACACAATAACTTGTTGGAATTTTGGTTGGGATTGCATTGAATCTATGGATCAAGTTGAAAAGAATTGACATCTTAACAGTGTTGAATCTTTCCGTGTGTGTGGAATATCTCTCCATTTATTTAGCTTTTCTCCATTTTTCTTTCATTATTGTTTGTATTTTTTCTCATACAGATTTTGTACAAATTTTGTTAGAGTTATAACTCAGTTTTTTTGTGGTGCTAATGTAAATGATAATGTGTTTTTTTTTATAATGTGTTTTTAATTTGAAACACTTTTTAATTGCTGATATATAAGAAAGCAGTTACTTTATGGGTTAACCTTGTATCCTGCAACCTTGCTATAATTGCTTATTAGATTCAGAAGTGTTTTTGTTGATAATTTCACATTTTCTACGTAGATGATCACATCATCTACAAAGACACTTTTATTTCTTCCTCCCCTATCTGTACCTTTTATTTTCCTTTCTCATATAGTGTGCTGTTGAAAGGAATGGTCAGAGGGGTCATCCTTGTCTTGTTCTTAATCATAGCAGGAAAGCTTCTAATTTCTCACCATTAAGTATGATGTTAGCTGTAGGTTTTTTGTAGCTGTTCCTTATCAAATTGAGGAAGTTAGGCTCTATTCCTAGTTTGCCGTTTTTTTTTTTTTTTTTTTTTTTTAACCAATAATGGGTATTGGATTTTGTGTCAAATGTTTTCTTCATCTATTTATATGATTATGAGATTTTTTTTCCTCAGTCTGTTGATGTGATGGATTAAATAAATTGATGTAATGTTACATCAGTTGTAACATCAATTGTAATGTAATATTTTCAAATGTTAAACTAGCCTTGTGTACCTGGAATAAATTCCACTTGGTTATGGCATATAATTATTCTTTTTTTCTTTATATTATTTTTTTTAAGAGACAGGGTCTCAGTCTGTCGCCCAAGCTGGAGTGTAGTGGCACAATCATAGCTGACTGCATTCTTGAACTCCTGGGCTAATGTAATCCTCCCACTTCATAATTATTTTTACATGTTGCTGGATTTGATTTGGTAAGATTTTGTTGAGGATTGTTGTATCTATGCTTATGGGCAATATTTGTCTGTAGTTTTCTTTTTTTGTGATATCTTCATTTGATTTTGGTATTCGTCTAATTGTGGCTTCATAGAATGAGTTAGGAAGTATTCCCTCTGCTTCTGTTTTCTAAAAGAGATTAGAGAACCGATATAGCTTTGTCCTTAAATATTTGGTTGAATTCACCAGGAAACTGTCTGGGTTTTGTGCTTTCTGTTTTGAAAGGTTATTAATTATTTATTTAATTTCTTTAACAGACACAGGCCTG
Organism: Rhinopithecus roxellana; assembly: GCF_007565055.1. Classification (NCBI taxonomy): domain Eukaryota; kingdom Metazoa; phylum Chordata; class Mammalia; order Primates; family Cercopithecidae; genus Rhinopithecus; species Rhinopithecus roxellana. The sequence goes on from NC_044550.1 coordinate 191,772,658, forward strand.
TTCAGTTTGTCTATTCTTGTGTGGGTTTTGGCAGATTGAATTTTTTAAAGGAATTTATTCATTTCACCTAGGTTATCAAATTTTGGGGCATAGGATGTCTTTGTTTTTTAAAATTTTCCTTTTAATATGTATAAGATCTGTAGTGATGTATCCTCTGTCATATCTGATATTAGGAATTTATATCTTTTCTCTTTTTTTCTTAGCCTGGATAGAGGCTTATTGATTTTATTGATTCTCTGAAAGATCCAACTTTTAGTTTCATTGTTTCTCTTTTTACTTCCTATTTTAGATTTCATTGATTTCTGCTCTAATTTTTATTATTTCTTTCGTTCTGCTTGTTTTAGTTTGCTCTTCTGGTTGCTTAAGGTGAAAGCTTAGTATTGTTTTTAGATCTTCTCTAATACATTAAATACTGTAAGTTTTGCTTTAAGTACTGCTTTCTCTGCATCGATAAATTTTGATAAGTTCTATTTTCTTTATCTATATATTTGTAGACAATAGAACTTTGATAAGTTCTATTTCTTTGTCTATATATTTATAGATATATATCTGTAAAACTAGTGTATCTATCAATGTGTGCGTGTGTGTGTATATATATATATTTAGAGAGAGAGAGAGAAAGAGAGACAGTCAGGGTCTTGCTCTGTTGTCCACACCACAATGTAGTTGTGCAATCACAGCTCACTAAAGTCTCAACCTCCCTGGCTCAAGTGATCGTCCTGTCTCAGCCTCCCAACTAGCTACAACTACAGACATGCATCACCATGCTCAGCTGCATTTATTTTATTTTTTATGGAGATGGGGTCTCACTGTTTTGCTAAAGCAGGTCTCCAACTCCTGGCTTCGAGAAATCCTCCCACCTCGGCCTCCCAAAGTTCTGAGATTACAGGCGTGAGCTACTGTACCTGGCCTAAAAATATATTAAAATTTCTCTTGAAGTTTCTTTTTTGTCCTATGTATTACAAGTGTGTTGTTCAGTCTTTAAGTATTTTGGAATTTTTTTTTTTTTTTTTTTTTTTTAGCTGTTTGCTGTTAACTTTTAGTTTAATTCTATTTTGATCTGAAAGCAGACATTCTATGATTTCTTTTAAATTTGTTCATGTGTGTTGTATGGACAAGAATGTGGTCTGTCTTGGTAAATGTTCTATCTGAGTTTATGAAGAATGTGTTGGCTGTTTATAGATATAAGTTATATCCAGTTGAATTGCTATTTAGTTCAACTATGTTCTTACTAATTTTTTTTTTTTTTTTTGGCCTGTTGGATCTGTCTGTTTCTAATAAAGGGATGTTGAAGTTTTCAGCTATAGTAGTGTATTCATCTGCTTCTCCTTGTAGTTCTATTAGTTTTTGCCTCACATGTTTTGCTGATTTGTTATTAGATTAATACACATTAAGGATTGTTCTGTCTTCTTAGACAGTTTACCCCTTTATCATTATATAATACCCCTTTTGGTCTCTGAGAATTTTGCATGCTTAAAGTCTGCTGTGTCTGGAATCCATACAGCCACTCCAGCTTTCTTTGGTTTAGTGTTAGCATTGTACGTCTCTCTTCATTCTTTTATTTTTAAACTATATTTGTTTTTTATGGTAAAGTGGGTTTCTTGTAAACAATATATAGTTAGGTCTCTTTTTTTTTTATTCATTCAATCTCTGTTCTTTAATTGGTGCATTTAGGCCATTGATGTGTAAAATGATTATTGATATAGTTGGATTAATATCTATCATATTTGTTACTGTTTTCTGTTAGTCGCCCTTGTTCTTCATTTCCATTTCTTCTTCTTTTTCATGGCTTTAATTGAGCATTTTATGTTATTTTATCTCTTTTCTTAGACTGCAAAGTTTTTTGGGTTTTTTTGTTTGTTTTTCAGTTGTTAACCCTAAGTTTTGCAATATATTTCTACTTTCAAATAGCCTTGTTCACTTCACAGATAGTGCAAGTACCTTATAATAACAAAATATTCCTAAGTTATCCGTCCCATGTCCCTTGTATCATTTTTGTCATTCATTTCACTTGTCCATAAACTATAGGTATCAAATACATTGTTGTTATTTTGAACAAACTTTTGTTAGATCAGTTAAAAGTAGGAAAAATTAAAGTTTTTATCTTCTTTATTTCTTCTTTCTCTTTCTTTATATAGATCAAAATTTCTGACCTATATATTAGTTTTCTTCTTTCTGAAGAACTTTAAACATTTCTTGCAAGGCACGTCTACTAGCAACAAATTCCTTATTTTTATTTGAGAAAATTTTTCTCCTTCACTTTTGAAGGATGTTTTTGCAGGATATAAAATTATACATTGGTGGGTTTTTTTCTCTCAATAATTTAAATATTTCACTTCACTTTCTTTTTGCTCACATGGTTTCTGAGGAGAAGTTAATGTAATTCTTGCTCTTGTGTAAATAAGGAGGTCCTCACCCCTCGACATGTGACTTCTTAAAGGTTTTTGAAAAACTTTTGATTTTCTGCCTATGTGTAGCTTTTTTTGTTTGTTTGTTTGTTTTTACGTTTATTCTGCTTAGTGTTCCCTGGGCTTCCTGGATGTGTATCTGACATTAATCTGGGGAAATTCTCAGTGAACATTTCTTCAAGTATTGTTCTGTTCTTTCTTATTTTGGTGTTCCTATTACACATGCTACACCTTTTGTATTTGCTCCATAGTTCTTGGATATTTTGTTCTGTGTGGTTTTATTATTATTTTTTAAATCTAGTCCAGTATTTTGTTTTTATAAAGTTTTCTTTATCCTTGCTTTTCAGTTTTGGAAGTTTGTATATATATATCCTTAAGTACAGCGATTCTTTCCTCAGCTGTTTCCAGTTGACTAATGAGCCCATCAGATGTAATCTCTATTTCTGTTACAGTGCTTTTAATCTCTAGCATTTCTTTTTGATAGGATTTCTTTTTGATTCTCACTTAGAATTTCCATCTCTCTGCTTATATTATCGTTTCTTACTTGTTGTCTACTTTGTCCATTAGAATCCTTAACATATTAATCATAGTTTTTAAAAAAACTTCCTGGTCTGATACTTCTAGTGCTTCTGCCACATTTGACTTTGGTTTTGATGTGTACTCAATTTCTTCAAACTGTAGTATTTCCCTCTTAGTAGGCCTTGTAATCTTTCTTTGATAGCCAGACATGATATACAGGATACAATGAACTGCAGTAAATGGGGCTTTAGTGATATAATGGTAAGGTGTTATGGAGAGTATTTGAAGGAGTGTTCCATGGTCCTATGATTAGGTCTCAGTCTTTTCTTTTCTTTTTTTTTTTTTTTTGAGACGGAGTCTCGTTCTGTCACCCAGGCTGGAGTACAGTGGCCAGATCTCAGCTCACTGCAAGCTCCACCTCCGGGGTTTACGCCATTCTCCTGCCTCAGCCTCCCAAGTAGCTGAGACTACAGGCACCCGCCACCACGCCCAGCTAGTTTTTTGTATTTTTTAGTAGAGACGGGGTTTCACCATGTTAGCCAGGATGGTCTCGATCTCCTGACCTTGTGATCCGCCCGTCTCGGCCTCCCAAAGTGCTGGGATTACAGGCTTGAGCCACCACGCCCGGCCTAGGTCTCAGTCTTTTAGTGAGTCTTGGACTGTGAACCTCACAGTTTTCTCCCCTTAGGTAGGACAGGATGGCTAGACGGAGCTGGAGTTTTTTATTTTCATTCTCCCATGGGAAAGGCTAGAGAGGGCTGAAGTTGGGTATTTCTCTTCTTCTGGGTCAGTTGGTCTCTAATAAAACCTCAATAACATAAGCTCTGGGAAAACATTTTCTCCTGAGGAGCAGTCCTTTTTAAGAAGAGAGTGCTCTAGTGTATTTCACAATGGGTATTTTTCCTTCCCCCTGCCCGACGCACAGGGGGATTTTTCTCAGATCTTCACTGTGAGAAGCTGGTGTAGTTCCTGAAGATAAAACTCACAAATGTGTGAGGGACCCCGCTCTACGACTCTCAGACTTGTCAAACGCTGAACCTCCAGCAGTTTGTTAATTACATTTCCGGTTTTCCTACGCTGGCACTGGCTCTCATGGAGGTTTCTCTTTGTGGGTTTCTGCTCCAGAAAGTTGTGATTTTCTGTACCTGGGCTGTCTGTCTCTCCAATTTTGGGGGCAATGATTTGCCCTGTGACCTTACTAATATGATGGATCTAAGAAGAGTTGGTTTTTCAGTTTGTTCAGCTTTTTACTTGCTCTTAGGACAGAGTGAAGACTTCCAAGCTCTTAACATTCTGGACCAGAAATTGGACCAATACTGTCCTTTTATTGTCTCTTCTCTACACTGCAAGCAACCATGATGTTTCTCAAAAACACAGATGTGATTAGGTCATGTCTCTAGTTGAAACATCTCATTAACTGTAGCGCAAAATCCAAACTCCGTGATTTGGATAACAAGGTCTTTGTTATTCAGCCTTGGTTTATTTTTCTATACTATCTTTTATGTTTTCACTTTACTGTTATGCTGAGCCATTGTGCACTTTATCCAGTTTTTAGTATCCTGTGTTCTCTCTCTTTCCCTCCTTTCACCCTTTGTTTGCCTGATACCCACCAAGTTTTTAGGTTTTACCTTAGAAACCATCTTTCTTATGACAGCACACCTTGACTCTCCTGAGACCAGTCTGTATCGCCTTCCTGAGTTTTTTCTGGTATAGAATCACAAGTGATTCGCAGAGTAGATACAATTAAAGGCCTCTGATGTAATTTATTGGCAGCCTGCAGTATTTACTATGCTTGTAGTAATTATGAAAGACCTCTTAAAGCTTTTGCCAACTGTGTTTCTACTTGAGAGTTAAACTCACATGTGGAAAAGTTATATTATGGAGAATCTTTTGAAGGGTGTTGATAGTGTTTGGCTCTGCATCTCCACCCAAATCTCACATCAAATTGTAATCTCTGTATGTTGGAGGATCTAAGAAGATCCTCCTGGTGGGAGGTGATTGGATCATGGGGGCAGATTTCTGCCTTGCAGTTCTCATGATAGTGAGTGAGATCTTATGAGATCTGATGATTTAAAAGTGTGTGGCACTTCCCCCTTCTTGCTCTGTCTCTCTCTCTCCTCCTGCCATGTGAAAAAGTCCTTGCTTCCTCTTCTCCTTCAGCCATAATTGTTAGTTTCCTGAGGTCTCCCGGTCATGCTTGCTGTTAAGTGGAATTGTGAATCAATTAATACTGTTCTCTTCATAAATTACCCAGTCTCAGGTAGTTCTTTATAGCAGTGTGAGAACGGTCTAATATAGACATAGAATCTATCTGTTTATAGTATTCAATGTTTATTCTTAGGTACAGTCAAATAAGCAGATTTGTGTACTGGCAGAGTAGCTACTTGCAAAAATTAGTGCCCAAAACAGTTCTCATTGACTTTGCAAGTACTCTTTAGTCCCATATATTTTAAATACTGGAGAAAACCATGTAAATTAATAAATGAGCATTGTGATTTGTATGACAACCTTGTGTGCATTTGATTAGTGTGAGTTGGAGGCTACTTTCCTGTGGATGCACTAAGTCAAATTTTTGAACTTATAATCCATGTTGAGGTCTAAATACTGTCATTTAGAGGTGCTGATTACCTTATTATTAAATATATTACATGATGATTATACTGAGGTACCCTTCTTTGTCACAGGTGCTAACAAAGTCATTGGGTGTGTGTCTCCTTCTACTTTATGTCCTCTTCCACCCAAGTGCATCCGATTGAATTTACATGTTTAATACACTTACAACGCTGTGTTACTCTATAGTTGTCCACTCAGTGGTTTATTACATATTTATCAATTCCAGTTGGTCTTGGAGGAAATCTAAGCTATTGCTAATGAGAGTTGTTTTGCACATTTTGATTGTGTCATACAGGGTTTTGTTCATTAGTAAGATCTGTTGAGTTTACTTCTTTTTTGGGGCAGGGGTGGGGACAGAATCTCACTCTGTTCCCCAGGCTGGAGTGCAGTGGCATGATCTCTGCCTACTGCAACCTTCACCTCCCAGGTTCAAGATATTCTCATGCCGCGGCCTCCTGAATAGCTGGGATTACATGTGCATGCCACCACACCTAATTTTTTTTGTTTTTTTTTTTTTTTTTTTTTTAGTAGAGATGGGGTTTGGCCATGTTGGCCAGGCTGGTCTTGAACTCCTGGCCTCAAGTGACCCACCTGCCTCGACCTCCCAAAGGTTTACAGGCGTGAGCCACTGCGCCTGGCCCGAGTTTATTTCTTAAAAACTTTAGTAATTTTTTTGTGGTCAAAGGACATGAAGTTAAAATAAAGGATAGTGTGTTGAGAACTGGCTTTCTAATTAACTTGGTACATAAGCCAAAGGAAAAAACCTAGCATGCTTTCTTTGCCTATTTCTCAAAAAGTGGGAATTGTGGTGATTACCTACCTTCTGATGTATTTTAAAAATATTCCTAATATTTATGAAGAAACATCAGAAATATCCTAGTTGTTATGGATGTGTAATGAGTTTTTTATTTCACATAGACTTTAGGTTTCATGAGAGGAATGAGTTTGCATCTTACTCAATTTTTTATTCCTAATTTCTGTCAACATATTTACCATGCAGAATATAAACATTGATTGAACAATTCTGTATGTATTTGATGAACTATTTTAAATAATCTTATACCTTGTTTTTCAGTGCTTTTATTTCTGACATTTATTTAAATATTTTAGTTTTGGAATGAAAATGAACATGGTTGATGATAGAGGAAAATAAATGATTTGAATACAGTTTGTTTTGGGATATGATAATACAGTAAATAAAGTCTCAAAGGTATACTTCATATTTGAAAATAGACATGATTTTTCTTGTTATAGACTATAGGACCTTTAAAAATTAATAGATACAGTATTTGAAGATAGGTTAAAGATATTTTTTAAACTGTATTTTCAAAATCAGTTCTTTAGGTGCTGGGAATGTGGCTGATCGTGTTTTGGCTCAGCTCTTAACAGAAATGGATGGGATTGAACAGCTAAAGGATGTGACCATTTTGGCAGCTACTAACCGCCCAGATAGGATAGACAAGGTAAGAGAGAAGGCATTGTGGATATTATAAAATCAAGAACTGGTTCGTTTGATTTTATCAGGTTTTTGTTTTTGTCAAATTACTTTCTAATCAGTATTTCATTTAGAGGATATTGAAGAATATGAAGCAGGTTCACTGTGGACTGGCTACCATTTTGTCTGAGTCTGGTAAGACAGAACACTCTTGCATACAAGTTATATGAAGCAAGTTTACCACTTACAGATAGGCAGCAAGATACAACAGAGGCCTAGGATTCATTGCAAGCCAGTCTCTCAAGATTCAGGAAAGCTGCCCTGGGTGAATGGAATCTTGACTGCATGTGCCCCACTTGCACTGCAGCTGAGGGCCTCTGGAAGGCACCCTGTTCCGGGTTTTATACACTGAGGATGTGAGACTCACTGGTCTAAAGTGTTGGAGTTTCTAGGGGAGGACTGGAGTAGAACCTGGGCTGTTCCAGCCAGTCCCTCCCTGTCTCAGGATATTGCATTTCCTGCACATGCTACAGTTATTCTTGAGAGCTATGAGGGGAGAGAGAGAACTGGGTCATTCCAAGATCACCCAGAGAGCTGTCCTACAAAGGATCTTAAACTAAAGGAAATTAAGAGAACAAAGGAAAGCTTTTATTTACATTTTTATTTCTTATGGTTCAGTAAGGACCATTTCTTGTGGTTCATAACTCTTCAATATCTACTCCCCTATCTTGTATCTTACTTTTAACATATTTCTCTAGAGAATTGAAGTTTTGGATTTCTTTGGAATTCTTTCTTTCATCTAATTTATTCTTCCAGAGTTTTCAACATTTTCATTTATATGAAGGTATATTCTAGCTATTTAGCAAGTACTAGTTAGATTCCAGTTACCATCAGCACAGTAACTTTGAAGAAGTACTGTCCTGATTGTTGTTTTTAAAGTATTTAGAATAAAAATAATGGATTCTTCTATTTTTTTAAAGAAGTTACTCAGGCTGTTACATTAAATTAAGTAGTATAAGTGCAAAGCCAATCCTTTATTTATTTATTTATTTATATTATACTTTAAGTTCTAAGGTACATGTGCAGAACGTGCAGGTTTATTACATATGTATACATGTGCCCTGTTGGTGTGCTGCACCCATCAACTCGTCAGCACCCATCAACTCGTCATTTACATCAGATATAACTCCCAATGCCATCCCTCTCCCCTCCCACCTCCCCACAATAGGCCCCAGTGTGTGATGTTCCCCTTTCCGTGTCCAAGTGATCTCATTGTTCAGTTCCCACCTATGAGTGAGAACATGCGGTGTTTGGTTTTCTGTTCTTGCGTTAGTTTGCTGAGAATGATGGTTTTCAGCTGCATCCATGTCCCTACAAAGGACATGAACTCATCCTTTTTTATGGCTCCATAGTATTCCATGGTGTATATGTGCCACATTTTCTTAATCCAGTCTGTCACTGATGGACATTTGGGTTGATTCCAAGTCTTTGCTATTGTGAATAGTGCCGCAATAAACATACATGTGGATGTGTCTTTATAGCAAAAGCCAATCCTTTTAAACTATTACTACCACTTTTTCCCTAGGTCATAATTTAATAAAGGAGTTCAGTAATTTAAGTGCCTCATTTATGTCTAATATGTAATATTTTATAAGGATTTAAGTTGAGTAAACATTTGCTCTCAGAGCATGAACCAGTTTCCCTTTTTTATTGTCATTAATATTATTGCCTTGTGTATGACTTTATGAGCTACTTTCTTCCTGTGTACATATACACATACTTTCAGTTTTAAAAAATGTGATTTTTAAAAAAGACCCCTTTGAATGTAACTATTATGTGGCAAGAAAACCTTGCTTTGGTTAGGTATTTTGCTATGTGATAAAGATCCTTTGGTTAAATGAAGGAAAGCTTTGGACCTTAAAAAAAAACATTCCCTTACTGATGCGGTATTTTATTAGAAGATAGGTGAGTTCTTAGTATTTATAGAAACTGGGTTGGTGTTAAGGCATCTCTGAAGTCTATACAAAGTATAAGACTGTATCTTAACAAGGACTGTAGAAACTGCTGAAAGAGCCTTAAAGTTTACCTAATTCTGCCTCTGGTTTCACAAATAAAGGTGCTGAATCAAAAATCTTTTTCCTGGTAAGAATTCATTGTATTTTTATGATATTTATTTCCTGGTTTCCCTGTGGTTAATAAGCTCTAAAATGTCTTAGGATTTTTGTCTGGGCCCAATCTGATAGTAGCCTTCTTTGACTTCCTAATGCTGGATGTCCTCGATATTAGATATATTTCTTGAAGTAGGATGTAAGGCTTACAATAAACTTAACTGCATTTTTCTAAATCAAGCTGTCTGACTTGCCCTGTTTAGTGCTTGCGTTGTTGTTTTCTTGCTGTGTAACAAATTATCCCAAATTTAGTAGCTTCACACCCATTTGTTAGTTCACATGTCTTAGGTTAGAAGATGGGCACATTATGACTAGTTTGTCTGCGCAGGATTTAAACTAAAGACTGAAAACACAGTGTTGGCTAGAGTGCATTCTCATTAGGAGTTCATGTTTCTAAGCTCACATGATTGTGGCACAACTCACTTGTGATTGGGGCTGAGGACTAAAGACTGAATTACCTTACCTGATGTCAGCTAGGAGCCACTCTCAGCTCCTAGAGACTACCCACATTCCTTGTCACACAGCCTCCTCCACCATCAGAAACAGCAATGGAAAACTCCGTTATGTTTTATCCCTGTCACACTTCAAATTTCCTTTGCCAGGAAAAGCCCTGTCCTTTTGGAGCGCTCATCTGATGAGGTTAGTCTTATTGAGAAAAAATCTCTGGACCTTGAAGTCAGCTGATTCAGGTTCCTGCAAAAGCCCTTCACAGTAGCACCTAGATTAGCATTTGATTGAATAAGTGGGAGAAGGTATGTTTCTATCAGGGTGATACAGGACAGGCCGGCCCCAGAATTGGGGCATAGCCTAGGAGGGTTCTTGGCTACACCCAGGAAAGAATTCAAGAGCCCACTGGTGGTGTTAGACAGCAATCTTTTATTGATTGGTACTGCCCCTTATGGTGCAGGACTGACTCATAAGCAGTGCACCCAGAGTTGGCAAGTTATGGGCTTTTGGCAACTGTGTTTATACTCACTTATGCCCACTTTCATTTACATGCAAATTGAAGGGTGAGTTAACACAAATTGAGTCTACGAAAGGGTAACTTCTGGGTCACTGCCATGGAAAGGGGTGGTAACTTTTTTTTTGAGATGGAGTCTCGCTTTGTCGCCCGGGCTGGAGTGCAGTGGCCAGATCTCAGCTCACTGCAAGCTCCGCCTCCCGGGTTCCCGCCATTCTCCTGCCTCAGCCTCCCGAGTAGCTGGGACTACAGGCGCCCGCCACCTCGCCTGGCTAGTTTTTTTTGTATTTTTTAGTAGAGACGGGGTTTCACCGTGTTAGCCAGGATGGTCTCGATCTCCTGACCTTGTGATCCGCCCGTCTCGGCCTCCCAAAGTGCTGGGATTACAGGCTTGAGCCACCGCGCCCGGCCAGGGGTGGTAACTTTTGAGTCACTACCATGACATTTGTTAACTGCTGTGGTTCTGGTGGCAGTGTCTTATGCCAATGAGCATTGAGCTCTGCTAGAGATCGCTTTTGTTGCCATCTGCTGGCTTTGGCCACTTTCTTCACTTTGCCTCATCTGGACTAGATCTTGTTTTGTTCAGCAGAGTTTTCACCAGAAAACAAGTCCTATTGGTCTCCTACTTCATCCCCCCCTCAGATTAGAAACTCCTCCTTAATCTTAAAGGGCTGCAGATGGGCACAGGTCTATCGTCTGTAAGTGCTTCCTGCTGATTTTATAAACATAGGCACTGCCTAGCATGGGAGGAGTAAAAATCTCCAGATACCTGATGTAAGGAGCCCAACAGCAGGATGTTTTCATTTTCTGTGTCAGAAGATAAGATGAGTTGGAAGCCTTGTGCCAGCATCATCTTTATGTTGACTTTAGAAGATACAAACTTTACTAGGAGGTAAAACAAGAAAATTATAATTAGAAGGAAGAGAAAACTTAATGCTCCTATGCCCACCCACAGCGTCACATTATTTATCTGTGTGTTTGTGAAATAATAGCTTTAAGTCTTCTAGAGGTTTGTAAGGATTACTTATGGTGTCTTCCTCTTATGCCTGCAGGGACTTATAAGAAACAGGTTTAATCCTGGACAGCTGTACCCAGCCAGTGATCCTCTAATGTTTGATAGCAGTGGAGGTCCTTAACAATACCTGATAGGGGTCCTTCCATTTTGGGTTGTAATTGATCATCAGGGGATCTTTATTTTTAAGTTTTTACTAAGACTAAGTCTGGTTAAACAGAGGAACTCTTTTTTTCTTTGTGGGAAAGGACAACATTTTATTTTCATAATTTTGAAAGACCTTTTGAACCTGGCCTAAATTCCAAGAGCAGGGGTGGCATAGTGAAGTGTGTCCAACTCCGTTTCCCATCATGGCCTGAATTAGTTTTTTAGGTTTCTGTAGGATTTCCTTTGGCCAGGGAACTTACAAGTCAAAAGACTTATAGCCTATTAAATATTTTAGGCCAGAGAGGAATGGAGGTAGCTTAAAACTATTTTAAGCAATATAGGAGTCAAATATTAAAAGCTAAAAGTAGGTATATTTATCAAGAAAAACCAAGAGTATCAAATCAAGCTATACTGGGGGAAAACAGTGTTCCTGTAGACCTCTGAGGCAAAACACTTTAGTATCAGGCCATAACAGCAGTCAGAACCAGAGAAGAAACAAGTCACAGGAGCTGACAAAAAAGCTAAAGGAGAGAGTTACACAAATCTGAGAAGCTTTCAAAAGAAATAAATCACAGGATTGAAAAGCAAAAATTCTGGTAAGTTAGCAAATTAATACCTTAAGCAAAGCTGGCTCTAACACCTAGACCATTTTCTAGAAAGTCTACCGCAAACAGTTTTCCTTCAGTCACAGCCAGCTAAATCACACTCAAAACTCTCCTCACAAATTCCCTTTCACAAACCCCATTATCACCCACACAGACCATCCTTGACATGTCTGGACCTTGTGATCTGCCCTACACCATCTCCCTCTCAAATAACCGGTTACTTTACTCTAGGACAAGAATCCACCATACAGGGTCCCTCATACAAAATCACTTTCTTTATATTCCTCCCCCCCAAAATACATATATATATATATATATGTATCTTTTATCCATACTTTCCTCACATCCCTCTTTTTATTCACTGATTCCCTCTTATTTTGAACCATTGCCTAAATGTGCTGCATATATTCTGTAGTTATGGTGGGGAAAGTGCTTTCAGTATTTAGTGATAATTGTAAAAAAGTTTAATATTCATTTCTGTTTCAGGTAGAACTCCATGTGGAATGTGAATTTTTTTAAACTATAGTTTTGTTACTACTCAGATGATATATACTATATCAAAAGCGTATGTCCTTGTCAAGTCCTCTAAAGTTTGTGAAATACAAAAGAATATGCAGTAAAATTTTAAGTCTTATTTCCTTTCCAGTTACTTTTTCTCTGAAGAACTACTGTGGAACATTATTTATATTGTTTAATAGTACTATAAAGTTGTTTCCACACTTGTGTGATTAGCACATAATATTCAAACTGTGCCGTGAATGTGCCGGTAGAAACAAAACAGTTTTAAGGACAGTTGAAACAACATCCTGTTATGAAATAGACACAGTTTTTACCATCTTTATTGTCTAGAGGAAACTGTAGTAGGAATAAAAGAGGTGACAAAGAGTTAAAGTACACTTTATGTTTTTAGGCTAAAACTGATTTAAAAAAGATCATTGTAGGGTCAAAGAAATATATATATAGTATAATTTTGGCTACATTAAATCCAGGCATTTGGCCTTTTAAATTAGCTAGCATATTTTACAATCTTGTTGCCTGTTACCCCACAACTTCTATGTTATGATGATTTTAAGTTAGTATGTTAAAACAAGGAGAAATCCTGGACTGTCACAGGAGTGAAATTGATACCATTGTATTACCCATGTGTTGTGCATATTTAATGTCTCTTTTTGACAATATTTCAGTTTCATGTCTTCTGGGGAGACTAAAGCCAAAGTTTCTTGGGGATTCTGGTGTTTCAGCAAAGAAAGTGAGACACATAGCTCAAAAACTGCATTATTTTACTCCTTGCTATGTCATATTTACATGTCAGACTCATTTGCTGTGATGTAGCACACTAGGCTGAGTGAAATAATTGCTTGTGATGTCCCTAAGTTGCCTAGGCTTTTTCCTACCTCCTGCTTAGATAGTGAAGAGAAGTTGAAGTTGCATCTTCTAGTGTTCATTTTGCGTAAGAGTAACAGGATGTGGTAGGACAGATGAAGATTAACGAGATTGTGTGATGTCAAGTAGGCTCATTGTCTTTAGATTGATTGCTGATGGTCTGGATTTCCTTAGCATCAGGGGAGTTTAGAAACAAACAACTAATTTATTATTCATCCCCAAATAATAGTTAAATGCCCAAACTTTTGGAGTTTATGTTGTTTATTTCATTGTTAACAACTGCTGTGTGGCCCCTTTACATGTACAAAATGTACAAAAAGTCCATGATGTTTTGTACATTTATGTTGAATCTTAAGGAAAACATGGTCATGTCTTCTTTCTCAGGTAATAAGCATGCCTCAAAATAGTTTTAACTCTGTGAATATATTTGAATTCAGTTTATTTGGGTAATGTTAGTACTGATGCCTACTATATAACAAGCTCCTAATAAGAACTATTAAATTATAAGCATTATTCCTAGCATATAAACCTAGTTTTCTTGTAGTAGGAAATGGGAAGGACTTCAAAAATTTTACTTTAAGCCATCTATGGAAAAGATTGCCCAATTGAGGAAAATTGTGAAAGTTATGTGGAAGTCTTGAATAATTTGGTTTCAGGATTATTTTCTATTGTTGTGTTAGACCCATGGAGGTAGTAAATTGACATTAATTTTCCTTACGGTTTTCTAGAAGAGGAAATGTGCTTAATGAGCTAAACAAGACATAACATTTTGTTTTCTTACATTGTTGCAAATCGAAGTTGGGTTTTGTTGTTTGTTTTGACATGCAGGCCTGGCTGTGTTGCCCAGGCTGAAGTGCAGTGTCTATTCACAGATTGTAAAGTAGTGCAGCCTTGAACCTTTGGACTCTAGCAGTCTCCTGCCTCAGCCTCCCAAGTAGCTAAGATTGTAGGTGTGCACCACAGCATCCAGCTTAAAATTTAGTTTTCTAGAAAGTTTTATGACATGGGAAAAAGTTAATTAGCAATATTTAGAAATGTCCCCAAATAAAAAGCTAAATATACGTATCTTCCAATATTCAAATGACTAGTGTTCCAAAAATACCCTCAGAAGAAAGGCTACAAATGTTTGTTCATTCTCTATTTTTTTCCTTGTTATAACTATTGCTCTTCTAATATTACTCTTCTCAGCTAAGTCAGAACTAAAAAAAAGCGGCAAGGACTAATTGACATTAATAGTTCAAATGAATCATAATTCTTTATTTTCCCAAAAGTATTTAAGGAATGGATGCCGGTTAGTCTTTCACATTGTTTATCAAAATGATGTGAAGAGTCTTTGGTGAGCCATCATAAGATCAGAACTGAAAAGTGTCCTCTATGGTTGTTTTCCAATTTCAGCTTTACCATCTTTACACAAGACTCTCATAAGTGTTTTTGTTATTGTTGCTGGATTTTTGTTTTGTTTGTTTTTTAAAGCTCCAAGTGTTTTAACTTGTATGGCAGTTACTCTTCTTTATCTTCTATGGCAGCCCCTTACAAGTTTTGGCTTTGGGGATAGAGACTTGGGAGAGATCAGAGAAGAGAGACTGGTTAGAGTTTGTATTCATATATGGGTCTTACTTCATTTCGATGTTCATAAGGTAAAGACTCTGTATCTCAAGGGTTGGCAAACTATGGCCTTTAGGCCAAATGTGACCCACCATGTGGTTTTGCACAACCCATTGTCTAAGAATAGTGTTTACATATTTAAAAGATTAGGAAAATAAAAGTGGTTTTTGGTGACATACGAAAATTATATGAAATTCAACTTTCAGTCCCCATAAATAAAGCTTTATTAGAACACAGCCACACTAATTTGATTATGTTTTGTATATTACTGCTTTTGCACTACTGTAGTAGAGGAGTTACAGTACAGACTTAACGGCCTATAAAGCCTAAAGTATATACTCTGAACCTTTACAGAAAAAGTTTGCTGACTCTTGATTTGTCCTTTTAAGTTTTTAGAAGATTAGTAGTCTTTAATGTCTGTTGTTCATATATGAGCCTTACGTTTTCTTTTTAAAAAAGATTATTTATTTTAATTGACATAAAAATTGTATCTGTAGAGTACAACATGTTGTTTTGATAATTGTTTATACATTGTGGAATGGCTAAATCAAGCTATTTAACATGTGCATTACTTCACATACTTCTTATTTTTTTGTGATGAGGACACTTAAAACCAACTCTCTTAGTAATTTTTAAGTATACAATATATTGTTATTAACGATAGTCACCATGCAGTACAATAGACCTCTTGAACTAATTCCTCCTGTTTAACTGAAGGTTTGTATCCTTTGACCAATATCTCCCAACTCCCTTAGACCTCCAGGCCCTGATAACCACCATTCTACTTTCTACTTTTATGAAAAGTTCAACTTTTTAAGACTCCACACATAAGCGAGATCGTGCACTATTTGCCTTTCTTTGCCTGGCGTATTTCACTTAGCATAATGTCCTCCAGATTGATCCATGTTGTCACAAATGACAGGATTTCCTTTTAATAAAGGCTGAATAGGATTACCTTCTGTATACACACCACATTGTCTTTATCCGTTTATTCTTTGATGAATACTTAGGTTGATTCTGTGACTTGGATATTGTGAATAATGCTGCAGTGAACATGGAGTGCAGATGTCTCTTGGACATACTGATTTCATTTCCTTTGGCTATATACTCAATAGTGGAATTGCTGGATAATAAGATAGTTTTATTTTAAATTTTTTAGAAACTTCCACACTATTTTCTGTAATATCTGAAGTAATTTGCATTCCTACCAACAGTGTACAAGGGGTGTCTTTTCTCCACATCCTCACCAACATTTATCTTTCATGTTTTTGACAATATCTATTCTAACAGGTATGAAATGGTATCTCATTGTGGTTTCCATTGGCATTTCTCTGATGATTAGTGATGTTGAGCACTTAAAAAATATACCTGTTGGCTATTTGTATGTCTTCTTCTGAGAAATGTCTATTCAAGCTTTTTGCCCATTTTTTAATCAGGTCATTTGTTGCTGTTGAGTTCCTTATAAATTTTGGTATTTTAGATTTTAACACCTTATCAGGTTTGGTTTACAAACATATTCTCTCATTTTATAGATTGTCTTTTCACTATGTTGAGTGTTTCCTTTGCTGTGCAGTGGCTTTTTAGCTTCATGTAATCCCATTTGTCTATTTCTTCTTTTGTTGTCTGTGCTTTTGAGGTCATGTTCAAAAAATTATTGTCCAGGCCAGTGTCATGGAACATTTTCCCTATAACTTCTTTCAGTAGTTTTTCAGTTTTAGCTCTTTATTCGTCTTTAATTCATTTTGAGTTGAATGAGCCACAGAGTTTTTTTTAAAGATTGTTTAAACATGTTTAACACATAAGTTTTCTGAAGATACATTATATTATAAATCATATATGAGTAAAAATTACACTGAACTTAAATAATAGTAGGGAGGCTGAATTAACTTATTTCAAGTATACACCATCCCCTCTTGAAAGTTCTCTTAATCTTCAATTTTTAAAAATACATTTTCTTCCACTAAATACTTATTTTTTTCCACTAAATACTTATTTTTTTCCAACTGACTGACTCCCTAAAACCCGCAAATCTACAATTTTTATTACATGAGTAACGTAAATATTTATTCATGGCACCTGAATCTTAAAGTTCCATTGATTATTAGCTTTTTGTAGTTGTAAGTTGTATGCCCTTTTTAGTATATAGCATCATTGGGATTTTCAGGCTTAGATTTCTAAATTTTGAAAGATTTTGTGTTCAGATATATTTGTTTAGTAAATAATATTTGATGTTGTCAACATGAATTGAAGTATGTTTAATATTAGAGAAAGAAATACCATTATAAAATACATGTTGCTGTCAATACCCAAGGTCTAAAAGAAATTGGTTTTTTCAAGATTAGAGAGGACATAGAAGGCTCCATGGTCTAGATGACCCATCTGATGCATTGACACCTGTCGTAAAATCCCAACCCATCAGTTTCTTCATCCTTTGCTTATTCACCCACACTGATGGGGAACTATTAACTCACGAAATAGATCATTTCACTTTTGTGTCAGACTATTAGGAAGTTCTTTAATCTGATGAACCAGCAGCTGTTTGTCTCCCCAAACCTTCTATACATCCACCTGATTTTATTCCAAAATCTGTAAAGAACAGTTTTTAATCCTTCTTCTATATGGTGTTCCTTTATTTTTTAAAGCTATTAGGTATCTTTACACTTTATCTCACTACCAGTCTTTTGTTTTTCAGGCTTGACATTTTGGATTATTTCATATGCCATTCTTTTTCCGTCTAAAGCATTCGCCTCCTTTTCTTGTCCTTTTCTCTCTGAAGTTGTCACATCCACGAACAAATATATAATGATTGTTTGTGTTCTGATCAGTACAGAACTTAGTGAGACTTCTGCTGCCTCTACTCTGAATATCTTGCTTCTACTAATGCATTCCAGGATTTTGTTAGCTTATTTGTTAGCTGCACATTGGGATTGCTGTTGAATAAAGTCATCAAGAACAACGACAAATGTGAAAAGCCCAGGTCTTTCTTCAAAAGTCTCCTAAATAATAGTTTTCACGCCTTGGGCTTGTGCAGTTAATTGAAGTTCCAGCAACTGAGGCACAATATATACCAGGTATAGAAGTCATCCTCCAAAATTAGCTCCTCTAAGTTTCTCCTACTTTTCACATGATTCCCAGATATTCTTTTCTTTAAGTCCAAGTAATTTCCCAATTATTTCCATGGCTGTGGCTACAAAGGCTTTAGGCTACAGGAATAGAGGAATTTATTCTTACTAAATTCATCTTATTAGATTTGATTAATCTTCCCAACTTATCAACTGTGGGATATGTATTTCTTTATTCATTGATAGCAAAGGCACTATATATCTTAAATACCAAGAAGAATTTATATAGCTTTCTTTTTAAAAAATAGTTTAAAGTATCTAGTTCAAGATCCCCAATCTAGGTGAACTTTGTGGAACATTTAATTGACATGGAGATAATTAGGGGATATTCTGAAGAGTTACCAAAGAGAACTCCTAAAGGGAAACTAGATCATTGAGACTATTTATGGAGGAAGAACAGATGAAAGTAAAATTCTCCTGTTAAGAATAGTATCTGGGTAAAGAAATGCTTTCTGCTTTCTTTGATGGAAGTAGACAAAATAAGAGTGAACAGACTTATATTTCAATTTCATTGAAATTCAGATAAATTGAAAACCATGATTTTATTATATATACTGTTAAGTATTATAATATACTTATATATATAATATATAAGTATATATATACTGTTCAAACTAGATTAGTGTTGAACTCTGTAGATATTTAAAACCAGCTATTTTAGTTTCTTTTTGGTTTAAGACAGTGATGAAATATGTACTTAATTTTCTGAATACTTTGCTCCTTATAGCTGCAGTTTCATGAATTTGTGATATTAGACTTACTGTATGAGGAGTTTTGTATTTTTCTTCTTTGAACTTTTTGCTTATAGTCCTTTGGGCATAGACCTTAGGATTTCTGGATGAGGTTTTGGAGAGTGCACAGCATTGGAGAGGAGCTTTTGCATAATGCCAGCAGTGTAGCTGAGGAAATGGATCTTGAGGAAAATGGATTTGACACCTGTAATGGAGGATAAACATGATAGGGGCTGGAGTGGCTTATACAGAGTGTGATAGAAAAGCTCAAAACTAACAGAAACAAGCAATGGAAGAGTTAAGGCAGACAGACGCTTGCAGAGATCTTAGTTTCTGATGCCAGCTTTGTTAAGAGTGTGTATTATTTGAAATAATTCATCCTCACTGAGCATCTGTTTCTGTACCTGTGAAAAATGTACTAGATAATCTTTGACATATCGTTCAAGCTCTACAATTATCTTCTTTTGTGACACAGAGACACAGACAATAATAGAGATTCTCAATGCTATATAAAAGGATGTTATTTACCAAACAAGTTTCTGAGGTTTTTGTTTTTTGTTTTCTGTTTGTTTTATTTCTTTTTAGGTACCACCTTCCCAGACTTTCTTGTTATCGTAACATTTATTTCATCAAACAGATCTTAAAGCAAGCAGATATTATCCAGGTGTGCAAAAGTGATTAACCATGTGATTTTCAAAAAAAAAAGAGAAAAAGCAATCAATCAGCCTTTAAGGCTGTTGTTGTGTAATAAAAACCTTACTTGACAGTTGAAGAACACCTTAACTTTTTCATTTAAAATTTATTACTCTTTGAAAAAGGAGAACTCGTTAAGCAGCATACTTGCTTCTTTCACAGATGTCTGATTAGCCTGCAATATTTTGGTTCTATTTAATATACTTGTAACTATTTTTAATGAATATGAATGTAAAAATAATGTTGAGTTAGAATAGACATATCTAACTGTATGATTAAAGTTGAATCACTTTTAAATTTGAAAGTTTCTTGTCTTCTATTGTTAATCTCATATTTGGGAACTAATGTTCAGTGTAGCCACAACCTAAATCTGGAGCTATATATTGAATGTTGTAAAGTCATTAGTAGAAGGGCAATTTGGTGGCTAATTTTAAAGTACATAGAAAGTATTAACAATAATGAAGTGTCATTTTGTTCCTGGCATTCTGTGTGTGTGTGTGTGTGTGTGTGTGTGTGTGTGTGTGTGTGTGTGGTCAAAAAAGTATCTGAAGGGGCCTATAATAGAAAACCTAGTTCCTTTATGATATACACAATCTAGTTTGAAATTTTAACGCATTAAATTCATAAAACATGAAGAGTTTAAGCTTTGCAACACTTAATTGATACATGCATCAGAATAAATTTGGAAAACAATGGACCTTCATACGTTTTGACTTCTGTTTTCTATTTGATAACTCTGGGATTGCAGTTACTCTTCTTTGACACAAGATGGTGATGTTCACCTGAAATGTTTCCTGAGTACAGGCTCTACTGTGTTTACAGGCTCCCCTTCATTTATCCAAAGAGCCGCTTAAAGAAATGAATGAAACTTGCTTTGCTTTAAGAGATAATAGTTGAAGAGAGACAGAGAATGTGTCCATTTTATAACAGATTTAACAAATAATGATTCAAATTTAAGTGTGGGTTTGTGTGAGTTGAGGATTGGGGAGCTGAGAGCACTGGGAAAAACGAAAGTTGAACAGTGGAGAATTAGCAGTCATTAGGTATGCAGTATGCATTAAGTTTATGCTATGTGTTTTACATATAATATCTAGTTAATTTTAGTCAAATATGAGCACTTTACATGTATTTTACACAATACTAGTACATTCCTTGTTTAATTGTGCAAGTTTAGAAGTGTGGTGTGTGTTTGTTCTCTCTTAAAAAAATTATGACGTATCATCAGCCAGTGTAGTAGCTTCATTCATAATTTAAGTGATAGTATCTGTTTCGTTTTTAAAAATAAACAAGTTTCTTATATATAGTTAAATATATATTTAAGGTAGTATCTGGCAATCTCAGTCCTAGGTATTTACCCAAGAAAAATGAATAAATTGTCCAGCAAAGACCTGTTTGTAATGTTTATAGCAATTTTATTTATAATACCTAAACAACCCAAATGTCTATCTACATGAATGAATAAGTAAGCTGCAACATGTCCATACAGTGAAATACTACTCAGTCATGAAAAGGAACAAATTATTCATATATGCAAAGATGGATAAATCTCAAAAGCATTATGCTAAGTAAAAATAGTCAGATATAAAAGACTATACAATATACTGACATTGTGAGGATTGCAGGGACAGAAATCAGTTCGGGGATCTGAGGGAGGAAATTCACCACAGAGCAGCAATGGGAACCTTTTTGGAATGGTGTAGATATTCTGTATCTTGGCTGTAGTGGTGATTACAGGACTGCATATACAGGGACCCCTCATTTTATTGTGCTGTATTACAGTTTGCAAATAGTGTATTTTTTATAAACTGAGTATTTCTGGTAACCCTGCAAGTCCATTGGTGCCATTTCTTCAACAGCGTATACTCACTTCACATTTTGGTGATTTTTGTAATATTTCAAACTTCCTCATTATTACTATATATGTTATCTGGATCTGTGATCAGTGATATTTAACATTATTATTGTAATTGCTTTAGGACACCATAAACCACACTCATGTAAGACAGCAAACCTAATAAACAAATGTTGTGTGTTCTGACTGCTCCAACAGCCAGCCATTTTTCTGTCTCTCTTCCTCTCTTTGGGCCTCCCCACTCCCTGAGACACAACAGTATTGAAATTAGGCCAAGGAATAACCCTACAATGGTTTCCAAATGTTCAGATTAAAAGTAGAGTCTCACATCTGTCACATTAATCAAATGCTAGAAATGATTAAGTTTCATGAGAATGGCATGTCAAAAGCTGAGAGAGGCCAAAAGCTAGGCCTCTTGTACCAACTGTTTAGCCAAGTTGTAAATGCAAAGGAAAAGTTCTTGAAGGAAATTAAAAGTGCTCCTTCAGTGAACACATGAATGATAAGAAAGCAAAACAGCCTTATTGTTGATATGGAGAAAATTTTAGTGATCTGGACAGAAGATCAAACCAACTACAGCATTCTCTTAAGCCAAAGCCTAATCCAGAGCAAAGCCCTAATGCTCTTCAATTCTGTGAAGGCTGAGAAAGGTCACGAAGTTGCAGAAGAAAAGTTGGCAGGTAGCAGAACTTGGGTCATGACGTTTAAGGAAAGAAACTGCCTGTGTAACATAAATATGTAAAGTGAAGCAACAAGTGCTGATGTAGAAACTGTAGCCAGTTATACAGAAGATCTAGCTAAGATAATGAAGGCGGTTAACTAAACAACAGATTATTAATGTGGAAAAAACAGCCTTATATTAGAAGAAGATGGTAATCTAGGACTTCCATACCTAGAGAGGAGAAATTAATGCCTGGCTTCATGCTTCCAAGGACAGGGTGACTTCTGTTAGGGGCTAATGCAGCTGGTGACTTTCTGTGGAAGCCAGTGCTCATTTACCATTCTGAAAATCCTAGGGTCCTGAACAGTTTTGTTAAGTCTACTCTGCCTGTGCTCTATCAACGGAACAACAAAGCTGGTTGACAGCACATCTGTTTCCAGCACAGTTTTCTCGATATTTTAAGCTCACTGTTGAGACCTACTGCTGAGGGGAAAAAAATTCCTTTTGAGATGTTACTGTTCACTGACAATGCACATAGTTACTCAAGGCTCTGATGGAAATGCACAAGAATTAATGTTTTTGTGTCTGCTAAAACAGTATCTGCAGCCTCTGGATCAAGGAGTAATACTGACTTTCAAGTCTTATGATATAAGAAATATATTTTGTAAGGCTATTGCTGCCGTAATAGTGGATATGGGCAAAGTAAACCTCCTTGAAAGGAGTCACCATTCTAGATGCCATGAAGATCATTCATGATTTATGGAAGGAAGTGAAAATATGTCAACTTTAGCAGGAGTTCAGAAGAAGTTGATTCCAGCCCTCATGGATAACTTTGATGGCTTCAAGACATCAGTGGAGGAAGTAACTACAGATAAGGTAGATATAGCAAAAGAGCTAGAATTAGAAGTGGAGTCTGAAGATGGGACTGAATTGCTGCAATCTTATGATCAAATTAGAATGGATGAGGAGTTGCTTCTTTTGACTGAGCAAATAAGGTGATTTCTTGAGATGGAATCTACTGTTGGTGAAGATGCTGTAAATATTGTTGAAATGGTAACCAAGGATTTAGAATATTTTATAAGTTTAGTTGATAAAACAGCAGGGTTTGAGAGGATTGATTCCAGCTTTAAAAGAAGTTTTACTGGCCGGGCGTTGTGGCTCACGCCTGTAATCCCAGCACTTTGGGAGGCCGAGGCGGGTGGATCATGAGGTCAGGAGATCGAGACCATCCTGGCTAACATGGTGAAACCCCGTCTCTACTAAAAATACAAAAAATTAGCCGGGTGTGGTGGCAGGCGCCTGTAGTCCCAGCCACTCGGGAGGCTGAGGCAGGAGAATGGCGTGAACCCCGGAGGCGGAGCTTGCAGTGAGCCAAGCCGAGATTGTGCCACTGCACTCCAGTCTGGGAGACACAGCGAGACTCTGTCTCAAAAAAAAAAAAGAAAGTTCTACTGTGGTTTACCCTATCAAATAACATCACATGCTACAAAGATATCTCTGATGAAAGGAAGAGTCTGTTGATGTAGCATACTTTATTGTTGTCTTTTTTTTTTAGAAATTGCCACAGCCACCACAGCCTGCAGCAGCCACCACCCTGATCAGTTAGCTGTCATCAACATCAAGGCAAGACCTTCCACCAGCAAAAAGATTATAACTTGCTGAAGGCTTAGATAATCATTTGCATTTTTAGCAATAAAGGATTTTTAAATTAAGGTGTATCCTTTTTTTCTCCCAGACATAATGGTATGCATACTTAGTAGACTATCATATACTGTAGACATAACTTTTATATGTATTGGTAAATTTAAAAATTCTTGTCACTTGCTTTATTGTGATATTAGCTTTATTGTGATATTAGTTTTATTGTAGTGGTCTGGAACTGAACCTGCAGTATCTTGGAGGTATGCCTGTATTTGTCAGAACCCTTCTAGCTGTAAAAGTAAAGAGATTGAATTTTACAATATGTGGGGTATACCCTAATCCTGGCCATTAAAAAACCACACTAAAAAAGTTGTTTAATTCGGAACACAAAGGAAAATGTCAGCTTTATATTTCAGCAACAGTTTCTTTTCACTTGGAGGTAAGGCCTCTTGCTTCTCAGCTCTTTTACCAGCCTTTGACTATCTTTTACAACCCATTTACACAGACCTGCATTGTTATTGCCTCAGTGGGCTCAGAACTACCTCAGCAAAGAAGGGGGCTTGGAGTGTTGCTTCACCAGCCGGAAACCTCCATGGCCGGTGGTGCCTTCTGCCTGAATACTGCTCACACCCACTGAGCTTGTCCTGCCCACTTGGCCCAGCAGGCTGCACTCCGCTTGTGCTACTGGCCTGGATCCCACACCTGCCAAGGACGAGCCAGGCATGGAGTGGTGAGGGTTGTGTGGGCGAGTGAGCCCAGGTTCTGGCCACTGTGCACAGCCAGGCACACAAGCTGCTGCATGGGGTGGGCAGCTCCAGGCACTGATAACAGGTACTGGCTCCGTGTAAGGCTGTGGCTGGACCAGATGTACCACGCACAGCTTCCACTGTGTGCACCTGTGACTGGATGAGGGGAACGCAGTGGTGCCCAGAAGCTTGGAGAAGCCAGGAACCAGAGCCCTAAAGAGGATGTCACAGCCCTGCCTCAGGGACCCCCTAGGTCCGGGCTCCCCAAAGGCCTGCAACTCTTCTCTCCTTCCCATCACCCTCAATGTGGCAAGTAAGGGTGGGGAGTGTGTTTCAGCCCTGTTTCTGTTACTGCTCTTTCACTCCTTCCATTTGGTGGGTCCTGACTTCTTGTCCCACGTCCAGGACCAGTGAGGTATGTGGACAACTGGAGGGTGAGCAAGGTGGAAAGGAGCTTAATTGAACAACAGAACAGCTCTCAGGAGACCCAACATAGGTAGCTCCTTTCTGCAGCTGGTAGTCCTGAAGTCTGTCCAAGTCTGGCTGAGTTCAGGGGATTTTATGGGCTCAGAAGGGACAAAGTGCCTAATGATTGGTCCATGGGTGGCCATGGGCAGGCCCAGTGAAAGCACCCTAAGTTCTCACTCTGGGTGGAGAACGCCACATGGAACTGGCAGTCCAGCCCCCAGGCTTCAGGCTGGCCCTACCTTGAAGGTGGGGTTTCACCAGGGACCCGCCCCTTTCCACCCAGGAGCCTTTCTGCCTCCTGTCGCCAAGAACGTGCCATTCATGGCCCCCAGGCTCTTTGTGCAAAGGGGTGCCCAAAGGCCTATGGCGAACCACCCTCAGCCCTCCTTAGCCTCCCTCTCATGCTCACCAGTGCCCAAAGTCCAGAGGGGTTCAAGGTGGCTGGGGGCTGACATCTCAATGTGTCCCTGAGCACAAGCACATCCAGCTGAGTTGTGACAGCACCCAGGCTTGGCCACAACTTTGCTCCGCCCAGAGCCTGCGCCACAATCAGGGAGTGGCCAGGGAGCAGGAGCAGGCGCTTCAGAGCCTGTCGGGGCAGGAGGGCTTCCAGGCCCCCAAGAGCGTAAGGATGCCTGAGTCCAGAGCTACGGCTGGACAGCTGCAGTGAGCCCCGCCCTCCCAGCTCAGTAGGGGCCAGGGCTGCTGCCTGTTCCCAGCCCTGCCGGCTTGGCGGAGCTTGCAGCTCTAGCCGCACCTACCCTGTGCGGCCGGCATCTTCACAGCGGCCGCTCCAGACGGGCCACTGCTGCCATCATTACTCCCAAGTTTCGGGGCAGAAATAAGTAGAATTTTAGTGCTGGAAAGATTCTTAGAGAATTTGATTTCTTAATAAAAATTTGACTGGCAAACTAGATATTTTACATGTAAATCTTTTAGAGAATTTATTCAGCCACAAAAATCAGTTTGTTGTGTGTATATTGGCAGTTTCTAATCTGATTTTCATAATTAAATATAACTAAAATTATGAAAACGTACTTAAAAAAATAAAAGCTAGATTATACTCCTGTCTCCTAGAAGGGACAGTGCAGGTAAACCAGACTAGTGCCTTTTATCAATAATTATGTTTCATACCAAGTAATAATGTTTACCTTTTTGTTATGCCAGTAAAATTTATGACCTAAAAGTTACATGTTGTTTCTGTTTACATGGAGATATTTGATGACAGACTTATTCAGACGTATGTTTTGTTATGGAAAAGACAATAATAAGCTAGTTGTAAAACTGGAGCCTTTTGGAAGTCTTGATTCTGCAACTTCTTTTTTTTGTGTGTGTTAGAGAACAAAACAGAATATTTGTAATAGGATTTTTTAAAAGTGTAGTATATTCTACCTAAGTAGAAGGTTGAAGAAAATAGAATGCTAATGTTTGGAGAAGGTGAGCAAAATTATATTTCTATGAATGTTTAGGATATTTTGGGAATTTCTAGGAGTTCAGGCTTTTTAATTCTATATTTTGGGGCTTAACGCATTTAAAAAAAAATAAAATATATATGATTTTTTTAGAGACTAGTAGAGGCCTAACATTTTGAGTTTAATAACTTCATGAGGTTTATTCTTAAATTCTGTATCAGATTTAATGTCTTTGAATTGTGTATGTAATATTTTGATGTCCTTTTGCTATTGCATTTATAAACCAGAATTCAGTCTTTGATGTTTGCATCGTATTACTAAGTGATTTGGGTAAAGACAGAGGGGAAAAACAAAAAGGGAAGAAGGGGGAGGGTAGAGGGAGGTTGAAGTGGTGTATGTGTGTGGGTTGTTGTATTTATGTTTTATCTTTGCTTGTTAGGCAATTAGAATTGAAGTTAAACACTAGGAAATAGATGATAAGTTTATCTCTATACTACCAGGAAAATTTAACATTAGAATTAAGGCATTTAGCTAAACTAAGCCAAGATTGGAAAACTGCTGTGCTCTATGACTGTGTTTAGAAATAAAGTTTTATTGAAACACAGCTACATTCATTTTCTGTTGTGAGTGTTTTCATGCTGCAATGGGAGAGTTGAATAGTGCTACATAGACTGTATGGCTGACAAACTGAAAATATGTACCATCTGCCCCTTTATCACTAATTATAATATGGCTTATAGGAAGCTATTAGTAATTATTAGAACTAGGAAATACTCATATGATAAATCTCTCTTATCTGAATCAATAATAATACTGAGCCTTGTAGGAAAAGATTATATCAATCATCTGACACTGTAGGTGCTCCAAGCCATTTTCTCATTCTGATTCTCCTTACCTTCTTTTATGCTACTCAGCTGTTTTTTTTCTGTAGTGCTTATAAGTGTAGTGTAGTGAATATTATTACCACATAGTTTACTTATACAAAGTATTTATTATTGTCTGTCTCACATTGCTTTAATGCAAGGGAAGCATTTTTGTCTATTTTGAACAAGGATTTTTGTCATATTTACTTGTATTTTTAGGCACCTGCAACACATAGTAGCAGTTAGTATGAAATAAACCTGCCTTCTTATTAACTATATTAATCAATTTAGAAAGCATCAGCTTTTCACTTGCTGGCTATATTTTGCCAATTCAAAATGCAAATAATTTGCTGCGCTAAATTGTATATCTTTTAATTCGTTTTCTCTGTTCTTCATTGAGCAAGTTAGTATTTTCTATTTTTAACTCCTCACTTTATCACTAGCTACATGTAGTTTTTTCTTGGGGGTGATATGTGTTTAGTAGAAGGTAGTTCAGTAATATATTTACTGAATAGCAAAACGAACACTAAGATTAAAGCTCATGCTAACTACTCTGATGGCCTTGAGGAAGTAATGCTGAGAGTTTAATCACTATTAAGTAATTAAGAGTCATTTCTCATAAAAGTTCTCTTCCTTCCAGTTATATTCATAACTGTGTTTTGGTGATAGTTGATTGCCCTGCTTACATAGTTGTAAAATTGGTAAGGAGAACAGTATTCTGCAGCCAAGTTTCCATGAGTTGATATTTCACATTCACATTCGTGACCTAAACGTGTATTCTGGCAGACAGTGAGAAAAGCCAAATGTTCTTGTAAGCAGCAAGGATTTTCTTCATGGAAAACAAAGAAGTAAAAATGTAATCCAAGCAAAACTATCATGTATATACTGAATTTTATAGGTATATCTATAGAAAATTAATATTTGCTTTTATACATTTTATTACAAGTTTATTTTGTTAGGTATTATATTTGAAGTAAAAAATACAAAATTGAATACATAAAGGGAAATCAGAAAAACCCAGAAATAATAACAATTATTACCATTTTTATTTGAGCACATACACTATACCAGGCACAGCACACCGTGCTTTATGTACATAATCTGTAGCTCTCCTAACAACCCTGCAAAGTGGTACCTTTGTTTACATTTTGAAGATGAGAAAATTACTACTCAAAGAGATTAAATACCTTGCCATGATTCAGAAACTAGTAAGTATTGAAGGCAGTATAGTAAGGCAGGACTTTCTGTCTCCGCAGATACCTCATTCTTTATCCCATAGCATGTCATTTTTCTCCAGTGTTGTCATGATGTGTCACCAGGTGACTATACTTTTTATCCATACTTTATTTAAAAATTTTATGTGTTAGAAAACTTACACTCTAGACATTTAAAATTTAAAATTTCATAACATAGTATGCTTCTGAATAACCTGAGAGGAATGTTATACAAAAGGAAATGGCTTGCTGATTCCATGGAGTAATAAATGCCTACCTGTTTTCGTTTTGAAGTTAAAGCGATTGCTTCTGATTTTAAGCCAACATGTATTTTTTTTTTTCATTTTATCTTTCTTACCTTTATAACATGTATTTGGCCTTATACAGCTGTGAAAATTGATCATACAAATTGGTTTGAGCATATGTGACCTATGAACACTTGTATTCTGACTTAGAATAGAGTTTGATATTTTCTGGGCAGCATAGAGCCATACATTTTTGGACACCCCTCGTATTTTACATTTAATAGAATGATGAAAATGATTCATTAAGCCTTTCTTTGATGAAAGACAGAAACCACAGAGCAATGAAGGTATTGGCATTTCTGATAAAGTTTATATATTAAAGTCTTACGGTAGCCTATGACAAAGAGCTTGTTTGGAAAAATTGAGAGATTCAAGTTTTGTATTTTACGTAAGTTTTGTCACTTCATCAAATGCCTCCCTTTCTTTTTTTTCTTGTTTTTGTTTTTGAGATGGAGTCTCACTCTGTCACCCAGGTTGGAGTGCAGTGGCCCAATCTCCACTCACTGCAAGCTCCGCCCCCCAGGTTCATGCCATTCTCCTGCCTCAGCCTCCCGAGTACCTGGGACTATAGGCGCTGCCTCCCTTTCTATGTCTTATCATGAATTTATTTTTTTCCCTTTAATAGTAGATCAAATATAGATAGCCAGGAAAGACTAAAAGATCAGTTATGGTAATATAGTGAAGATGTTTCCTTCATACTTAAATATTATACAAGTATTAGTTTTGTATTATACTTATTATTATTATTATTGTTATTTTGAGACAGAGACTTGCTCGGTCGCCCAGGAGGGGGTGCAGTGGCGCGACCTCCGCTCATTGCAACCTCTGCCTTCTGGGTTCAAGCAATTCTTCCGCCTCAGCCTTCCAAGTAGCTGGGATTACAGGCGCATGCCAATTTTTGTATTTTTGTAAAGACAGAGGGTTTCATCATATTGGCCAGGCTGGTCTTGAACTCCTGACCTCAGGTGATCCGCCTGCCTCGGCCTCCCAAAGTGCTGGGATTACAGGCGTGAGCCACCACACCCGGCTATACTTATTATTTTAGAAGAACTTTATGAACACTATTAATACCAAAATATTGCCTTAAATTATTATCTATTGAATGAATGACTGGCTGACTGAAAGAATGCATGCATTCAGAACTCTGGAATCCAAAATCTTGTAGAACCTCCCTTTGAATGGAAATTACTCTTCCTTGATTTTGGAAATGTTAAATTAAAAGATAGCTTAATATTGGTATTGTTACTTTCTATAATTGTCAAAAAGAAGTTATAGTGTCCTCCTAAAGACAAATAAGGAGATAAAGAAAAACAAAAATAATTGAGTTAAATTATTAATTTTTGTTTGTTTTATGTGTTCCTGAGATCCTTGAGATTAAAATTCAAGCAGGGATGCAGTCTTCTTTTGAGTTACATGTTGAGTCTGTGACATTGGCATTCTCTATCTCAAACAGTAATGCTGCCAAAATTGTTCTTGATTTAAGGATGTGGTTTCTTTTATAGTCAGTATTTCTTAACATATCACATTTGAGTCTTGTAAAACTTAACTGCTTCCTTCTTTCACATATGAGTTTCTCTTCCATCAGAGAGAATAGTGATATGGAATCATTTTGTCTGAATGGTTGGCTAAAAGTACAAAGTGTAGAAAGTAGAAACTTAAATACAGGATAATGAATTTTTTTTTATATCTGATTCCCAAGCATTAACATTTTTTTTTCTGTTTCCACACCATAAAAGCTTCTTCCAAAAGTATCCACAGGCACAGAAGCTCTGTTTAGATTTTTCCTATGTGCTTTCTTTTCTTGATATTTTGATTTTTTTCCAAAATGAGTTTGCTGTTTAGTTTTGATGAAGTAAATATCTATATAAAATCTGAAGATTTTTATTTATTGGATTTGGAGGGTAATTTGGACATTGGATTTTAAAGGCTTATACTTAAGATGGCCATTAGTAGTTAAATCTGGTTTATAACTAATCTAGTGTCATTTAGTTAATAGAGGTCAGTGTGGAGTCATTCATATATTTATATTTCCTGTTTCATATGTTTATAAATATTTGATGAATATCATTGGCTTTTTTTCTCCAATGTGTTTGGATTCAAGGAATTAAGGGTCTGTATAAATACTTATTTTTCTGTGTGTGCATTTTCTTGTGTTTGTTTTCATTGGTTTTGAGTTTGACTTAATATACACATGTGCATTTAAAAAGATGATCTTTCCAAAAGCTTGCTTGGGATCTGTGCTAGGAGGATGATTTAGATGGATGGAGAGGGTTGCTTGCTTTACTACTTATTTTCCCAGACAAATCCATGGAAACAGGTTGCTAATAGGATAGGAGAAAAACAACAAAAACAAATACAGCTTTTTGGTCTGGAACTGAATTGTATTATCTGTACTGTCAGTTAGAGCCTTTGCTTACTTACCCAGACAATCTCTACAGGGATTAAAGCTTCCTCCTGCATTAGTGATAACTTTCAGTATGCTGCAGCCTCATATCCAGTTAATAAAAAAAAAAAAAAAATCTGGCTGTAAATGGTTGCAAAATCCTCACCAGTTCAACCTTTAATGAGAGTGATTGTGCTGATTAATCAAACAAGATTGTCAATAATTAAAGGAATAGAGATCACTTGGATTTTATTTTCAGTTTTCATATGTAAATCCTTGCACCCCTTCCCCGAGGCTGGGCCTGATTTTGTTATGGGATCTTTGGTGTGTTGCTTTTCTGACCAGCAACCTTTGTGGCCAGTGAAGCCTTTGCCTGAGTTCTCATCCTGCATCTAGGAAGAATGAGGTACATAGACAAGTGGAGGGTGAGCAAGACAAAGAGGAGCTTTATTGAGTGTTAGAATAGCTCAGAAGAGATCTGCAGTGGGTAGCTCCTCTCTGTAGGGAGGTCATCTCGTTGAGTGTTCAACTCTCAGCAGAGAGGAGGCCGGAGTGGGTGACTCCTCTCTGCAGCCAGGTTGTCCCGACAAGTGTTCAGCTCTTAGCAGAGAGGGTAGCTCCTCTCTGCTGCTGGTCATCCTGTTGTCTGCCACTCTCAGCAGAGAGGAGGTCCTGGAGAGGGTAGACTTCTCTCTGATGCTGATCATTCTGATCTCAGCAGCTCTCAGCAGAGAGGGTAGCTCTTTTCTGCAGCCAGTCCTTCCATTGGCTCTCTGCTCTGCTCTGACTGAGTCCAGGGCTTTTATGAGCCTCAGAGGGGAGGAAGTGCATGCTGATTGGTTCATGGGACTGCAGTAAAGGCACCACAAGTCCGCACTCTGGTCTGCAGGACTGGCAGCCTGGCCCCCAGCCTAGAAGCCTTCCCTGGCCTGAAGGTGGGGCCTCGCCAGGGACCTGCCCCTTTCAGCCCAGGAACCTTTCTGTGTCCCACTGCTGCCCGTCACACCCAGGCTGCTCACACCCATGCCAAGGAGCACCCATGGGCCAGCCCAGAGCCTCACTCAGCCCCATCTTGGCCTCCCTCTCCCACTTGGCATCCATAGTCTAGAAGGGCCAAGGTAGCAGGAGCCTGGCGTGTCAGCACTGCCTGGAGCAGCACACACCCGGCCAGGCCGCAACAATGCTGGGACTGGGGAGAGGCCAGGCAGTGGGAGCAGACACCCCTGAGCCTACTGATGATGGGGGACCCTCCTGGGTACTCGAGAGCACCGGGAGGCCCAGGCCCACAGCCACAACCCAGGCGACTGCAGCTGTGCCTAGGGAGCTCTCACCCTGCCAACTCATAAGGGGCAGAGCTCCCACCAGTCCCTGGTTCTGCAGAGTATGCAGCCTTGACCGTGCCCCTTCTCTACATCTCCCACAGTGGTAGCAGGTGAGGTGCAGGTGGCACAGTGGCCCTGGCCAACCCAGCACAAACCTGATGCTCCCAGGGCTAGTCCTGTGAGTCCTAGTGGCGGCACCTTTGGCCAGGTGCTTGTGGGCTATCAGGACATGGTGGGGAGCGAGGTCGAGGCTGCATTGGAGGCTCCAAGTCCGGTAGCAAGTCCTGCCTGACTGTGCGAGGGTGGAGGTGGCACAGTCCACCTTGGGGACATGGGGCACAGGAGACTGTTGCCACTGCTGCTCTCACAGCTGCTTCTACTGTCCTGTCTACCTCCTTGCATCCTGGAGCAGGTCTCCAGGCCATCAGTGGGCTGGACTGGCATCCAAGGCCAGGATGACATTGCCACAAGTTCCCCCTGTGGACCTGGCTCTTGGTGGCGGCCTGGGGCTCCTTCTCTCGCAGCTTGAGACCCTGCCAGGGGGACACCTCTGGGAGCGGATTGCGGGCCCCAAACCCAGTTGTCAGGAGCGCCAGGCTGGACAGTCACTCGGACGCAGGGTGAATCCTGGGGATGCAGCCTCGGTGGCCCCTGCTGAGCCTCCTGCCGAGGTGCAGTAACTTGGAGCCGCCAGCAGGGTGGGCGTGGCAGCAGAGTTGCTTGCCAGGTTTGGGAAGCTGGCGCCACCCCCGCTTTCCACGCCACACCTCTGAAGTACGGCCCCAGAGTGCGTTCAGGCCCAGCCCCCTTCACTTTGTGTGCAACCGCAGCACCCCGGGGTCCAGCTCTGCCTTGGGACCCCTCCATGCCAGACCGTGCTCTTCCCCCGTCTGCAGGTAGCTCGGCCCGGCCCCACCTCAGTGGCTCCCAGGGCTGGGCTTCCAGGGCAGCAGGCCCCAGGTACCGTTCGCCTCGGAGTCCACCTAAGGATTCAGAGCTTGCACCCCGACCTGCACCCACACCCGCGCCCCACCACGGCCGGCCCTGGCTGCCAAAGTGGCAGTAACTACTTCGGATGGCCTGCTGCTGCCATCAATTTGAATGGTTTATGTTTTGCCGTCCTTGTTGAGAAGAAAAACATGGATATGTGGATGTACAGTGATGGATGCACTAGCAGCTTAAGAGTCATTTTGAAGACTTTTTTTTTTTTTTTTTAATTTTTTGAGACAGAGTCTTGTTCCATCCCCCAGGCTGGAGTTCAGTGGGGCAGTCGTGGCTCACTGCAGCCTTGACCTCATGGGCTCAAGCGATCTTCCTGCCTTAGCCACCCAAGTAGCTGGGACTACAAGCAGGTGCCACCACTCCTAGCTAATTTTTAATTTTTTTGTAGAGACAGTCTTGCTCTGTTGCACAAGCTGGTCTCCAACTCCCGGGCTCTCACAGTCCTCCTGGCTTGACCTCCCAAAGTGCCCCCACACCCAGGCTATTTTAAGGACATTTCCCTTTTCAGAAAAGTTATAAGTATTTTGACCCTGCATGAAAGTTTGGAATGATGGAATCATAGAAACAAAAGCAACAGAAAGCCTCAAAAGATTTTTTAAACCAAACAAAAATTATTGGAAGCAGCTTTTACCTCAAGCAGTGAATGAGCTACACAGAAAGCTGATTTTTCTTTTCTTAATGATTTCTAGTAATGGGGATTTTACAGCTTATTCTTCTCAACCTCCTTCCAGGTCAGTTTTGGTTGTTACGGCTGGAGGAATGATACTGGCATCCAGTGGGTAGAGGTCAGGGATGTTACCAGACCTCCTATAATGCACAGGAAAACCTTTCCTGTCCCACAACGAAACATTATTAGCCCAAGTAATGCTGAGATTGAGAAACCCTGCTGTAAAGTGTGGATTTTTATCTTGATGGGACTTTTTCCAAGTAGCTACATTGATGTTTACAATGCTTTATAAATAAAGGGAGATTTTGTTTTGTTTGTTTGAATTACTGATAAGTGATAAAAGAGGCTTTAGACACAGATTTTGGGATTTATAGATGCAATAAACACATAAACACTAACAGTCTTCAAAAAATGTTCATGGAGACAGTATGGTGATCTTGTGATACAGGGAAATGGAAAACATTTTATTATAGAAGAACATGAGAAATTTGTATTATTTTTTACTCTTTCATGGACATGAAATGAAACTTCTGCCTTGTAGGTGTTGGTGTTGTACAGAATTATTTCTGTATTTGTGAATTAAATCATTTAATTAAAAAAGTAATCACAATATCCAAAAATCAGTTATATGGGTAGAATATTCAAGAGCCTGAAGCTCTGGATTCACTTCCCATTTGTGACTATAGTTAATTTGTTTAATGTCCAAGCCTCAGTTAACACATCTGAAAAGTAAGGTAGTTTTTATAAACTTGTCAGATGGGCATTAGTTAATTTGTATTTGATAATTTGTATTGACACTAAACTGTTATCAGTTGTTAGAAGAACTGTTCAGTCTTTATTTGATTGCTGAACTTCAGTGTAAGGAGTAGGTGTTTCTTTGTTCATTTCATAAAGGAAGCTCTTGAACCTCCATTTTCAAGCATTGTCTGCTCAGTCACAATAATTTGCAGTGCAAGGATGTATATATAACCACACATGTATAAACACAGACACGCCTGGTGACTTGATGGTAGAGAAGTTAAGGATTTACCAAATGTGTTTACATTGCTTTTCAGAGATTGAGGTTGAGGTTTTTGGAACCTGGCATGCTGATAGGACCCATTATGGAACCATAATCATGTGGATTTAGCACATGAGATAGAGCATATAACCTATAAACATATTTAATGATACTCATCCGTTGTGCTACAACAGAAACAGACATTGGAGAGTAAATGTAAATGATCTTATTCCCACTCTTAAAATTTGCAATTGATTTTATTTTTTAAATGATTATGTTGTCTGCCATACTACCCACAGTCCGTTAACTAACTGAATGCATGTTGTTGAAAAGTTCTGCTTTCTGTAAAGGAGGAGAGGGAGAAAAAAAAAAAAACAAAAACGTAGGTTGGAGTCACAAATCATAGCAAGTCACTTTCCCTTTATTTCCATGTTTAAGAAGTTGTCTCTTTGGTGGAGACAGACGAGATCTGTATTCTATCCCCACCAAAAGTCCTTAGGGTTATTTTAAAAATATATATTTTTTTAAATTAAGGGACCATCCGGGGCCACGCAACTAATATAGACAAGAAATTGGATCTCAGATGGAGGTAGAAACTGCCAAGTTTGATGATCTTTTAGAGATTGCAGTCTATAAAATAAATTGTTTCATTTATAAATGGAAGCAAAGCAATAAACTTCATGTTATTCTATATACAACTTTAATTACTGTTTCTTTCATTTTTTAAAAGATATTTTGTTAAGATGGTACTTTGAATTGGTAACATATGTATATAATTCAGAGATCAAAACTGTATAGAAAGATATACATGGTAATATCTTGTTCCGTCTACCTCTGCACCCCAACCTTGTCCTTTCCACCTTACTTTTATTAGTCTCTTGTTTCTTCTTCCAATTTTTTTAGCACAAACAAAATATATATATATGCATATATATATATATATATATGCTTTCAATGCCCATTGGTGTTTTCAATACCCAGTACCTATATATATATATATATATGTTTTCAGTACCCATTTCTCCCAGATATATACAATGCAGGAAACTATGTATACCCTTCACTACTTTGCTTTTTTGATTTAACTGTTTCTTCAGGATCTTTTTCTCTCCGTAAATGGACATTTTCCTCATCCTTTTGAAGGATGCATGGATGAAGAACTACCATAGTTGTTCAACCAGTCCCTTATTTTATGGACTCTGAGGCTATTGGCAGTCTTTTGCCACTACTAACAGTACTACAAAGAGTAATCTTGTCCAGGTGTCATTTTGTACTTGTGCAGGTTTGTTGTAAAAGTGGGATTGTTGTGTTATGGGTAAATACATTTGTAATTATGTTAGATGTTATCATATTTCCTTTTATGGTGATTCTACCATTTTTTTACTTCCACCAGTAATTTTGAATGTGTCGGGGTTTCCGGGTTGGTATCAGTAGTTAGTAGTTAATTTAAAAGGATAAGTAAACTCCAAACCACTGCTCAGTGAAATAAAAGAGGACACAAACAAATGGAGGAACATACCATGCTCATGGATAGGAAGAATCAATATTGTGAAAATGGCCATACTGCCCAGGGTAATTTATAGATTCAATACCATCCCCATTAAGCTACCAATGACCTTCTTCACAGAATTGGAAAAAACTGCTTTAAAGTTCATATGGAACCAAAAAAGACCCCACATTGCCAAGACAATCCTAAGTCAAAAGAACAAAGCTGGAGGCATCACGCTACCTGACTTCAAACTATACTACAAGGCTACAGTAACCAAAACAGCATGGTACTGGTACCAAAATAGAGATATAGACCTGACTTCAAACTATACTACAAGGCTACAGTAACCAAAACAGCATGGTACTGGTACCAAAATAAAGATATAGACCAATGGAACAGAACAGAGCCATCAGAAATAATACCACACATCTACGACCATCTGATCTTTGACAAACCTGATAAAAACAAGAAATGGGGAAATGATTCCCTATTTAATAAATGGTGCTGGGAAAATTGGCTAGCCATAAGTAGAAAGCTGAAACTGGATCCTTTCCTTACACCTTATACGAAAATTAATTCAAGACAGATTAGAGACTTAAATGTTAGACCTAATACCATAAAAACCCTAGAAGAAAATCTAGGTAGTACCATTCAGGACATAGGCATGGACAAGGACTTCATGTCTAAAACACCAAAAGCAACGGCAACAAAAGCCAAAATTGACAAATGGGATCTAATTAAACTAAAGAGCTTCTGCACAGCAAAAGAAACTACCATCAGAGTGAACAGGCAACCTATAGAATGGGAGAAAATTTTTGCAGTCTACTCATCTGACAAAGGGCTAATATCCAGAACCTATAATGAATTCAATCAAATTTACAAGAAAAAAGCAACCCATCAAAAAGTGGGCAAAGGATATGAATAGACACTTCTCAAAAGAAGACATTCATACAGCCAACAGACACATGAAAAAATGCTTATCATCACTGGCCATTAGAGAAATGCAAATCAAAACCACAATGAGATACCATCTCACACCACTTAGAATGGCAATCATTAAAAAAATCGGGAAACAACAGGTGCTGGAAAGGATGTGGAGAAATAGGAACACTTTTACACTGTTGGTGGGATTGTAAACTAGTTCAACCATTGTGGAAAACAGTGTGGCGATTCCTCAAGGATCTAGAACTAGAAATACCATTTGACCCAGCCATCCCATTACAGGGTATATACCCAAAGGATTATAAATCATGCTGCTATAAAGACACATGCACACGTATGTTTATTGTGGCACTATTCACAATAGCAAAGACTTGGAATCAACCCAAATGTCCATCAGTGACAGACTGGATTAAGAAAGTGTGGCACATATACACCATGAAATGCTATGCAGCCATAAAAAAGGATGAGTTCGTGTCCTTTGTAGGGATATGGATGCAGCTGGAAACCATCATTCTTAGCAAACTATCGCAAGAACAGAAAGCCAAATACCGCATGTTCTCACTCATAGGTAGGAACTGAACAATGAGATCACTTGGACACAGGAAGGGGAGCATCACACACTAGGTCCTATTGTGAGGAGGGGGTAGGGGGGAGGGATAGCATTAGGAGATATACCTAATGTAAATGACGAGTTAATGGGTGCAGCACACCAACATGGCACATGTATATATATATGTAACAAACCTGCATGTTGTGCACATGTACCCTAGAACTTAAAGTATAATTAAAAAAAAAAGGGTAAGTAAATAATCATTAAATGTTTTATATCAATTATGTTTAATGATTTTATTTTAACATAAAACGTAAATATACATTGATTTCATTTGTCTCAGGGCAAATAATTTTCTTTAAGAATAGTCTGCTCATTGGAGCTCTGTAATATCTCTTTTCTAAACCACATTGTAATAATTTCAGTGTTTGGCATCTATGAAATAAAGTGATAAGATACTCTGAGGCACTTTGAATATCCCCATTCATTTACAGCTGTTCTGCCAAACCAAATTAACAGTTGAGAGTTACTCATCTTTATTGAATCTTTACTATTTAGGTTTCTTTTCTCAACAATAATATATTTATTTGAATCACATAATCTCAATGTCAAGTAATTGTTAAAGTAGAATTTTGGAATCAGTATTTTTTACTCATGTTTTGTTCACTGGTGAGGCACCTTGCTTATTACAGTGTCTCAACATATTAAGTGTTTAGTAAATTTTCATTGAATGGAACAGAAGGAAAAAAGGCAGTATGGAAATAGACTCAGTTGATTCTTGTTATGCACCCAAAACAAGAAAGCAAAGGTTATGAGAGCAGGAGGAGGGGGAGCATAGCAGAGGGCCAGGATATTTAACCTCCCATAGCTGAAGAGTCTAGGAAGTGACATATTTTGCTTTCCAGTCTCCTAACTTTCTCTTAGACATAAAAAATTTATATCAAATAGAGACAAGGTGGGTCCATCTTTTCCCTTCATTTTGCTGTCATTTTCAAACTTGTTTATTCTTGAAAATTATAACATGTCTTGCCAAATTGATTGGCTAGATGTGCTGCATCTTACAGAGCTTTAGACCAGTTATAATGATAAAGGTTCACTTTAGATAGTAATGTGCTAAGACCATAATTATGGGATATTTCCTTGTAGTAACCAGTAATTTTTATGTCTTCTGTATTAGTCCATTCTCACACTTGCTAATAAAGACATACCCGAGGCTGGGTAATTTATAAAGGAAAGAGGTTTAATTGACTTACAGTTCAGCATGGCTGAGCAGGCCTCAGGAAACTTACAATCATGGTGAAAGGCACCTCTTCACAGGGCCGAAGAGAGAGAATGAGTGCAAGCAGGGGTAATGCCATAAACTTACAAATCCATCAGATCTCATGAGAACTCACTGACTATCATGAGAACAGCATGGGGGAAGCTGCCCCTATGAAGAAGTTACTTCCCATGACTTGGGAATTATGGAGATTACAATTCAAGATGAGATTTGGGTGTGGACACAGCCAAACCATATCATCTTCCAAACAATTTATCATCAACACTGACCAGCCATTTCAGTTTTATCTTAATTATTGCAAGGACTGGTCAAGAGAACATGTTTGGAAATTAATCATCTGTGTTCAGGAAATAATTTATAACATTTAAGTTTCTCTGATGAATCATTAACATAGTTTCCATATTTAAATTTCTGCCATTGTATTTTTTGACATTGTCTATCTTCTTTCCAAATAACTTCTCAGACAAACTCTTAGAAAAAGCAGTAATAATTAAGGGCTAAAGAAAGCTTCAGTTCACTTGTGACATCATTTTATCCGTTACAATTAACCATGAAAAAATAGTTAATATTAGTTACCTAATTAAAATTAGTTAATATTAATATAATATCATTATGTGTGCTGTATCATCTATGTGGCCTGGGAAGACTGAGTTTTGGTGAGTGAGGGTTGTTACTGCAGTCACATTCTAGACACAGTCATGTGCTTCATAACCATGTTTTGGTCAACATCAGACTGCATGTACAAATGTGTCCCATAAGATTATAATGGAGCTGAAAAATTCCTATGGCTTAGTGACATTGTAACCATCATAATGTCATAACCATTATGATGTGGTAGCATAGTGCATTACTCTTGTGGCGATGCTGGTGTAAACAAACCCACTGTGCTATTAGTCATATAAAAGTATAGCACATTCCATTTGTGTAGTACATCATACTTGATAATGATAATAAACAACTGTGTTACAGGCTTATGTATTACCTATACTATACTTTTGATCATTGTAGCGTGTACTCTGCTTATAAAAAAAAATTAACTGTAAAACAGCCTCAGGCAGGTCCTCCAGGGAATATTCCAGAAAGAAGGCATTGTAAACATAGGAGATGACAGCTTCACGCATATGATTTCCCTTGAATACCTTTCAGGGAAACAAGATGTAGAGGTGGAAGACAGGGATATTGATGATCCTAATCTATGGGCCTAGGCTAATATATGTGTTTGTGTCTTAGTTTTTAGAAAAAACTTTAAAAAGTAAAATAATAAAATTTAAAAATAGGAAAAAGCCTATAGGATAAGGATATAAAGAAGAAAATATTTTTGTGCAGCTGTATAGCATGTTGTTTTAACCTAAGCGTTGTTATAAGAGTAAAAAAGTAAAAAATAAATAAATAAAAAATTTATAAAGTAAGTTACGGATTAATTCTTGAAGAAAGAAAAGTTTTGAAATAAATTTAGTATAGTCCTATTGTACCGTGTTTATTATAAAATCTATACTAGTGTACAGTAATGTCCTGGGCCTTCACATTCACTCTTTGCTCACCCAGAGCAAAGAGTTCACTCACTGACTCACCCAGAGCAACTTCCAGTGCTGCAAGTACCCTTCCTGGTAAGTGCCCTGTACAAGTATACCATTTCTTAATCTCTTATACATTATATTTACTGTGCCTGCTCTTTGTTTAGATATGTTTAGACACACAAATACCATTGTGTTACAGTTGCCTACAGCATTGAACACAGTAACATGCTGTACAGGTTTGTAGCCTAAAAGCAACAGGCTATATCATATAGCCTAGGTAGGCTATACCATCTAGGTTTGTGCAAGTACACTCTGTGATGTTTGCACAATGACAGAATCACTTAAGGATGCATTTCTCAGAACATATCCCCATTGTTAAGTGACACATGACTGTATTTTGTTCTGTAACCTCCTTGGCCAAAGGTACTATTTTGAGTCAAATTCCATAGACCTTTTTGTTTCCTCTTGAAATATAATGAACCTTTTCCTTTTAACTTATAAAAAGATGAGTATATTCAAGACTGATTGTTTAGAAACTTTGGGCAGATTTGACTTTGTATTTTAAATTAGCTTTGTCATAAGGATATTATCACCTTATGTCTTGAAACCTTGACCCGGCACTCATTCCACTCTCCCAGTTTCCCTGCTGGATTTTGTCTGATTATTTGTTGTTTTGCTGCCTCACTTATTTCCACGTATCACCCTGTAGTTTCAATATGTAAATTCAAAACTTACCCATTTTGCTATCTAGGATAATATTTAGATAATCACATCAGTGTTTGCTCAGGTTATGTTGATGAGAAAGAGATAGATTTGTTCTGAGATACGTATATTTATTTTAACTGTTCTCCACCCGAATATGCAGATACTCCTGAACTTACAATGGAGTTCCTTCCTGTTAAAGGTATCTTAAGTTGAAAATATCATAAGTCAAAAATGGATTGAAAACACATAACCTACTGAACATCATAGTTTAGCGTAGCTTACCTTATATGTGCTCAACACTTACATTAGCCTACAGTTGGGCAAAATCGCCTAACATAAAACCTGTTTTATAATAAAGTATTGAATATATTATGTAATTAATTGAACACTGTACTGAAAGTGAAAAACAGAATGGTTGTATGGGTACTCAAAGTAAGGTTTTTTCTCAACGTGTTTCACTTTCACACCATCATAAAGCTGAAAACTCCAAAGTCAAATCACTGTAAGTCAGGTACTGTTCATTACTTTTGATGTCTAATGCAGTGGTAACTAATGAAGGAAAATACCAGAAATTAACAGTGTGTTGATAAACTATTCTTTCTATTCATATGGCTACCTTTTTGCCTTTATACTAATCTCCTTTAATAAATGGAATAGAAAACTACTTTTTTTTTTGGCCATGTCATCTTTTTTTTTTGACAGCATATTAGGTTGTGTATAGTATTTGGAAATCCACATCTGCTCTTTATCCACATGTGTTTGTCCTACTTGCAGTGTAGATAAAAATGTGCTTTGTATTTTAGATTAAAATTGTATATTCTGTTTATCAATTTTCCTTTCTGAAAATTGACCTTTTAACTTTTTATTTTTGCAGGGAAAGCTTTTGTCAGAGGAACTTTTATTATTGTTTTTCAAAAGGCAGTTGCCTCAGGAAAATCTATTTTACTTTAGTATGAAAGTGGAAAACTGACATTTAATTGCACAAGCTGTTTAAAAATCATAAAATATAACTACTGCTATAAAAATGTGTTCATATAAGACACTAGAAGATAATATTCAGAGCATAAAACAATGGTTGGATGTCCACAGGCAAACAACAGGGGTAGTCAAATAGTGATTAAATTCTTGATAAGTCTTGCTGCTTTTTTTCTGAAATTTTATTTAATAATATCATATAATGTTTTCCATTTGAAAAGGAAAAATATGTTATCAAGTTCCTGCCTATTTAACTTTAGAGAGAACTTAGTTTGGTTTATTAATTTAGACATGTAGTCAGTGTAGCACTTTAATCTTTAAACTTTACCACTTTAATTATTTTACAAATATAAGTTCTTAATTATCTTTTGTGTTTTTCTAGGAAATATTAGTGTTAACATCTCATATCAATTTTTTATAGCATTCAGAATATGTAGTCATGAAGAAGAATAGGCCTTACCCCAAAATATCTGGTATACTCTGCAATAAAAATAACGAGTTCTTATTGGACTCGTTTCTCTGCCTTCAGTGTCTTCCTCCACCATTTCATCTTCATTCTGTTTTAAAGTATTCTTCCTAAAGGAATGATATACTGCTAAGGAACTCCTATACAGGGACTCCTTGTTTGCCTCATCAAGTACAGCTCTTCATTCTGGCCTTTTCAGTTTGCAAAAGTTGCCCCTACCCCATACCTGACATGTATTTCATTATTTTGTGAATATGAGTTTTAAGAGGAAATTTCTTTATTATGATGTTTTTTAAAACTGAAATTACAGTGTCATGGAATAGTTAACTTGTGTCAGAGGCATTCCAAATGATTTGCTCTATAAGTGAATGAATTAACTGAAATCTAACTTCGAGTATTATACTTGTTTTAACAGTTATTTTGCAAAGAAAATGTAACATAAAATTAAGAAATTATTATTTCTCTGGTTTTGTTTGGTGATTCTAAAACAATCACCAGGAAACATATTACTTCTCCATGAGTTCTTACCAACAGTTTTACTTTGGGTATATGAAAATGGCCTACTCTTGAGCTGAATGCTTTATTCCAGATGTCTTCACATAAACAAAGTATGGAAAGTCTATACTTGTATGTATAGGAAGCAATGGATCAGCTTTGAAATTTTTAATGAAAATGCACATAGATTTTTCTAGACACATATAGAAAAATGAGAAGTCGTGGCTAGGTGGAGCCATCTCTTGGGACTGGACATCTCCAGTAGAAATTTGACTTCTAGCTAGAAAGACAGTATCAAATTTTTTTCAAATATTAATTTATCATTCTTCTTTCAGGGCTTCCAGATGAGCTTGGAAACTGATTTACAGAGATAATTAAGATCATTTGCCATGAACTTCCTTATGTATCCCCATCATTAACAAAATATAGCTTGGCTCTGTTATTCTCTGCTGCTCCTTTCCTACACTGTCAGAGAAGGACGTTTTTTGCCTAAAGTTAATTGTTCCATCTAGTTTCTGTAGCTCATCTCAATTTTAAAAATTTTAGCTCCCTAGTTTCTCCTAACTGACCAAATATATTAAAAGTGAACATGTGAAGGTCACCAGTGACTACTGAACAAAATTTAATAGTTTCCTTTCTTACTGTCTTCAATTTCATAAATTTTATCCTGCTGAGTACCTGTATCTTGAAACCCTATACCCTATTAGCTATGATGACATGACAGTTTTCCCTTCTGCTGACTCTGAGTCCAGT
This sequence comes from Rhinopithecus roxellana, assembly GCF_007565055.1. Classification (NCBI taxonomy): domain Eukaryota; kingdom Metazoa; phylum Chordata; class Mammalia; order Primates; family Cercopithecidae; genus Rhinopithecus; species Rhinopithecus roxellana. Next base: position 191,816,767 of record NC_044550.1, read on the forward strand.
ACTCATTTGTTTCAGTGGAATTTAATAATCACCTTAATATGGAAAATATTTAAACAAACATCTGAATCCAGTCCAGCCTCTGGTTTTGTTTTTTAATTCAAAATTTGAAATCTCAATGATTTTCTCTCAATTTCTTTTTTTCTGCTCTATTACTGTTACTCTTCTGGTTATTCCTTTATTACTATCATTGCATCTTGACTCATTTCTCTGCCTTCAATCTCCTCCTCCACCATTTCATCTTCATTCTGTTTTATAGTATTCTTCCTAAAGGAATGATATACTGCTAAGGAACATACAGGGACTCCTTGTTTGCCTCATCAAGTCCAGCTCTTCATTCTGGCTTTTTCAGTTTGCAAAAGTTGCCCCTACCCCATGCAGCATCTTACCATTATAGTATTTTCTGTTTTCACTGAACATTTACCTTTTATCTTGGCAATTATGTCTTCTGGTAGTCATGTGATATGCACGTACTATTATATATTCATTATTTTCTCCAGGCTTTTGCTTATTTTGTCTCCTCCTCTTTCATCTAAAACCATGTTCATTACTTTTCCTTGACTGCCTGTCTTAACAGCCTTTTCCGTGAAGTTTTTATTTTTGAGGTTTTGCTTAGTTTTTACTAAATTGGCTCTACAAATCTTTTTTCTCTAGCTTACTTGTATTCTGTACCACCTAGCTTAGTTCTTGATGTTCTCTAATAGTTCACCTGTTCCAGGTTTTTCCTGTCTTTCTAATTGCATGTAAATATCTTGAGGTCAGAGAGATTGATACAGTTTGGCTGTGTCCCCACCCAAATCTCATCTCAAATTGTAGTTCCCATAATCCCCACGTGTCATGGGAGGAACCCAGTGGGAGATAATTGAATCATGGGGGTGGTTACTTCCATGCTGTTCTCATGATAGTCAGTGAGTTCTCCTGAGATATGAAGGTTTTATAAGGGGCTTTTCCCCTTTCGCTCTCATTCTTCTCCTTCCTGCCACCATGTGAAGAGGGACGTGTTTGCTTACTTTTCTGAAATGATTGTAAGTTTCCTCCCTAGCCATGCCAAACTATGAGTCAATTAAACCTTTTTCCTTTATAAATTACCCAGTAGCCTTGTGTATGTCTTTATTAGCAGCATAAGAAGGAACTAATACAGAGATCAAATCATATGTTTGATAGCCCTCAGATAATAGTTATTTCATGAATTTTGCCCATTAATTAAAAATAAGACTACATGGCCAAGTGCAGTGGCCCACACCTATAATCCCAACACGTTGGGAGCCTGGGGCAGGAGGATCACTTAAGGCTAGGAGTTTGAAACCAGACTAGGAAACTTTGGGAGACCTTGTCTCTACAAAAATTTAAAAATCAGCTGTAGCCCTAGCTACTTAGGAGGTTGAAGCAGGAGGATTGCTAGCTAGATCCCAGAGGTTGAGGCCTATGGTGATCCATGATCTTGCCACTGCTCTGTAGCCTGGGTGACAGGGTGACATTCTGTCTCTAAAAATAAATAAACATAAGAGACAGAAGCTAAATATTTAAATCTCTTTAGTTTTCACAGGGAGTCAATAATGAAACCAGGATCTGAGCAGAAACAGTTATTTTAAAATGATAATATCACAGTTTTATCATATCAGTTTTTATAGTTGTAAAAATTTCACATCAGCAGAGGGCAGTCAAACCATAGTTCATTCAACTATCTTATGGGAAATTAAAATTTTCTCTGTGTTTTTCTGCTTAGGACACTAGCTATACTTTATATAATCAGTTTGTAAATACATTTCAAAGCTCTTCAGTTGGTAGGCTTATAGAATTGTATTACTCTTTAGCCAGGGAAGGTAAATAGGGTTTTTTAAAATAAATGTAAAAAAAAAGGATTAGTTTTGTTAGAACATGAAATGCTTTATTATTTGGTGTTTTTGATGGATGGCCACTTTACATAGAAATGTGTTCTTTCTGCCTCAGAAGCAGTATTTCTATTAAATTGCTTGTTATTAATTAGGCTATTTTTTATTCAAAAATACTAAGTTTTATGGAGTACCTTTATTTTCCCCTATGAACTTGAGAAAAATCAGTTTTCATTAGAGGCTATAGTATAACACTAAAATGTAGTTTGGCAAGTTTTATTGAGTTTTTCTTCCTGAACGTTTTCTTTGACTGGCTGCAAACAACTGGTGGTATGTGGTTTTAGATGTGCTCATTTTCACCTCCTCCTCCTGGAGGTTAAGCTAGTACTCATTAAGGAAGAAATACAGTTTATACTAAACAGTGTTTAACATATACTGATGTATTTCCTGTTTTGTGTTCACAATGAGAAGATTCTGAAAAACTGCCTTTGTGTAAATACTTTACTGACATACCAGACAAGTATAATCTTGTCTGCTGGTAGGCAGGAAAGAGTGATGTCCTGGAATGTTGTTGAGAAGGAAATCTCTTTGTGTTCCACAAATGATACCCCTAAACCCTTTAAGAATATAATTTTAAAATGACAGCTCTGAATTTGCTTTTCCTTCCGTTTATTAACTTTTCATGCATTTAAGTTCAGAAATGCATTTAGTTGGGGAAAAAAAAACCACTGTGTCTGAGAAAGAAGTATCTCCCTGGTAGTTTGTGGGAAATTATTGGTAGAAGTATCTCAGGTAAACATAAAAACAGATTTAATAATTATTGCTCTTTGTTTTCTTAGTTTAAACTTTTTTTGATACTTGAGTCAGGCTTTTGATAATTCTCTACAGGCTTAAAAAAATGCAGCGTCTCCAGCAACCATCCAAAACATCTACCCAAGAAGTAATTTGGGGAGATTGTTGTTAGAACACAAATATTTTTTTAAAGTTAGAGTTGGAGTTTTTAAATTTTATTATTTAATATGAGTCATTAAGACATATGAAAAGCTGTTGTGTAGTGTTAATGTTGAATATTCTAGTGAATGGATTTTTATATATTTAATTATGATAGCTAAGAGTTCACTTAAAATTATACTGATGTTTCTGTTCAGTGACTGAAAAAAAAAATGGTTATGGTTAAACCCTTAAATAATTGGCAAAACAGACATCACAGATTAGACCTGTGTGTGATTATTGGGTCAGTGGTTCTTTTTCTTCTTCTTCTTTAGTACTCCCATCATTATTACTTACAGTGATTTTCTACTTCAGCTCTCACTCTAAAACCCAGCAAAATGGAGAATTATCTGTATGAATCTCCAAATACAAGGTTTCAAATGCTTGTTGATAATTTTCAAACTTTAGAAAAGTATTATATGCTTTTTTTGATCTTGTAGTTCTTATATTGTTAATGTATGTCATGTATTGTATCCTTTGTTAAAGTATTTGCTTAAAAATATGTGGGACATTATCCTTTATATAGACCTGTTTTCATAAATCTGCTGTGATGAATTCTGAAATATGGAGGCTACTGCATTTTCAATTAAAAATCTTAAAGGGAATACTTTAAGACAAAAGAGCTAAGTAATTCAAACAAGTATTAACTAATATGGTGGTTTCATGGTATCAGAAACTCAGATTACTTCTGTGCTATCCCTTAGGCCACATGGTAAAAAGTATCTCACTGTCACAATTGTTGGGTTCTCATTCAGATCAACAAGAATTAGGAGATGAGGTAATAGCTCATTCCTGCCGTTTAAGAGCATAACCTATAAATTGCAGCTATCATTTACATCCCATTGGCTAATCTTAGCTACAAGGTAATATTCAGCTGCAAGAGAGGCTGTAAAATAAATATGTTCTCTATTTTGAGGGGCTGGGATTTAAATGTGGCTTTAATTCAGGCATTTCATTACTAAAGAGAAAATCTAACAGTCTCCGCGATTATCTGTTAGCACCATCAGCTGTCATTGTCCACTCCTTCCTCTTTGAAACACTCTTCTTTGTTTTAATGACACAGTAATACCTAATTTTTCTTCTATTTCTTTGTCCTCCTTGACTGCTTTACATATTTATTCTGGTCTGCCTAGCCACAAAGTGTTGCAGTTTGTCAAGGCTGGGCACAGGACCCCTCTTCTTTCATCCACATCCATGACTTCAGTTGTCAGCTGTGATTCAGCGCCTAATTCAGCTCAGATCTTTGCTCTGACCAATTCAACTGTCTACTTAACATGTCTCAAAGGCACTTGCAGTTCAACATGGTTTTAAATTTTGTTCTAAATTATATATATAATTATATAATCTTAATTTTATGAAGTAAATTATATTGCCATCCTTGATTGTACACATGAGAAACTGAAACACAGATGGTTAAGAAACTTGACCAGCATAGCTGGTAACTGGTGTACAGTTATGTGAGGTTTTTTTGTTGTTGTTTTGTTTTTGAGATAGGGTCTTACGCTGTTGCCCAGACTGAAGAGCAGTGGTGCGATCATAGCTCACTGCAACCTCAGACTCCTGGGCTCAAACCATCCTCCCACCTCAGTCTCCCAAGTAGCAGGGACTATAGGTGCAGGCCACAATGCCCAGCTAATACTTTTTTTAAAATTTATGTAGATACGGGGTATTGCTATATTGCTGAGGCTGGTCCCAAACTCCTGGCTTCAAGCAGTCCTTTCACCTCAGCCTCCCAAAGTACTGAGATGACAGGCGTGAGGCATGGTGCCACGTTCAATTCTGTTAGTTTTGATAAATTCATAGAATTGGGTAACCACCAACACAATCACAATGTAAAATAATGTGTTTACTCCAAAAATTTCTTCTTGCAGACACCACTGCTGGGATGTCTTCTTTCCACCACTGACCCCTGGCAACTACTGATCTGTCCTATAGTTTTGCCATTTCCCAAACGTCATGTAAATGTAATTGTGCACATGTCATCTTTGAGTATAACCTCTTTTATTTCACATGTTTTCGAGATTCATCTGTGTTACTGTATCAGTAGTTTGTTCCTTTTTCTATTATTGGGTATTATTCCACTATATAGATGCACTACAGTTTATTTATACATAATAAACAATAAAGGACATTTTAGATTGTTTCCAGTTTTTGCTATGAAGAATGCTGCAGTACACATTCACAGACTGGTTTTTGTGTGAACAAAAATTCTTGTATCTAATATGATTCTAGGAGTGGGTTTACTGAATCATAGGGTAATTAACTGTATGCTTAATTTTATATAAACTGCCCTATTACTTTCCAGATTGCCTGAACTATATTCCCACCAGCAATATATGAGCATTCCAGGTGCCCTGCATACTTGCTAGTGCTTGTTATTGTCAGTTTTTTTTTCTTTAGTTTTAATCATTCTGTTAGTTATATGGTATTATCTTATTGTGGTTTTAATCTGCATTTCTCTTATTACTAGCAATATCAGACATCTCTTCATGTGCTTATTTGTAATTTGAACATTTTGTTTGGTGAAATGTTTTCTTTTGATCAATTTTTACCCTTTCAATGGGTTGTTTTCTTCTTTACATATTCTGGATCAAAATCTTTTATCAAACATATTACAAACATTATTCTCTTAATCTGTAGTTTGTCTTTTCTTTTTCATAACAGTGTAGTTCACAGAGCAAAAATTTATAATTTTGAAGAAGTACAATTTCCTTTTTTAAAATCAACTCTTTGCTTATATATAATGTGTCCTATGGGGTTTTTTAAGATTATTTTTTTATTGTGGTAAAAAAGCATATAACATAAAAGATGCCATCTTAACTGTTTCTTTTTCTTTTCTATCTTAGCAGTTTCTAAGTGTACAGTTTAGTAGTACTAAGTATATTCACATTGTTGCATAGCCTCCAAAACTTTTTCATCATGGAAAACAGAAAATCTATGCCCATTAAACAACTCTGCATTACCTCTTCCGCCCAATCCCTGGCAAGCACCATTCTACTTTATTTCTATGAATTTGACTGCTCTGGATACCTCATATAAGTGGAATTATGCAGTATGTGTCTTTTGTAACTGGCTTATTTTAATTTAGCATAATGTCCTCAAGATTATTTCGTGTTATATAATGTATCAGAATTTCTTTTTTAAGGCTGAATATTTTATTGTATGTATTTACTGCATCTTGTTATCCATTCATCTGTAGATGGACAGTTAAGTTGCATCCACCTCTTGGCCTATTATGAATAGTGCTATTACAAACATGGTGTGTGAATATCTGTTTGAGATCCTGCTTTCAGTTTTTTGGATATATACTCAGAAGTGAAGTTGCTAGATCATATAGTATTTCTATTTTTAATGTTTTGAGGAACTGCCATACTATTTTCCACAGCAGCTGCACCATTTTATATTCATATCAATAGTGGGAACAAGGTTTTAAATTTCTCATTCTTTTGTCTTTTTTGATAGTATGTATCCTAATGGGTATAAGGTGACACGCATTGTGATTATGATCTGTACTTCCCTAATGATTAGTGATTTTCACCATATTTTCATGTGCTTCTTGCCCTTTTCCCTCCAGCTTTATTGAAGTATGATTGACAAATAAACATTGCATATATTTAGAGTGTACAACATGATGTTTATATACATAGACACATATACATTGTTATTAACCATAGTCACCACCATGCTCTACATTAGGTCTCTAATACTTACTCTTCTTGTGGCTGAGGGTTTGTACCCTTTGACTAATATCCCACTTTTCCCAACCCTTAGGTCTTAACCATTCTATTCTCTGTTAATAGGAGTTCAACTGTTTTTTAGATTCCACATATAAGTGAGATCATGTAGTATTTGTCTTTCTGTGTTTGTCTTATTTCACTTAGCATGATGTTTTCAGGGTTCATCCATGTTGTTGCAAATGGCAAGATTTCCTTCTTTTTTATGGCAGAATTATATTGGGGCGTGTGGGTGTGTGTACACATATATGTACATTCACAATAGCCAAGATATGGAAACAACCTGTGTTCATTGATAATGGATAAAGAAAACATTATGTATGTACATATAAATATATGTGCATATATATTTGCGTGTGTACACACACATCACATTTTCTTTATTCATTCTCTGTCAATGGACACACGTTGTTTCCATAACTTGGCCATTGTGAATAATGCTGCAATGAACGTGGAAGTGAAGGCATCTCTTCCACATAATGATTTCAGTCCTTTGTGTATACATTGCCAACCTAAATAGCAGGCAGAGAGAGGTTCTCCAAAGATAATGGGTTTGTTCAAGACTGTGGAGAGAATTTGCAGATCTGGGATACGCAGCCTATGGGGACCATAGGCATATCCAAAGAGGTTCAGGCAAGGGGATGCTTTTAAAGGTAAAGGAGAAAAGTAGTATATTTTGAAACAACTACAACATTGGTTACAGGGACTTATCACTGGAGCTGACACCAGTTTTTTTAGTGGAAAGTGTGTCAGGCAAGTGTTCTTGTACATCTGGCTAGCTGTTCTTGTGACTCCTGTAACAATCTGCAGTTTAGAAAGTTGTGGTTACAGGCATATGCGCCTAAGAGTCCTTCATACAGTCTCTGTTATAGTTCCTATCATAGTCGTGTGTGTGTGTGTGTGTCCTCCCTTCTTAAACTCCTAGCTTTATTTATATATATTTTTTATTCGAGTTTGACACAGGTGACTTCATTTTGATTCTGATACTTTTTACAATACCCAGTAGTGGGATTGCTGAATCATATGGTGATTCTATTTTTAGTTTTTTGAGTAACCTAGATACTGTTTTCTTAAATGGCTATACTAATTTACAATATCACTTCATATTGTTTTCTTAAATGGCTATACTAATTTACAATATCACTAACAGTAGATAAAGATTCCCTAGTTTTCACATCCTTGCCAACACTTACTGTCTTTCATCTTTCTGATGGCCAGTCTGACAGTTGTGAGGTGACATCTCATTGTGGTTTTAATTTGCATATCTCTCATTATTAAATATATTGAGCACTTCTTCATGTATTTGTTGGGCTTTTGTGTATCTTTTGAGAAATGTGTATTCAAGTTCTTTCCAGTTTTTAATAGGGTTATTTGTTTTCTTGAGTAGTTTGAGTTCCTTGTATATTTTAGATATTAGCTCTTTATTAGATGTATGATTTGCATATGTTTCTCCCAGTCTGTGGTTTTCCTCTTCACTCTATTGTTTCCTTGCTGTACAGAAGCTTTTTAGTTTAATGCAGTTTCATTTGTTTATTTTTGCTTTCATTGCCTGTACCTTTGAGGTTATATCCAAGAAATCTCTGTGGAGCTTTTTCTCTTAGGTTTTCTTCTAGTAGTTTTATTTTCAGGTCTTATGCTTAAGTCTTCAATTCATTTTGAATTGATTCATGTGTAAGGGGCAAGAAAAAGGTCCATTTTTATTCTATATGTGGATATTCATTTTGCTCAACATCATTTTTTGTAGAGACTGTCCTTTCCGCATTGTATATTCTTGGCACCTTCATCAAAAGTCAATTGACTGTAGACATGTGGATTTATTTCTGGTCTCCCTGTCCTATTCCATTTGTTGATGTGTCTCTTTTGATGCCAGTGCTATGGCTTTGCAATATATTTTATAATCTGTGTGATGCTTCCAGCTTTGTTCTTTTTGGTCAAGATTGTTTTGACTATTCTGGGCCTTGGTGATTCCGTATGAATTTTGGGATTTTTTTTTTTTTTTTTTTTGCAAAGGATCATAAGAAACTACTATGGACAATTATATATCAACAAATCATATAACCTAGAAAAATGGATAGAAACATTTAATATAACAAAACTGAATCAAGAGATTGGAAATCTGAACAGACCAATAATAAGTAAGGAGATTGATTCAGTAAGTAGAAGTCTGTCATCAATGGAAAGCCCAGAACCACATGACTTTATGACTGAATTCTACCACACATTTAAAGAAGGGTTAATACCAATCCTTCTCAAACTCTTCTGAAAAATTGAAGAGGAGGGAATACCTCCAGATTCATTTTATGAGGCCAGAATCACCCTGTTACCAAAGCCAGACAAAGACATTATGAAACAAAACTACAGGACTGTATTCCTGATGATCATTGATGTAAAAATTCTCAACAAAATACTAACAAACCATAGTCAATAATACATTATAAGGATCATTTACCAGTAGATCAAGTGGGATTTATTCCTGGAATATAGATTGCTTCAACATATGCAAATCAATAAATCTGATTTACCATATTAACAGAATGAAGGACAAAAACTACATGATCATCTTAATAGATGCAGAAAAAGCCTTTAACAAAATTCAACATCCTATCATGATTAAAAATCTCTTTAACAAATTAGGTACAGAAGGAATGTTCCTCTACACAGTAAAGGCCATATATGGCAAGTCTACAGCTAACAGCATACTCAATAATGAAGAGTTAAAGGCTTTTTGCTCTAATATTATGAACAATACAAGGATGCTTACCTACTCTCACCATTTCTTTTGAACATAGTTCTGGCCAGAAGTCCTAGCCAGAGCAATTAGACAAGAGAAAGAAATAAAAGGCATTCTAATAGGAAAGAATGAAGGGAAATTATCTTTGTTTGCTGACTACATGATCTTATATAGTTACACCTCTGTATCTGTGCGTTCTGCATCTTTGGATTCAACCAACCATGGATTGAAAATACTCAGAAAAAAATTGATAGTTATGCCTGCTGAATATTTGCAGACTGCTTGTCACTCTTCATCAAACAATATAGTATAACTGTTTACATAGCATTTACATGTATTAGGTATTTTAAGTAATCTAGTGATGATTTAAAGTATATGGGATAGGCATAGGTAATATGCAAATACTATGCCATTTTATATAAAGGATTTGAGCATCCATGGAGTTTGGTATCCTTAAGGTTGCTTGGAACCAATCCCTCATAGATACCGAGGGACAGCTATATATAGAAAATCCTAAAGACTCCACCCAAAACTGCTAGAATTCATAAACTCAATAAAGTTGCAGGATACAAAATCAACCTACAGAAACCAGTAGCGTTTTTTTTACACTAACAACAAACTGAAAAAAATTAAGAAAACAATCTCATTTACAATAGTTTGAAAAAATAAGTAAAATAATTAGGACTAAACAAGTAAGTAAAAGATTTGTAATTTCCCAATATTTGGAAATTTTTCAGTAACTCAGTGTCTTTAGTAATTTCATCATTCTAGTAAGAGAACATGCTTTGTATGATTTTAATCTTTACATTTATTAGGTTATGTTTTATGATCACCCACGATATGGTCCTAACTTGTTGACTATTCTGTGTGCTCTTTTAAAGAATGTAGTCTGTTGGCCGGGTGCGGTGGCTCATGCCTGTAATCCCAGCACTTTGGGAGTCTGAGTCAGGCAGATCACCTGAGGTCGGGAGTTCAAGACCAGCCTGACCAACATGGAGAAACCCGGTCTCTAATAAAAATACAAAATTAGGCCAGGCGGGGTGGCTCACGCCTGTAATCTCAGCAGTTTGGGAGGCCGAGGCAGGCGGATCACGAGGTCAGGAGATCGAGACCATCCTGGCTAACAGTGAAACCCCTTCTCTACTGAAAAAAAAAATACAAAAAATTAGTCGGGTGTGGTGGCATACGCCTGTAGTCCCAGCTACTCGGGAGGCTGAGGCAGGAGAATGGCGTGAACCAGGGAGGCGGAGCTTGCAGTGAGCCGAGATCGCACCACTGCACTTCAGCCTGGGCAACAAAAGCAAAACTCCCTCTCCAAAAAAAAAAAAAAAAAAAAAATTAGCTGGGCGTGGTGGCACATGCCTATAATCCTAGCTGCTTGGGAGACTGAGACAGAAGTATGGCTTGAATCCAGGAGGCAGAGGTTGCAGTGAGCCGAGATCATACCACTACACGCCAGCCTGGGCAACAAAAGCGAAACTCCGTCTCAAAAAATAATAATAATAATAATGTAGTCTGTTGTTGGGTGCAGTGTTTTATAGAGGTCATTTAGTCATTGGTCCCCAACCTTTTTGGCACCAGGGACTGGTTTTGTGAAAGACAGTTTTTCCACAGACGTGGGGTGGGGGTTGGTTTGGGGATGAAACTATTTCACCTCAGATCAGGCATTAGATTCTCATAAGGAGCGCACAACCTAGATACCTTGCACGCATAGTTCACAGTAGGGTACGCGCTTCTGTGAGAATCTAACGGTGCAGCTGATCAGGCAGTAATGCTTGCTTGCTTGTCTGCTGCTCACCTTCTGCTGTGCGGACCAGTTCTTAACAGGCTGCAGTCTGGTACTGATCCAGCCCAGGGATTGATGACCCCTGATTTAGGTCACTTTGGTTGATTATGCTATTCATGTCTTTGATATTCTTGAAGAATTTCTGTTTGGTCTATTCTTTTGATTCCTGAGAGAGAAATGATGAAGTCTCCAAGTGGAATTGTGGATTTCTCTATTTCTCCTTTCATTTTCTTCAGCTTTGCTTCATCTGTGTTGAAGCTCTGTTCTTAGATGCATACACATTTATCATGTGTTGCGCCCTCTACATTTCTTGGTAATTTTTGTATTCTGACGTCTGACTTCCTCAGATTTTAACACGGTCAATCCACTTTTCTTTTGCTGGTGATCACATGGTATCATTTTACATTCTTTTAACATGTATGTATTATTTTATTACAGTTGACTTTCATATAGATAGCCTTCAATTTGTATCTTTGCTGTACAATCTAACAATCAGATTTCTTAAAGTTGTTTTTATACCATTTAGTATAAATTTCCATATGTTTGGGCTTATGTCTGTGACTTTACTGTTTGCTGTTTGCTTCTGTTTTTCATTCTTCAGTTTTCCTTTTTCTGCCTTTTGAATTATTGGAATATTTTTTATTACTTTAATTCATTTACTGGCATTTTAAAATTTCTTTATGTGTTGTTTTGTTTGTTGCTCTAGTAATTACAATATTCACGTCTGAGTTTTCACAGACCTACTTAGAGTTAATACTTTATCACTTGAAGTTTCTATACATTAGTATAGAACCCTTACAATGATCTAGGTCAAGAAGATAGGGAAAATGGATATTTGATGACAGCTAGGTGTCTGCCACAAAAGACAACATTAAGTTGCCTTTTAGCCCACACTTCTCTTAATCTTTTCGGTACTACTGGTTATGCATCCATTATTTGTTTTGTTCTATATTACTTTCAGCCTGTAGTGTGCAATTATGTGGAAAATAATGTTATGTCCATGCCTCCTTTCTTGGGATATTTCCTAAATTCAATATGAGATTGTTGATGTAGATAAGAAAACTGACTTGCAAAGAGGTTTCATTGCCCCAGGTAACACAGCTAAGTGGCAGAGCTGCAATTTGTACTCTGAGTCTGGTTTTGGGGTCTGCACATTTGACCACAGTGCTACTGCCTGTATTTTACTTAAGACAATGATTATGTTTATGACAAATCTCTTACTCTTTTAAATATGTATGACTTCTAAATTTATACATTCTTTGAGTGTTCTAATTTCGTTGTCATAAAAGCTTACTATTTTCTCATTTTCAAAACATCTTGGGTACTTCTTAAGACAGTTCTTAAATTTATTCCAGAAATTTTAAACATTTTTGATATTGTTGAAATAGTTTTGGCATCAAAACGATTTGTGATTCCCACATAATTGCAGTTAAATTTTTTTCAGTATAATTTAAAAAATACCTTATGGGAAAATACTACTGTGAACTGTGAATTGTGTAACACTTTAATTTCCTATTTTTTGTAATCATAACAGCATATACTTAACATTTAAAAAACAATTTTCAAAACAAATTTATTCATTTTTTTAAGATAGTACTTGGTATTTATAGGTCTTCAAGCCCAGGAGCCTACAACCCACAGACTGGGAACCATATTTTATACTATTAGTGAATAATAATAACAAAAGTAAGATTTACATTTTTTCTTAGGCTACCAGAGTTGAATAAATTCAAATTTAGAAACACATATAAATGTGTATGTATAAAATATATGTATATCAAAGAACTAGAATTTTTATCAGATTCAAACCTTACCAGTGAAATGGGAATGCTCTTTACATTATCCACCTAAAATGTTCCTATTAACCTTGTGGTTTTGAGAAGTATTTAAATTTTGGAATTTTTAATAGTTGTCTGCTTCTTCTGTAACTTTGATTATATTATAGCTTTTATTGAATGAGGAGATAAAACAGATGTAAATATTAAGACAAAAGCTGGATGCCTATGAAACAAATTATCTACAAATACATAGAGTGAAAATACTTTAAAAGCCTTTGAATTTGGCAACTTTCTCTTTGCATTCCCTTTCCTGATTCTCTAGTAATCACTGTCTTGTTCCTAATGAACTAGTACTCAAAGGTTATTCAGAAAGATTCATTAAAACCAGTAGGGAAATACTTCTACAGACTTCCTTTAACCAACCTGTAGTTTTGTTTTCTTTCTTAATAGCCTTGGGCTTCAGACACAACCATCTTTTATTTATTATTTTCTTTCTTTCTGGAATTAAAAAACTTTTAAAGATTTGAGAAAATCAGCACCAATATTTGAAGATTAAAACTTGATCTATCTGGCAGTTAGAATTTTGATTTGGAAAAGCTGCAGGTAACACTATAAATTCTAGTTTTACAAATGTAGTAATAAAGAATATACTTCAGTGGCAGTTTAAACTTCATATTAGTGAATTAAGATACTCAGTAAGGCCAGGCGCGGTGGCTCAAGTCTGTAATCCCAGCACTTTGGGAGGCCGAGACGGGCGGATCACAAGGTCAGGAGATCGAGACCATCCTGGCTAACATGGTGAAACCCCGTCTCTACTAAAAAATACAAAAAACTAGCCGGGCGAGGTGGCGGGCGCCTGTAGTCCCAGCTACTTGGGAGGCTGAGGCAGGAGAATGGCGTAAAAAACCCGGGAGGCAGAGCTTGCAGTGAGCTGAGATCCGGCCACTGCAGTCCAGCCTGGGCGACAGAGCGAGACTCCGTCTCAAAAAAAAAAAAAAAAAAAAAAAAAAAGATACTCAGTAAGTTTCAGGGTATTAGACTGATAAAGCAATACCTGGACTAATGACTAGTCATTATGAGGTGAACTTTTATCTTTCATTGAAAGTCAAAACTTAGGTTGCATTACATGCTCTACAAAAATTGGCACATTATTACATTATGGTTTGGCCATAAATAGGAGCAATTTTGGGAATCATTTATTTTGTGAATGGTTACTGATTTTCTGAATCATTCAAGTTCTACATTCTATTAAATTTTATAAGCTTATTATTTAATATGAGCTTTTTGCTGTTCTCAAAATGATTACTGTTATTTTTCAGTTGCAGCAGAGAAATAGGTTTCCAGGATAAAACAAATTGTTCAGGTATTCAAGGAGCCCTCAGGAGTAGGCAAATATCAATAGATAGGTCACTGTGAGATCAAGGAATTTAATCTTTTCTTTGGCATACCATAGTGCTTGAAGGCTAAAATTTTGGTAACTGTTTCAGGAAAAGAAGTATTGTACTACATTTCCTTTCTTTTCTTCAATCCTGTTATGTAAAGTAAACCTGTTTTCAGAACATTTAGCCTTTAGTTGAGTAAATGACAGGTAGGAAATTAAGCTGTTGATACAGGAGAATGACTAAGTGAGAGAATCCATCCTTTGTCAACCACTCTTATTATTATTTTTTAAATTGAATCTGCTTTCAGTTTCAGTAGTTGGGAGTGCTAGATGTACATAGCTTAATGGATTTTGTGCTTAAAATTCTGGTTGTCTTCTTTTACTTACAATTCAACATCACAATAGAAAATAATGCAAATGGCCTTCTAAATGATTGCTATATGATGATGTGTTAGGCTTATTTATTGAGTCAGTGCTTCACACCTGTTCTGTGTCATAACACCGCCCTTAGAGGATAAGGGTTTTTTTCATTTTTTTTTATTAAACGATTCTTTCATGTAATGACACAGGCATTATAAATCTCTCAATTGAAAAATACTGAATTAAATTTGCTTCTTATTTAAATCTACTTAAGAGTAACCCTTTGTATACTTGTTTTTTAAAGTGGATTGCTGATTATCACATTGCTCTATGTGTAGTTCCATTTTTTAAACTTAGACAAGATACTAATTTTGATATTCATGGTAATAAGAATAATCAACATTATGTAACATTATTTTCACAATATGAAGTTTACTGAAAACAAATCTAAAATTTTACATTTAAGTTCATTAAAGTAACACGTATAAGATGAGAAAGATTTTGCTTGTTTGGTGGTACGTGGAAATTTGACCCCACCTTGAACATAAGTTAACATTGTCATGAAACTACTAAAAAAAAGCTCATGTCATTTTAGCCTACGTTAGTTATAGCCTCTAGATTGCATAACTAATAGCTTCATAGTATTCTCTCCTGGTGAGATCACATCTAGAATATAATACACAATTTTGAGATTTCATGATTTGCAAATAATTTTGGACATAACAGGCAAGAACCACAGCATATTTTTTACCATGGATAATAGAATGTAAAATAGTTACTGTTTTTATGTGTTTTAAAGTCTCTCCTCTAGAAAAGACAGGATTTTAAAAGAAAGTTTCTGGCAAAACAAAAAGAATAACTTTGTGGTGAATTGGAATTTTTCCACTAGGGGACTTGCTTGGTCTGGTAGGCATTGATCTCCCAGTTATTCTGGGTGCTTTTAAAAATTATGTTACATTTCTGCTGCATTGACTAGGAAGTTAAGATTAGCCAGGCATGGTGGCATGCACCTGTAGTCCCAGCTTCTCAAGAGACTGAGGCAGAAGAATCACTTGAACCCAGAGGCGGAGGTTGCAGTGAGCCAAAATTGCCCCACTGCACTCCAGCCTGGGCGACAGAGCGAGACTCTGTCTCAAAAAAAAAAAAACAAAAAACAAAACAGTGTTACTCTATAGTGTACTGTGTTATCAGATTTATTTTGCCCACCTGTAGGCTAATGTAAGTATTCTGAGCATGTTTAAAGTAGGCTGGGCTAAGCTATGATGTTCAGTAGGGTAGGTGTGTTAAATATTTTTTTGATTTCGTATTTTTAACTTGGTGGGTTTGTCAGAACAGAACTCCATTGTAAGTAAAGGGTCGATCTGCACCTTTGGAGAAACATCTGTACAAGTTTTTTGCCCACTTTTGAATTGGGTTGTTTGTTTTTTGTTTGTTGTTGTTGGGTTTTAGGTGTTCTCTATATATTCTGGATATTAATCCCTTATCAGACACATGATTTGCAAACATTTTCTTTCATTCTGTGGGTTGCCTTTTTACTCACTTTCCATTTTTTTGTAGCAAACGTGACCCCTCCTAAATGGGGTGATATATGTATTTTAAGACCATTTCTTGGCAGTATTGTCGTTAGAGCTTTAGGTTGACTATTTGAATTCGTATGGTCTTTGACTCATCTCATCATCTCAAACTCCTTGACGTTTTCCTCCTTTCTTTAATGTTATATAGACAAAACTGGGACAGCTGACAGTGAATATAAGGTTATATTTTGCAAAGAATTTAGCAAGAGAGGTTGGCTATTTGGCATTAAATATCTGTATCACTGTGAAGTTTTTAATTACTTTTAGATACTAATTATCACTGAACATGTCCTAGAACAATACTTTATTACATAGAGTTACTCATTTGTGGAATGTAGGAATGAATGTATGTATGTATGCATATAAGTACACATGCATGTGGCCTTGGTAGTTACTACAGTGCTATACATAGATGTAAAGTCTTTCACAGGCTTGGGTAGACAGCAGTCATGTTTTATTCATGGCCTAGTCTAGCATGGTTCCTGGTACTCTTAAGTCTTGGTGAATGTTTGTCATATAAATAAATATACTTAATTTAGAAAGCATCAGAAAAACTAACATTTGGATAAAGCAGATATAATTTTGTATTATATATGTGAGTAATTTTCTTTCATTTTTAAATTGTCATATTTCCAAGGAATCTATTCATTGTTGATTTCATGTCCCTCTTAAACAATTTGAGATACGTTAACTTTGGTAATATGTCATAGACTTCACTTCATTCTGTGGCCTTTAATTTAAGAAAACGGTAGTTCTTTTCTTAAGAAATGGTAGATGCTCTCTCAGGGTTAATCTCCCAACAGCTGGAAAAAAGCACTTCTTTACATAATACAGGATTGCATAACTACTTTTTCTTTGTTTTTCCCTTAAAAATAATCTACAGTATACATGGATCTTAAAATAGGAATGATAACTCTTGCAGAAATATTAGAGGATCACAAGAGATAATTTATACGAATCATTTGGCTTACAATCTGTTGTAAAGTGATTCCTTGAGACACAATAGCTATTAAAGGGTGAGCATTCTAAGTTGGAAAATTCAAGACCTGAAATGCTCCAAAATTTGAAACTTTTGAGTTCCAACATAATGCTTGAAGGAAATGCTCACTGGAGCATTTAGGATTTTGGATTTTAAGGTTTGGGGTAATCAATCCTAAAGCAGTAAGTATATATGATGCAAATATTATGAAATCCAAAAAAAGTCTAAAATCTGAAACACTCTGGTTCCAAGCAATTCAGATAAGGAGTATTCAACCTGTATTATTAGTTTTTCCAGAAAAAAAAAAAAAAAAAAAAAAACATTACAATATCGAAGATACATACCTGACTTTAGCACTAAAATTTTTAAGTTGTTGTACCTTCAATTGCTTTATTTTTCCCTTTCAATTCTAATGTTAAAAAATTTAATCCTGTTTTACAAAATATTTCAGCAATTTTTCAGCAGTCATCGCTATTACATTAACTACAAATAATCCTTTGGGAGACCTATCAACATCTACTTTCTCTTTCACAATTTGATAGTTAATGTATGTCACATCTATGCCTTTCTTTCTAGAGAATTCCGAATTTGCAATGGTTGATGTATATATGGCTCTCATCCGTTGTCAGTAACCCACCTTCTTATGAGCTTTTCCACTTTTCTAGCAAATACCTAAGTAGAGTATTTGTGCTGATATAGGTACCAGAGTTTAAAGAAGGCATGACTTAAGTGTTACTAAGAGTAAATAAGGATTCCAGCTGTCTCATTAAGAAATGAACTTTCTATAACCTTTATGTTTAGTTATATTTTCCAAAAATCGTTAATATATTTATGTAATTGTATATGAATCATTGTATTGCTCATTCAATCCAGAAGAAATGTAATACTTAGAACCTTAGGCCGGGCGCGGTGGCTCAAGCCTGTAATCCCAGCACTTTGGGAGGCCGAGACGGGCGGATCACGAGGTCAGGAGATCGAGACCATCCTGGCTAACACGGTGAAACCCCGTCTCTACTAAAAAATACAAAAAACTAGCCGGGCGACGTGGCGGCGCCTGTAGTCCCAGCTACCCGGGAGGCTGAGACAGGAGAATGGCGTGAACCCGGGAGGCGGAGCTTGCAGTGAGCTGAGATCCGGCCATAGCACTCCAGCCTGGGTGACAGAGCGAGACTCCGTCTCAAAAAAAAAAAAAAATACTTAGAACCTTATGTTCATATGAGTGAACATTTTTTAAAATTTCGAAATATGTGCATATTTTTATAAGAATTATTACAAGATGATCAGAGAAAGAAGAAAATTCTATTGGGATAGTAGAGTAGAAGTACAAATTCAAGGAAAAAAAAAGTAGTGTAAAATTTCTCAAAGATAGCTTTTAAATAGATGGTAGTGTTAAATCACTGTAGGTTTAAATCTGTTGAATATGTTGAAAGAGTTGATGTTAAGGTCTTAGTTTAAAATCTCAATATTTACAATACTCTGGAAATTATATCCTTTACGACTATTTAAACATGGGTATATGTGAGAAGGCAAAAATCTCAATTTTCTTTTTTAAGTATACATTCAGTTCCTTTTTAGCACTAAGAGCTACATGTGCATAATGATTGAGACCAGAACTCCACATTTTTTTGAAAAGTGGGGAGTGAGGGGGGAGAGAGAGAAATGCTTTTAAAATTAAACAGTGAAACTTTTCCGGGGAGTGGTGAAGAGTGGGTGGTTTATAAAATGACTTGGAAGCAGATCAGCTGGAAAGGTGAAAGGATCAGAAAGCAAATATAGCAGCGGATAATGGAGTTGGTCTGTAGCTAGCCTGTAGCAACTGCCTTACTATATTTTAATATGTGCCATTAGGTGTGTCTCTTGATTGCTTCGGCTTTCTGCCAGGATAGCTTACTGTTGTAACTAGAGTTAGTTAGCTGACCCACTGATACCACCACCAGAGCCTTTTCTAATCTATTATCGGTTTCTAAAGTGGGATAGGAGGCCAACAATGTTTCTTTAATTACCAATAGGAGGTATATACCTTGGCAAAAATTTGCAACATGATAGAATTGAAGTGAGTACAGAACACACACACTCTTTTTTTGTTGTTGTTGTTTTTGTTTTTGGAGATAGTCTCTCTCTCTCTGTCAACCAGGCTGGAGTGCAGTGGCACGATCTCAGCTCACTGCAACCTCCGTCTCCCGGGCTCAAGCAATTTTCCTGCCTCAGCCTCCCAAGTAGCTGGGATTACAGGCGTGCGCCACCATATCTGGCTCATTTTTGTATTTTTAGTAGAGACGGGAGTTTCACCATGTTGGCCAGGCTGGTCTCGAACTCCTGACCTCAGGTAATCCACCTGCCTTGGCCGCCCAAAGTGCTTTTGGGATTACAGGCTTAAGCCATGTCACCTGGCACACACACACTCTTTTTATAGCACTGTTACTTTACAGTTTGTCCAAGTTATGACAGAGATGGCACTTACACTTAGTAAATAAATTAGATAAGTTACAGGCTTAGAAATGGAGAAATCAAGAATCAGGTGATTAAAGTGAGATGGAGATAAAACTAGATAAGATGAGTCTTTGCTGCAACACTTGACAAAATTCTGGGAAAAAGGATAAAACCATCTGATTCATAAAATTTACAATAAGCCAATGGAATCAAAAAAAAAAGAAATACAGGAAAGATACTGTGAAAGATAAATTACAGAGAAATGATGAGGAAAAAATTAATGTCTGGGGATGGGAATAAAATGAGAAATGGGGTTTAGCTGTCTGTAATAAAACAAATAGAAAATGAAAACCAAAGCTTTTTCTCTGCTTCAATTTGTACTTTTCAATTTCATAATATGTTTGTCTAAATCAGTGATTATCAAAAGGGCTCTAAGGTATGCATCTGAGAATTATGCATGTACATCAGAATATGCACATGTTCTCTCTTCTTCATAAGATTCTGATACAACTTAATGATCTTAAAAAATGCTTACCCAATCCCATCTCACATAGGCACACACAAAAAGCACTAGATTTTTTAAATGGAACTGTGCTGTTCATTTCAATGGTGTTGAAGCCTAACTAATGTGATTTTCATCATGCAGCAAACATTTACAACTTTTGAATTTCCTAAGCGTTATTTTAGAAAATAGTTTTGTTTTTTGTTTTTTTTGAGTCAGAGTCTTGCTCTGTAGCCCAGATTGGAGTGCAGTGACATGATCTCTGCTCACTGCAACCTCCATCTCCTGGGCTCAAGCAATTCTCCTGCCTCAGCCTCCCAAGTAGCTGGGACTACAGGCACGCACCTGTAGTTCAACATATGCAAATCAATAAACATAATCCATCACATAAACAGAACCAATGAGAAAAACCACATGATTATCTCAGTAGACACAGAAAAGGCCTCCGATAAAGCTCAACACCCCTTTATGCTAAACTAGGTATTGATGGAACATATCTCAAAATACTAAGAGCTATTCATGACAAACCCACAGCCAGTATCATACTGAATGGGCAATAGCTGGAAGCATTCCCTTTGAAAACTGGCACAAGCCAAAGATGCCGTCTCTCACCACTCCTATTCAACATAGTATTGGAAGTTCTGGCCAGGGCAATCGGGGAAGACAAAGAAATAAAGGGTATTTAAATAGGAAGAGAGGAAGTCAATTTGTCTTTGTTTGCAGATGACACGATTGTATATTTAGAAAACCCCATCGTCTCAGCCCCAAAACTCCTTTAGCTGATAAGCAACTTCAGCAAAGTCCCAGGATATAAAATCAGTGTGCAAAAATCACAAGCATTCCTATACACCAATAATAAACAAATAGAGAGCCAAATCATCAGTGAACTCCCATTCACAATAGCTAAAAAGAGAATACCTAGGAATACAACTTACAAGGGCTGTGAAGGAGCTCTTCAAGGAGAACTACAAACCACTGCTCAAGGAAATAAGACAGGACACAAACAAATGGAAAAATATCCCATGCACGTGTGGATATGAAGAATCAATATCATGAAAATGGCCATACTGCCCAAAGTAATTTATAGATTCAATGCTATTCCCATCAAGCTACCGTTAACTTTCTTCACAGAATTAGAAGAAACTACTTTAAATTTCATATGGAACCAAAAAAAGAGCCCATATAGCCAAGACAATCCTAAGCAAGAAGAACAAAGCTGGAGACATCATGCTGCCTGACTTCAAACTATATTGCAAGGCTACAGTAACCAAAACAGCATGGTACTGGTACCAAAACAGATATGTAGACTAATGGAACAGAACAGAGGCCTCATAAATAACACCACACATCTACAATCACCTGATCTTTGACAAACCTGACAAAAACAAGCAATGGGGAAAGGATTCCCTATTTAGTAAATGGTGTTGGAAAAACTGGCTAGCTATATGCAGAAAAAATGAAACTGGACTCCTTCCTTACACTTTATACAAAAATTAACTCAAGATGGATTAAAGACTTAAACGTAAGACCTGTAAAATAGTACAGCCACTTTGGAAGACAGTTGGATAGTTTAAAAAAACTAAACACTCTTACCACATGATCTAACAGTTGTGCTCCCTGGTATTTACCCAAAGGAGTTGAAAACATGTCCACACAAAAACCATAAAATCCCTAGAAGAAAACCTAGGCATTACCATTCAGGACATAGGCATGGGCAAAGACTTCATGACTAAAACACCAAAAGCAATGGCACCAAAAGCCAAAATTGACAAATGGGACCTAATTAAACTAAAGAGCTTCTGCACAGCAAAAGAAACTATCATCAGAGTGAACAGGCAACTTACAGAATGGGAGAAAATTTTTGCAGTCTATCCATCTGACAAAGGTCTAATATCTAGAATCTACAAAGAACTTAAACAAATTTACAAGAAAAAAAAAAATTCCCATCAAAAAGTGGGCAAAGGATATCAACAGACACTTCTCAAAGGAAGATGTTTATGCAACCAACAAACATAAGAAAAAAAGCTCATCATCACTGGTCATTAGAGAAATACAAATCAAAACCACAATGAGATGCCATCTCTTGCCAGTTAGAATGGTGATCATTAAAAAGTCCAGAAACAACAGATGCTGGAGAGGATGTGGAGAAATAGGAACGCTTTTACACTGTTGGTGGGAGTGTAAATTAGTTCAACTGTTGTGGAAGACAGTGTGGCGATTCCTCAAGGATCTAGAACTAGAAATACCATTCAACCCAGCCATCCCATTACTGGGTATATACCCAAATGATTATGAATCATTCTACTATAAAGACACATGCACACGTATGTTTATTGCAGCACTATTCACAATAGCAAAAACTTGGAACCAACCCATATGCCCATCAATGATAGACTGGATAAAGAAAATGTGGCACATATACACCATGGAATACTATGTAGCTATAAAAATGAATGAGCTCATGTCCTTTGCAGGGACATGGATGAAGCTGGAAACCATCATTCCCAGCAAACTAACACAGGAACAGAAAACCAAACACCTCATGTTCTCACTCATAAGTGGGAGTTGAACAATGAAAACACATGGACACAGGGAGGAGAACATCACACACTGGGGTCTGTCAGGGGGTGGGGGAGAAAGGGGAAGGATAACATTAGGAGAAATACCTGATGTAAATGATGGGCTGATGGGTGCAGCAAACCACCATGGCACATGTATACCTATGTAACAAACCTGCACATTCTGCACGTGTATCCCAGAACTTAAAGTATAATAATAAGAAAAGATAATTAGAAGACAAGCTACAGGCTGGGGGAGAATATTTGCAAAAGACACATCTGATAAAGCTCTGTTATCCAAAATACACAAAGAAGGAACTTTTGAAATTCAACAATAAGAAATCTAAGAACTGGATTTAAAAATGGGTGAAAGAACTTAATAGATACCTCACCAAAGAAGATATCCACATATCAAATAAGCATATGAAAAGATAATCTACCTTATACATCATAAGAGAAATGCAAATTAAAACGAGACATCACTACGCACTTGTTAGAATGGTCAAATTCCAGAATACCGACAAAACCAAATTCTGGCAAGGATGTGGAGCATCAAGAACTTTCATTCACTGCTGGTGGGACTATACAATGGTACAGCCACTTTGGAAGACAGTTGGATAGTTTAAAAATCTAAACACTCTTACCACATGATCCAACAGTTGTGCTCCTTGCTATTTACCCAAAGGAGTTGAAAACATGTCCACACAAAAACCTGCATACAATGTTTATAGGAGCTTTATTCATAATTGCCAAAACTTGGAAGCAAGGGATAGCTGACATCTGATGGATAAAATAATAAATAGAAGAGAAACTTGGGAGACTGAGATTTCTTTAACAGCAGTTATAATAGCTAACATTTATTGAATACTTAAGTGTCATGCAGTGTCTTGAATGCTTATGTTAAATTATATGTCTTCCCAATAACAACCACATGTATCAGATTATCAAAGAATTTTCCTCTTGATTACTTTTGTCATTCAGATATTTATTAATTCTCTCATT
This sequence comes from Rhinopithecus roxellana, assembly GCF_007565055.1. NCBI lineage: Eukaryota > Metazoa > Chordata > Mammalia > Primates > Cercopithecidae > Rhinopithecus > Rhinopithecus roxellana. The sequence goes on from NC_044550.1 coordinate 191,840,401, forward strand.
ATCTCAGTGGGCAATTGAGTCATGTCCTAGCTTCCTCTTTTAGGTGGAAACTTGACAGGCCTAGAGTGTCCACAGTGGCTCACCTATATGTCTGGCTTATCCGGGACTTTCTCCTGTAGCACCTTTGAACTCTTCCACGTGGCCTTTCTACAGCACGGGCTTCTCACAGCATGGCAGCCAAGTTCCAAGACAGAACATTTCAAGCCCTGGAAAGGAAAAGCTGCAGATCTCTGAAGGCTCCACTCTGAATTTATGCTATGTCCCTTTGCCAATTCTCTTGTCCTGTGTTTTGATAGAGCATCTCACAGGGCTAGCCCACATTTAGTGTAGATTCAACCTCTTGATGGAGGGAGAAGAAAAATTTTTGTACTCATTTTTTTTTCTTCAACATAAAGTTCCAGGGTACATGTGCAGGATGTGCAGATTTGTTACATAGGTAAAACGTGTTTGCACCCATCTTTATCCTACTATAGATATTAGTGGTTATATCATACAGATACGATAGTTTCCTGTGTTGTTATTATTACTGTAAAATTATATTTATAAGGGTTAACTGCCTTTTTTACTTGTAATAAAATGAACATAAAAAATACCAATGCAAAGGTAAACATAAAAATACCAATGTAAAGGTAGCTCCAAAAATAAGTAAGCGCAAAGAAAATCAAGCAAAATAAGCACAATAAAACCATAGTAGGGCATAATCCTAATGAAACTGTTGAAAACCAATGATAAAAATAAAACTTTAGCCTGTAATCCCAGCACTTTGGGAGGCCGAGGCCAGTAGATCACAAGGTCAGGAGATCGAGACCACGGTGAAACCCCGTCTGTACTAAAAATACAAAAAACTAGCCGGGCGCAGTGGCGGATGCCTATAGTCCCAGCTACTCAGGAGGCTGAGGCAGGAGAATGGCGTGAACCCGGGAGGCAGAGCTTGCGGTGAGCCAAGATCGCACCACTGCACTCCAGCCAGGGGGACAGAGCGAGACTCCGTCTCAAAATAAATAAATAAATAAATAAATAAAATAAAAATAAAACTTTAAAAGCAGTCAAATGGAAAAAGAGAAAACAAACCCACACATTAAATACAAAGGAACAAAAGTAATCATTGTCATTAACTTCTTGGCAGAAACAGTGCAAACCAGGAGGCAGTGGAATGCTGTCTTTAAAGTTCTGAAAGAAAAAACTTAATATAGAATTCCCTTTCGGGCAAAAATATCCTTAACATATGAAACTATAGTAAAGACATTTGTCTTTCAAAGACTTTTGAAAGACAAAATTCTCAGACAAATTAAACTTGTGAGAATTTCTTGTTAGCAAACTTGAACAACACCACGAGAAATGATACCAAGTTCTTGAGGCTGGAGGAAAATGAAGCAGATGGGAACCTGAATCCATTCACTAGCTGGAAGTTTGAAAGAAATGGAGGAGAGGATTAGACAATGTGAAGATCTGAATAAAAATAAAGGAGTTTTTTTCTCATTTTCCAGTTTTTTTAAAGATAATTTACTGTTTAATGTTAAAACCGATATTATAGAGTTCTATAATATTCATCAAAATATATACATGACAATATTGCCACAAATGACAAGAGAAAGGAAAATGGAAACATATCCTTGTAAGCTCTTAAAGTGATAAAATAATATTTGTAGACAGGTCAACAGTTTAAAATAGTGGAGTACAGCATCTAGCTCCCAAGACAATTGACTTCACATCTAAGGTGATACTGCCCTATACAGGCTACCAAAAGTGTATAATAAGTGTCCATAGTGAGATTTTAAAAGTAAAAACCCTCTGAATTTAAGAATTAAAAACTAAAAAAATAAAAACAGTTAAATTTTTGAAGCAGTGAATATTCCGCCAATCCTAGCTTTGTCAGTTACTGGCTGTGTAACCACAGCACTTAAATTTCTTTGGACCTTAATTTCCAAAAGGAGATCATTAATATCAACTCTGTAAGGAAGGTTATGAGATGGATTAGAGAAAAAAATATGTTAAGAGAAAAGCATAGTGCCTGGTGCACTATGGTGCAAATGTAACACGTATTGTTAAAAAAATTTAAAAGATCAAAGCTAGTTACTTCATAGACCTTAGTAAAGGTGAGGAAACAATACAACAGATAAGTTTGACAAACATTAGAAAATCTGAATCTCTTGCCAACATTTTTTCTGTCCACTTCTGCTCCTGCCTGCTTCCCTCTTTCCCTCTTTTCTTCCCTCCCTCTCACCCCCTCCTCATTGTTCTCTTGATCTATGAATACATGTTTCTTTCCTGTTGAGTATCTATCCCTATTTCTGTTTATTTGTTTGTTTATTTATTTAGACAGAGTCTTACTCTCGCCCAGGCTGGAGCACAACTGCACCCAGTTTTATCCCTATTATGTAATTTTTTTCTCCTTTCTTCTCAATGTCTGTTTTTCCCTATCTTCTTTTCTTCTACATTCCTTTTTGCTATTCAAAATAGTGAACAGAGTTACATTTTTAGTATATGCAATTGGCCATGTGTATCTTTTGCTTTTGCATCTACAGTTTCAGCCAACTATGGATTGAAAATATTTGGGGTCGGGGGAACAAAAATTAATACAGCAGTTTCAAAAATTTAAATTGTTAAAAAAAATACAGTATAACTATGTAGCATTTACATTGTATTAGGTATCATAAGTAATCTAGAAATGATTTAAAGTGTACAAGAAGATGTGCATAGGTCATAATCAAGTAGGTACTGTTTTATATAAGAGACTTGAACATCCTCAGATTTTGATATCTGCAGGAGGTCCTGGAACCAATCCCTCATGAATAGCAGACAATTGTATTTTATTTTTTGAGCAACTAAAATGTTTTTCTGTTAGTTTTAAAGCATAGTTTGATTTTGTTTTCAACGAAAATTCATCTTGGTACCTGTATTAGTCCGTTCTTGCACTGCTCTAAAGAAATGCCTAAAATTGGGTAATTTATAAGAAAAGAGATTGAATTGGCTCATGGTTCTGTAGGCTGTACAGGAAACATGGCAGCTCCTACTTCTGAGGAGGCCTCAGGGAGCCTTTACTTATAGTAGAAGGCAGAGTGGGAACAGATACTATAAATGTTAAACTCGTATATGTAATTTAAAGGGACTACTAACACTCAGGATATGGCTAGACCTTAAGTTAGGACTCTCAGCTACATGGCTGTGTTTCGTTTGCAAGTTTATCTCTTCATCATAGTTCCTTCAAGTATGCTTGTCATTTCTGTTTGAACAGAAAAAAAAAAAAAGAAATGAAGCAAAATCTTGAAGTTGTAACATAAAAGTTTGAACCAGGGGTAGAATACTGAAACAACCACATTAAAAGATGGGGTCTAGGCTTCACATTACGTACATAACCTTTCAAGGGCCTATTCTCTATGCTGTAGCTTTTCAATTAATGTCAATAATAGCATTCTTAGTACCAAATTCCTAGATACCTAGTCACCATTTTTAAACATTAGCTTGTTGGGAAAATGTGCCAAAAAATTCCAAAACTTGAAATTACAAATAAAAACTTAGAAAATAATCCCTTTAACAGTTGGGAACTGCCTCAGTACCTACTCAAATTGGAAACCCTCAACTTGGTCATGTTTTTTATCGCCAAGACAGCTGGTGTTGTTTACAACATATATCTGAGTATTATTTTAAGTTTCTAATTGCCAATATCTCCAGTTTTTAAAAGGACACAAACCAACCTCTTTGTAAAACTTCTGCCCTCCAAAGGCTTTATGTTCTCTAAGATAGTTAAGAAGATAAAAAAACAAAACAAAACAAAACAAAAACTATTCTTAATGATCCCTTGCTAATAGGTTTTTTTTTTTTTTTTTTTTGGATAAAGTGTAGGCTGCTATTCATAGAGATGCCAAGTGCATATGAAAGGAGGGACTCATATGGAAAGTGAAATTATTACCAGAAATCCTAACCTGCAGGTAGGGTTGCTTTCTTCCTCAAAATAAAAATTAACCCATGGGATGAGACCCAAATTTGGCAACAACGCTGAATGATCTCTCTACATGCTTTTTTTTTTTTTTTTTTTTTTTTGAGACAGAGTCTTGCTCTGTTGCCCAGGCTGGAGTACAGTGATGCAATCTTGGCTCACTGCAACCTCCACTTCCCAGGTTCAAGCAATTCTCCTGTCTCAGCCTCCTGAGCAGCTGGGATTACAGGTACCTGACACCACGCCCAGCTAATTTTTGTATTCTTTTTAAGTAGAGATGGGGTTTCACCATGTTGGCCAAACTGGTCTTGAACTCCCAACCTCAAGTGATCCACCTGCCTCAACCTCCCAAAGTGCTGGGATTACAGGTGTGAGCCACCGTGCCCAGCCTCTACAAGCTTTTATTCATCATAACCATACACATTTATTGTTGCATATCATAAAAAGCATAAAGCTTTAAAAGCCTTTTCTAGACTAGGCCACCTCTACCTCCCACTTTGTGTGGTTTACATTGGTTTCTGTGTGAATCAGTTGATTATTGCATTCATGTTTTATCTCCCAAATACTGCTAGCTCCCTTAGGATGAGGTTATTGTTTTATATAAAAGATCCCTTTCAAAATAAGTAGCCTCAAAAAAGATTCTAACTCTTGATTTACATAGCAAAGTATTAATTAATAGCATCTTCCAAGATCAGACGAGATTGAGCGTGTTTGGGGTGGTATGTCAGTAGACAAGTAATAGCATCTTAATTAGTTCATGTAAAACAAATCTCTAGCCACATTCACTCCAACTTTCAACATCACAAAATATGTGGTATTTCCTAAAAACATAGCTTTCTATGTCATCATCAAGTGAAAGTAAATACTTGCCCCTTCTATAAAAGAGCAAAACCTGTTCAACTTAAATAATGAAATACGTTATTGTTAAAAGAATCCTTTTCATTCCTAGAGTCACAGAAACTGGATACTGAAAAGGAACTTTGAACCAAGTCGATAGCATTGGGAGTGGGTATAAAGAGTGACTAGGAATGACATCTTTCTTGCTCCCCATTCGCACATATACCACTCTATTTTGCCAGATACACCAGGAAGCTTTTTCAAATACACACACACAGACACAGACACACACACACACAAACACCTTTACACCCCAACCTCTCACTGTGGCATTAATAGGGTAGTGAGCCTCTGTGAATGATGAAACTGAGTAGTGTCTTTGGTGTGTTGAGCCAAAAAATAGATTGAAATCACTGACAATACCAATCCTCATTTTACACATATGACCACTACAGCTTTGAGAAGATAAAATGACTTGTTCCAAATTACTTTTGCCAGAGAAAATAACCTGAATCTCAGATCAAGTTGTTCTCTATTTCTTTTGTACATTTAAAAGTGTGGGGATCCTCTTGGAATTAGCCTGTGAAATCTATTTGCATTGAAAGGTCAATCTCAGGAATTTCAGAGTAAAGGTTGTGTTCGTATATATGGGGGAAAGCATACTTACAGTTTTAGTATCAATGCAATTTGATATAAACTCTCATTAGAAAGTCTAAGTTTACTAAGGTATATATTAATTTATGTAGGTATAAAAATAGTAGAGATGAATAAAACATCACTTCAGTATTTCATCTCTCTTCATCTTGACAAGTGAAGTTCAGGTGTGGTAATATCTATTATGTAGGGGCTCCCCAAAGAACTTCGGGTCAAGAAATACAGAACATAGGCAGTATATAAACGTACTTACTGTTGCATCTTGTCCATGGAAAAAAAATACAGAAAGAACATTTGAGCATAATAAATCTCCCCTAAAAGTATTACTTGCTGCAACCTGTCTGCAGCAGTCAGAGGAAGGAAGTCAGCAAGAAAGGGAAAGAATGCCAGGTTGCAAATGCCAAACAGTCCCATCATTTGCAATTCGAGAGAAAGAGCAGATTCCTAAAACTCAAAGTTCAAATTCAGCTGCTAAAATTACAATGGTCTCTTAGATTTTAGAATCAATTTTTCCATGAGTAAAGGTGATCTTAATCTAAAATATTAATAGTGAAAACCACAGAGGATACGTGCTAAAAGAGACTGCAGAAATTATGTCTAACCTTCTTATTTTCAGATGAGGTTAACATGGATTAGAGAGTGTTTATTTGACTCCTAGTCCAGTGTTCTGTCCATTACATTTTGTTATGAAGAACTATAATTCTAACAAATTACTTCCAAATGCCAGGTAAGTCAGGCCCGATTAAAAGTCTGTCTTTGTTATTTGATTATAGCTGTTAAGTGGTTCTGAAGAACTAATTCTGAAGGATTTATAGATAATTTATTATTTAGTTTTCTTTTGTAGAAGTTTTGACAAGTTTTTAATCTGATATTATGATGCTTTTGGAAGCTGACAGATGTTGCTCCTAAAGTCATATTTCTCACTTAATTACAGTTTTGATAAAGCAGCCTGGGTAATGTTAGCTGGGGGAGTATTTAGGACACATAGGAGCCAAGTCAGATAGAAGTCACAGAAGTGTTGCAGTCAAGAGGCCTTTGATTATAAGGTGCATCTTTACTTTGTAGATTACTAAAAAAGAAAATGCAGCCAATTGAACTATGATATGCATTGACACTGATTTCTGCAGTTAAAAAAATGAAGAAATATGTTTCCTATAGTCATTGAAATACAGTAAGTAGTTGGTTAGGAAAGGTAAGGACCTTTCTAAAGAGGAAGAAGCAGAGTAGAGGTGAGAGTGCATAGCATGTAGAACCTGGGTTACAGGCTCCTTTGGGAAGCAGTGAGAGATTAACTGGAAGGCTGCAGGACCTAGGACTGGGAGGTGTAGGAAGTGAGGACAGACCTAAGCCAGTTGTCCTTAGCCTCCTGGTTCTATTTAATTAGGGAACAGGATAATGTATCAGAATCAATCTTAACAATTTAAATGGGAGAGCAACATTCAAAATCTTGAGACTCTCCTAGAATTTAGAAGAGAAATAAAGTGATTAAATACCAGCTTTCTTTTTATTTTTTAGGCAACAGTGGGCCTCTGAAAAGCAATGAAATAAACAAGTTTTTAGAATATGAATCTAACATGGATGTGAATAATTATGGTCTGCCAAAAATCTTGTCTTTTTTTTTTGTCGTTGTTGTTGTTCAGAGGCCTCCTTCTAGAGTAACAGTATTGGTGTGATGACTAGCCTTTTTTCTATTTTACCAAGTTGTGCTACTTCTCTGAGAAAAATCCAAGTTTTACGCTTAATAGCAAAGAAGCCAGTGGCTATTTATATGAGATTTTTACCCACCCTAACCTTAGACTCAATGCCACAACACAGCATGCTAAATTAGGTTAAAAAAAAAAATGATTCACTCTGGGTGGAGTACAGACCTGCCCATAGCCATCAGTTTTACTGCAGGCAAAATAAAGACACACCTCTTCCTGAAAACACAGACAACACAAATTACTGTGGCCAGCTTCTTGCATTATAATTTTTACATCAGCTCACCCCTAACTGCTAATCACCTAGTACTACACCTGATACTACAATGTAAACACTGCCCTTTCCAAAGACCAGGCTTCTTTGGTGGTATTCTGTGATAACTGTCATTCTGTAGTATCCTTGACATGTCTCCCTCTTACAAGATTCTCTCATCTCTGACTGTGTTTTATCACCTCTGTCCTATCACTGTGAACAAGAAAATGCCTTCCTATTTGTCCCTTGCTAAATTCCTACTCATCTTGTAAGAATCAGATCTTCCAACGACCTCCAGCAGGAGTTTGGGTTTCTATGCATTGAGCAGTTACCTCTTTCTTTTTCTTTTGTTTTTTTAAATACAAGTAGTACTCCCTTATCTCCAGAGGATACATCGCAAGACCCCCAGTGGATGTCTGAAACCATGGGTTGTACTAACTGCTATATATATATTTTTTTCTTATACATACGTACCTATGATGACATTTAATTTATAAATTAGGCACGGTTAGAGATTAACAGCAATAATTAATAATACAGTAGAACAATTATAACAATATGCTGTAATAAAAGTTATATAAATGTGGTCTCTGTCTCTCTCAAAATGTCTTACTGTACTGTACTCACCGATTTTCAGACTGAGATTGACCTTGGGCAACTGAAACTGTGGAGAGAGAAATTGAGGCTAGGAGGACTTTCTATCAATTCTTGCATTGTGTTGTACACTCCTTAAGGGTAAAAGCCATGTTTCTTTGGAATCTTATCCCAAAAACTTAGCAGAGTGCCTGGTACATAATCAGTGGTCACTGAATGTTTTTTGATTGATTAGATGATGGAGATTTATGCATGTCTAGCTATACAGTTTGTTTATCATATACAATATTGGCTTAATAAGATATTCTTTGGCTTCAAAATTAGAACCTAATAGGAAGCTTAAGACATAAAACTAATTTGAAGACAAGGAAGCATGAAATAAGTGTTCCAAAAAGAAATGCAAGAACATTTAGGATGGATATACTGCATCCAGCACGGGTGACTAAGTGATAATAATTATGCTAAGTCTTGGGGAAGAAAGGATGCTATTTCAGGAGGTCGAGGAGAGGAATATGTAGTTATTCCATTTGGAAATAATACTCTAGGCAAGGGACACAGACATGAAAGTAAGGAATGTATTTGAAGGATGGTATCTTCTATTTGCATAGCTCAAAATTTTAAACAAGAGGTCAGTGGCTGATAGAGCTAGGCAAGGAAGTTGAAATCACATTATGGAAAAGTTTAGAATTTAGTAAGCAGTGGAGAGATGTAATTTCTGCATAGAAAAAAAATACTGTCATGAGATTTTATGGAGATTAATCCCTGCTCTGACTGGATTAGAAGAAGCAGAAACTGTAGGCCAGGGGTGCAGGGTTTTTTAGGAAAGAAATATAAGACAAGAAGTTAAACTAGATAAAAACAAGATGAGGATGTATATAGTGATATTGTAATGTATAAAGAAAAGTGTCTCATTAGACTTGCAAGCTGGTCCATTTACATTTGTTCGCATTTTAAGAGAAACATGAACAAACCAAGGCAAGTCCAAAGGAGAATAATCAGGATTTGAGGGGGAGGGAGGGATGAGGGTCTGCAAGTGGTGAGTTCCTGATTAATCAGCAGGGGAAAAAAGACCAGGAAGGAGGAATGTGATAGGCAGCTTCAGTTATTTGAAGAACTGTCCTCCAGAAGAGACAACATCCTTATTCTGTTTCTTCAGAGAGGCAAGAAGAGACACCATAAAAGTGGACTGTGTCCAGAAAAGTGTGTCCAAGATATGGAATGATTTGGAAACTGTGTCACACAAGAAGAATAGAAGTATTTTTTATGATAAAGGAGAATTTTGAGGAACTTGAATACCACCTTCAAATACGTGCAAGGAAAAATGGGACTTCTAAACATTCAGTTAACTCCATGTAACAGAACCATCTAATTTATAGATAAACAACTTTTCTCTTTACCAATTATAGTGGGCCATCTGTCAAATATTATAGAGTACATGAGTATGTTGGAAGGAAATGTTGACAGTGACAAATGTTTTTAAAAGGGAAAATTAATAGTGTCCACTACATTTATTTTATTAGTATCTCGAATATTAGATGGAAAAGAAAGGAGAATCAATGGGCCACTAATGGCTTAGAGCTTATGTCTATAAAATTTACTCATATTATTGCATTAATATTTCAGAATTCATAGTCTCAGATAAATACAAAATATAGAGAGGCATATCAGGAAGTTTAGATTACCTATGTATAAATAATTAAATCTCTTTCTTAAAATGAATACCAACACCAAATTTTATAATATAAGGAGTCATGATGGCACAGTATGAAGAGCTGTAGGTTGACATCAGGCATACCTAAATTTGAAGCCAGCTCTGCTACTTACTAGCTATTTTAACTTTAGCATGTTATTTGGCCCCTCTGGGTCACGGTTTAATCATCTATAAAACAAGGATATAATTCCTCTCTCCAGGGTTATTATACAGATTAGTAATAATGTTTATGTCATATATAAAAAGAACCTCATACATATTTGATATTTTAAATGGCAATTATTAATGTTATTATCAGAAAAGGTTTTAACAAGCATGTTACATAGATGCAAATGGTAAAGTGGAAAGAATGTGGACTTTGGAGTCAGACTGACCTAGCTTTGAAGCCTAGCATTGTCACTCACTAGCTGTACATCCATAGCAACCTGATTAACCAAGCTGAACTCAGATTATCTGTAAAATAAAAACACTGCCTGGGCCAGGCACTGTGGCTCACACCTTTCATCCCAGCACTTTGGGAGGCTGAGGCAGGTGGATCACAAGGTCAGGAGTTCAAGACCAGCCTGGCCAACATGGTGAAACCCTGTCTCTACTAAAAATACAAAAGAATTAGCTGGGCATGGTGGCACATGCCTGTAATCCCAACTACTCAGGAGGCTGAGGCAGGAGAATTGCTTGAACCGGGACCCAGGAGGCAGAGGTTGCAGTGAGCTAAGATTGCGTGGCTGCATTCCAGCCTGGGCTACAGAGCGAGACTCCATCTCAAACAAACAAACAAGAAAAACCCAACACTGTCTGTCTACTCCACTGGTTCAGAGTATTAAATTAGGTCATGTTTATTATTTTTGTTTTTAGCATAGTCTGGTATATAGTAAAACCTCAGTGTTAAATTTCATTTAATTTCCTCAAATATATGAACAGGCTATACCCCACTTATGACCTCTTAACATGTATTTTACAGACTTAGGTGGACTGGAAGTCCTGGCTGGGCTCCACAGTCCCTGAGGGAAAGGAGAGCTTCCCTTTTTTGAACATCCAAACCCCGGGGACTGATTCACCTAACTGCTCTCTATTAGGCAACCCTTGAAAGGAAACTTCTGAGTTTTAATAAATGAAGAGAGGACAGAGACTCGTCTCTTGTTTTATGCAGAAGTAAAGAGTTTAAGTGACTAATGTCCAGGCACACTTATTGAATTACTCCTCTCTAAACCTTATCTAATGCTTCTGAAGCCCTACATCTTTCAAGAGGGTGTAGTGATCAGAGGTAAGGTTTAAAGTCTACCACTTAGACCTGGTTTTTAACTTCTCATCAAAATACCGCAGTCTGTATCGAGTGTTCTGATCAGGCTTGTTTCTTTATTATTGAGGTAATCTACTTTGCTCTTTCTCTGCACATTTAACCATGGTGTTCTTTTTATTGAGAAAACCACCCCTTTTGGGCTGTTACATAAATTGTGAGCTATACTTCAAGTCACCCCAAGATCTGCCTTCTTTGTGACAGCTAGTGATCCTTCTGACCCACAGTGATTTTCCCTACCTTGATCTTTCACAGCCCCAATTCTTCCATGTTTTGTCACTTGCTTTGTATTTTGAGTTATTTTCTAATTATTTCATGTGTGTAATTTACTTTCCCAATAGAAATTTAAGTCTTTGAAGAGAGGAAACTGTATTATTGGATATATTTTATTTTTTGTTTTTGAGACAAGAGTCTCGCCCTGTCGCCCAGGCTGGAGTGCAGTGACACGATCTCAGCTCACTGCAACCTCCGCCTCTTGGGTTCAAGTGATTCTCCTGCCTCAGCCTCCTGAGTAGCTGGGCTTACAGGCACCTGCCACCACGCCTGGCTAATTTTTTATTTTTATATTTTTAGTAGAGATGGGGTTTCACCATGTTGGACAGGCTTTTATATCCCGCACTACACCTAGCAAAAAAATATAATTGTATAATTATCTAATTAAGATTTATTGAAATGCTTTAAGTTTTTAGATTCTAGTTTAAGTTTCTATGCCAATACTTTATTACTTTTTTCGGTTCCTTTGCCTTTGAGAATTTTCTTAGCATTTTTAATTTAATTTAATAATTGAGTGATTATGACAGGAAATCATTTCATGTAAAAAACAGACCAAATATTCTGGTTCCTAGCCTGTTTTCTTCCATTTAGATATGATGGTACTAAAGCAAACAACAAATGACACTTCTGCTTATTTAGTGATTCCACTATTCTGAATATATATTTCATGGCAATAAGAATTTGTTGAAGTTTGAAGGCCTTTTTACAGTCTCTGAAAAGACTTAAAATTATTGTTTTCATTCAAATTATAGATGGTTATAATCTCTAACAGACAGCTGAGACTTTCATTTTCACTGTAAGGTTAATTTTATTTGGAGTGTCCTGTAAAAAAAAAAAAGAAAAGAAAGAAAGAAAGAAGGAAGGAAGGAAAGAAGGAAGGAAGGAAGGAAGGAAGGAAGGAAGGAAGGAAGGAAGGAAGGAAGGAAGGAAGGAAAAACTTTGGCTTTACAAAAATTCTTTTTAGTGTAAAAATGACTGAGAATATTATTATTCCCTTTATATGAAATGTCCAGCTAAGGAAAATTATAGAGAAAAAAAGTAGACCAGTAGTTGCCTTGGGCTAGACTTAGGAGTTGCCTTGGGGATTAAGTATAAATGGACGTGAGGCAACTTTTGGGGCAGTGAGAATGTTCTAATACTACATTATGGTGGAGGTTGCACAATTTTGTAAATTTCCTGAAAATTATTGAATTGTATGCTTAAATAATTCATGAATTTTGTGGTATGTAAATTATTTCTTAATAAAGTTATTAAAATAATTTATGAAAGTACAGGGTTAAATTTTATTTCATAATAAATGTAAATTGTCCTTAGTATCCATTTATGAAAGTAAATATGTTGATTGAAATTATTTCATTAGAAAAACTATTGTTACTCTTTAGTTGTATGGCTATATGTAGGTCTTGTATGATTTTTATTAATTTATATTGAACTACTCAGTAGAATTTTTAAAAATATGGCTACTCATATGTAAAAGTTACTGGACTGGTCTTCTTATTTTTCTGACCTTTTTATTTCCATATAAATTCAGATGATTTCTCATTAATATTTATGATATTCTGCTCTGAAAATAATATAATCAATTACTTGCCTTTTTAAGTCAAATATTCTACCCTAGTTGACTATAAAGTGATTTTTTTCAAAGGAAGTCTTAATTTTTCATGTATTTCTGAGATTAAATTTGAGAGATGTTCACATTGGGGGGAAAATCAAATTTAGTAAGCTGTGAACTTTGGCAATGAAAGATTGAACTACTGGTTTAAATATTTGTTAATATCTGCTCACTATTCCATTCACATAGCATAAGAATTTCCCCTATGCCTGATATTTTTGGCTTCATATTTTTAATTTCCATTTCTGGATTTGTATTCTTATGTCCAATTAAGCATTCATGCTGATTTTTTTTTTACTTCATAAATACATAGTATCTATGATGGTTAATACTGAATGTCAACTTGATGGGACTGAATGATGCAAAGTATTGACCCTGCAAGTGTCTGTTAAGGTGCTGACAAAAGAGATTAACATTTGAGTCAGCAGGCTGGAAAAGGCAGACCCACCCTTAATCTGGGTGGGCACAATCTAATCAGCTTCAGACGCAGCCAGGATATAAAGCAGGCAGAAAAACGTGAAAAGGTTTGACTGGCTTAGCCTCTCAGCCTACATCTTTCTCCCATGCTGGATGCTTCCTGCCCTTGAAACTCCAGACTCCAAGTTCTTCAGCTTTGGAACTTGAAATGGATTCCTTTTGCTCCTCAGATCATGTGAGTTAATATTACTTAATAAACTCCTATATATATATCCTATTAGTTTTGCCCCTCTAGTATCAATCAAAATTTGAAGCTACAAGAGAATTTAGACATCATCCAGTGCAACTTATTAAATTATACTTTTGATAGGAGATGCTAAATGGTTAGGGAACTTGTTTGGATCTAGGGAATTAGTTGGTTATATACTCAGCTCTTAATTGCCAAGGAATAGTCATGATGAACCAGCAGACTTTCCTCACCTAGTTGGGGAGAAAAGAATTAGATTAATTTTTGGTTCCTTGAACTCTAGAATTCTATAAATCTATCAACTGTAACTATGTCCAATATAATGCTATGGATGTTACTCTTCTTAATTAACTATGTCTAGCTCCACTTTCTCATAGTCCAACTATCATTTATCTTGGATTATAATGTGTAGATCCTATCTGCCTGGCTCCCTGAACTTTTTATAGAAAGGAGTATATACTATATACTATATTAGTAAAAGCACACACTCTGGGTTTAAACTCCCTGGGTTTGGGTATTGGTTCTGCCACTCATTTAGACTGTGTCCTTGGACAGGTTATTATCCTCTCAATATGGGGAGAATAAAATGCTTCATAAACTGGTGAGGATTAGATGAATTAATACATGCTTGAAATAGTCCACTGAATATAATAGAAACTCATAAGATGAATAATTAATGTAACTCAAATCAATTGGTTGAGATGAGTAAAGAGATATATATTTTTTTGTATATATCTATATATACTTATATATCTGTATATATGTATATATACTTATATATAGATATATAAGTATATATCTGTATATATAGAAATCTATAATGTCTATATCTACATATCTATATATAAGTATATAGAGAGATATATAGTATATATAAACATATATAGTATTTCAGTGCCTCATGGCATATATAAGTATATGTAACATTTATATATTTTATATAAATATATACATATATAGATATATGCTATATATACATATATACAGAGATAATATATATGAAATATATAAAATATATATAAAAATATATAAAATATATAAAAATATACATATATAGAAATATACTTATAGAGATAGCTATATATTAGATAGCTATATATAATATGCATATATACATATATACATATATGTATATATAGATAGCATATATTAGATATCTATATATAATAATACATATATTTATAAGAGATATATAGCTGTCTATATATAAATGTATATCTATATATGTATATATGTATGTTATATATAGCTATCTAATATATATAGATATCTGTATATACTAATATATAGTTATATATTTTATAGATATATGTAAGTATATATATATCTGCCTCTTTATATACTTATATATGTAGATGTCTGTGTATATATAGCTGTTTGGGGTCCTACTTAGCCTAGCCTTTCTTTCTCCATAGGTTTAACTGTAGAGCTGTGTTTCTTTTTCTTTTTTTTTTTTTTGAGACGGACTATTGCTCTGTCTCCCAGGCTGGAGTGCAGTGGCGTGATTTCGGCTCACTGCAACCTCCGCCTCCCGGGTTCACATCATTTTCCTGCCTCAGCCTCCCGAGTACCTGGGATTACGGGCACCCGCCACCATGCCCAGCTAATTTTTTGTATTTTTAGTAGAGATGGGGTTTCACCATGTTAGCCAGGATGGTCTCGATCTCCTGACCTCGTGATCCGCCCGCCTTGGCCTCCCAAAGTGCTGGGATTACAGGCGTGAGCCACTGTGCCCAGCCACAGCTGTGTTTCTTAAACTTAAGTAATGTGTAAATATATTGTAAAGAAAATACCTCAGACTTCTATGAATATACTTACAAATTCCAGTTGAAGAACTACATTAATTAAATGCTGCCACCTTCCATGGTAGCTTGGTTCCAACACAATGAGAAACTCAAATGCAAATTTTGATGCTGAAATCAGGTAACCAGTACTTTATTGTTAGATCTTCAGCTGATTGAGCATTTTAATTTTTTTAGGTCATCATCAAAACAAAAACACACATTTTAAGCATATGAAATATCTTGAGACTATTGCAGCAGACCCTAGTTGAGAACAGTTGCTTCAAAGGCAAAAATAATACACCTATACACACCAAACAGATTGTTTTATATTCAAAACTCCAGTATCAGTATTTGTTTTAATCAGTTGAAATTACTTAAGAGTAATACCAGGCCTGCTGCCAGTGGTGGTAGCAACTGAAGCTGATTTTTATCAGATCAAGAGTGAGCCAGGACAATGCCAGTTTGGGGCCAGCTCCAGGTAGAATGATAAAAGTTTTTGAGGCTTCTGTCTTCCTTCTGTTACCCTACTGCATTCTCTCATCCTTCCTCCTGTCTGTGCCCTTTGTCAGTGCCCTTACCCCTAACCGGAAAAGCTCCTCATTGAGATGCTTGACATGTTACTTTTCCCAGCCTATTTATGTTTTAATAAAGCAAATCTAAGTCCCTGAAATACCTCAAGACTTGTTAGAATCTCTTAAAATTTCCAACACTCTGAGTTCAATAAGAAGAAATGAAAGTACATATATTTTTATAAATTTTTTATGTTTGCAAACCAAGAAACATGCCATTTCTCCCAGTAAAAATGGGGCAAGTGAGGACCACTTTGCCTTTTCTCCTGAACAGAGTAGTCCTCATTTCCCCCTTTTTTCTTTATAAAAAGGAAATGATGATAAAACGTTATTAATTGGATACCACTTCAAATGGGAATTAGTTACACATAGAATATTTCATATATATTAGTATAGAAGTCATTTAAGATACAAGCATTTTATCCTTTTGTAAGTTCTTTTGTCTAAAGTTTGTTAAGAGGAAAGCCAAATATTCTTTTATTATATACTAAAAGATGTAAATATTATTAATTTATGTCCTATAGCTCCCTATGGAAAAGGGAAACTCAGTATTACCATAAACAGGATCTGTTCTTTATGTGAGTAGTTAGAAGCTAATTGTAGGTTTTTGAGATTTAATTTAGTCTCTGGTTATCATGTTTAGAATCTTATGACATGATTTGTTTTAGAGAAATAATCTGCTTGCAGTTAAGTACATTCCTTAGGTGTCAGCCTGGTTAAACAGTGTCTGTCCTCAGTTGGTAAACATCTACTTAGATGCCAGTGATGCGATAGAAACTGTCGTGTCAGCTTATAACATTCCCAGAGGGTTGCACTTTCAATGCAGATGGGGGGAAGGACAAAGTAATAGCTTCTTGTTGGGATTACAGTAAGTGAGGGCTCAAGTGAAGATCCCTTAGTTCCTTGAATGATCCTTTAAAAGGTAATAGTTTTCCATTTTTTGCTTTCTATTCTTGCATATGTAATGAAAATAAAGTGAACTTAGAAGTATGGGCTTAGTAAATTCTTAGTAAATTACATTCACATGCTATAAGATTTTAATCAATGAGTATCTAATGGGGAAGGCAATTTATATTTAATACCATCCTACAACATACCTATATTTTAAACTGTTAATCATCCAGTAATCCATAAGCCTAGGAAAGATAGAGCCTGGCTATGACTTGTTCTATCTCATTTGTTTTCATTTTCTTTTTTTTTTTTTTTGAGACATAGTTTCATTTTGTCGCCCAGGCTAGAGTGCAGTGGCGTGATCTCAGCTCACTGCAACCTCTGCTTTCCGGGTTCAAGCGATTCTCTTGCCTCAGCCTCCTGAGTAGCTGGGATTACAGGCACGTGCCACCACGCCCAGCTAATTTTTTTGTATTTTTAATAGAGATGGCGTTTCACCATATTGGTCAGGCTGGTCTTGAATTGCTGACCTCAAATGATTCACCCGCCTCTGCCTCCCAAAGTGCTGGGATTACAGGTGTGAGCCACCGCGCCGAGCCTGTTCTATATGATTTTGAAACCTAAACCCTTTCCTCTTAAACAAGCAGACATCTGTAATATATGAAGCCTAATTGTAAAATAGATAAAGGTAACAGACTGTATGGTTGGTATAGTTTCTGGTTAGTGCTAAATGATTGGAACAAAGAAAGGAGAGATTACTCTGGATTGGAATGATCAAGAAAAGCTATATAAGGATATAACTTGAGGTGGACTGTGAACTGGGTAGAAACACTGGCCACAGAAGGAATGAAGAATGAAGATACTTGTTAGTATGGGTTTGAAGACATAAAGGAAGAGGATTGTTTAAGGGTAACATTTGGGTTATTGGTGTTTCGGTGTTTAGCACTGTACCTAACATCTGTGTAGGTGCTTAATAAATGTTTGTTGAATTGAAAACATTCTGGGAGATGAGGGAAATAACTGAGAGTGCACAATCTTGTCCTGTTGGAGGTAACAGAGTTAAGGTGCCTTTCCACAAATGGCTAACCTGGTAAGGGTTATGGATGAATGGGAATGGTGAGGAAGAAGACAGCACAAGTCAGCTTTTCATCTGATTTAAAATAATGGGCCTAAAACGGGGAATTTTGAGGTCATGAGCAAAGTCAATGAAAGAATTAACACCTGAGACTTCATTGAAGCTGTGAGGGGAGTAGGAAAGATTTGATTAGCCACTGAGGCCAGGGAAAACAGATTCAAAAGGAAATAGCCAAATAGCAAGTAGTAAGGAGCAAGGTGAAATTTGAGAACTAAGTTTGGGTTATGTTTATATACAAGGTTTTCCTATTTTCTTCTCAGAAATCTGAGGTGCAGTGCAAGGAAATAATTAAGCCTTCGTGTTCACCATTCCGAATCTAACTTGTCAATCATATCAGATTTCATACCTTTTTCAAGTCAATACACCTGGTTGCCTATGTGTGCCTAGGCCTTTGGGTTATAACAGTATATAGAAATTAAAAATATTCACCTTACACAGTTTCTCTTAAAGAATGTTTAGAAAAGCATTAGGTCACACAGCTCTAGTATCAGAGTTGGAAAAAAACTTGATAGGGTTCGTTTTAGAGGTTCTGACAATTGTAATATTTTTAGTAGTTACAATGTAAGAGCTCTGTCGTTCCCATCATCTAATTATAATGTGCAAAGACTGATTGCATGTACTCTTTGACTACAGTTCTTGGCACTAATAACCCTAAACAAAGCTGGAGGCGCTAATTACCTCCTTTTCCTAATCTGAATTTTGATGTGCTTTTGAACTAGTAAGTCTTCTGGCATTCTAAGAAGACTTACCCCATCACTGGGGAGACGTTTACTTCAGCATTCAGAACACTAGATTTTTGAATTAAAGTTTTTTAGAGGAGTTTTTTATGCAGTAGCACAAATAAATTATTAGTGTCTTTATTTTTATATGCCCCAATCGTCATTGCCTGAATATAAGAAGGAGATAAGTGTTAACAGTTTACTCAGGGGATATGTGTACTTTTTGATAGAAAACATGGAGACTATGAAAAGCATTCATTTTGTCTCCTGGTTGTCAGGTTCTGTCTATAACTGATAATATGATCCTATGTCTTTTAAATGTGCTGTTGCCTGAGTTTCTTGTGGTAATACTAAAGGTAGAAAGAAAAAAAGTTAACTTTGCGTTTATGTTACATGAAAGGAAAATGATTCACTGAATTACTGAGCACATCTGAAAAATGACAAGGCAGAGGCTATTTGTTCCTTTTTCATTAAAGAACCAGGAAATTCTTTTTTGATTGATGACATTGTATTAATATTTAGTCTGATTTATTAGTGTGAGGCAAACATCTTTTTTCCCCAAAGTGTTGACTTAGAGAATGTGGATTTACATAAAAATAAAGATAATTTAGTTTATGGTTTTTCTTCTTCTTTCAAAATTCAGTTTCTTAACTTTTTGTTGGAATTTTTTCTCACTTTTAAAAAAAACCTTTAGTTTTGTGACTTGGGCAATCTACTCGGCCTCAATTTTCTTATCCCTAAAATGGGGTTATTAATCCACCTATTTAACAGGGTGGTTGTTAGGATTAAATGAGATCATATCTGTGGAACGATTCAAATGATTAGAACAGTAGTACCTCATAGTTAACTCAGTGAGTAAGTGTTAGCTATTGTTTTAAATAAAATCAGTAGGATTTCAACCACACTGGCAGGTGTGTCCAGCTCTGCCCTTTGCTAGCTGTGTGACCCTAAGAATGTTACTTAGCTTCTTTGTATTTCAGTTTCCATGTCTGGAACACGGAAGTAATACTGATGCCTACCTTGTAGAGTTTTGTAACAATTAAAGCAGTAGTTAATGCTTATAAAAGTTCTCAGAACACTCTGGCACGTAGTAAGTCTGTTGTTATAATTATTTCCAGCATTATCACTGTTTTTGTCAGGATGAGTTTTTTAAAAGCAATGCATAAAAGTACTATAAATATACATTTGTTCTATATAATGGCCAAGTAAGGAAACAAAAGCAGATAAGGTAAAAAGCACAAGAAATGAAAAAACAGAAAGAAGGCAAACAGGAATAGGCAGAAGGATAAGTACTACAAAACATACATACACATCCAGGGAGAGAGGACAGATTAGAAAGTTCCAGAAAGTTCTTCCTATTTCTAAAATTTGTTTATACACACATATATGAAATGAAATTCTAGACTACAGTAAGTGATCTGTGAGCTATTTCCTACATCATAGCATTTTTACATTGTATTTTGTTTGCTCAGTTAATTGTCCATCTTCCCCTGCAAGCTCTTGAGGGTAAGAAACATGTATGTCTTGTTCATCTTTGGAACCCTACTGTCTAGCATGTAGAAAGCTCTCAATATTTAAACTGAATTTAAAAATAAGGTTTTGCAATACTAACTTATATTTTTCCATAAATGTTTTTCTAATTTTTCCATAAATTTCCCACAAATATGTCTTGATATATTTATATATAATTCCTTGACTGTGTGTGATGTGGTTTAAAATTTTCTTTTTTCTAAAATTTTTATTTTCTTTTTAATTTGGAAGTCTCCATTCTTATTAAAATTAAGTACTTATGCTATTGAATAAAATAATGCTTGTTATGCCTTTAGGAAAACATAGTTGTTCACCATACTTTATATATCATGTGTGAACTTTTCTATTATTTTCTTCCTTGCAGAGTGTATTGTTCTTTTTGTTTGTAAAGCAGCATACTTGATGCTGCAACCAGTGACTTTTTGCCATGCATTCTTAGTACTTCTTGGAATATTTGGTTTAGGAAGTGGGGTAATTAGTACATAAACATTATGTAGCAGAACTACCCTAATTAGTGCCTTTTGGCCTGGCTTCAATGATAAACAAAGTAAGATGTGTGTCAGCATTCATCCTAACACTTTATAAAAATTGTTATAGCCCTATGGGGCAGCATACACAAGATAAGTTAAATAATATAGTAGTTGAGACCATGAGAAGGAGTTTCGTCTGTCTATTTAATAGTCTTTGCCTGATAAATTAGCTTCCTAGCTTTGAAGGCTTCATTAGTCTTAATTATCCAGAAAGCATAAACTTAGCCATCAAAGTGTATCCCTAATAACTTTTTACATCTTTAGTGAAATGTTGCCTCTTTAATCTGTACCTAAGCCAATTTCACTATCTTCCTATAATCTATAGGCAAAAAACAGCATTAGCTTAGACCATCAAAATGAAATAGATTCAGGAACTAGGTTCAGAGGCAAAACATTTCTCACCCACTTTATGGGGCCTTCCAGGAAATTTTCTTTCATTTAGTTCACTGTTACTTAAGTCTGTTATTTCAGAAGACCACTGCTTCCTATTTTTGAAGTGTAAATGCTTTAAAGATTTTCCCATTAAGATGTTGCTTTGTTGGTTCACAATACTGGGGCTACTATATAGGAACAGATCATTTTTCCTAGAGACAAGGAACAGAACTTTCTGCTAGACAGCTCATTTCTTAGAGACACTCTAAGCTTAAAACCGTTAGGTAATTTCTCATCCCTTACCCGTCTCCTTCCCTCCCATCTTTCCAAGTCTCTCATGTCTATTATTCCAGTTTGTAGCTGACATTAATTTTTAAGGACAATTACTCTTTATATACTATTTCTGTAAATCCATAACAGATCCCCAGGTTTTCCTTGTCTATTAGAAACTGTTTTTAAAAAAATGGTTTAGGCCGGGCGCGGTGGCTCAAGCCTGTAATCCCAGCACTTTGGGAGGCCGAGACGGGCGGATCACGAGGTCAGGAGATCGAGACCATCCTGGCTAACACGGTGAAACCCCGACTCTACTAAAAAAAAAAACAAACAAACTAGCCGGGCGTGGTGACGGGCGCCTGTAGTCCCAGCTACTCGGGAGGCTGAGGCAGGAGAATAGCGGGAACCCGGGAGGCGGAGCTTGCAGTGAGCTGAGATCCGGCCACTGCACTCCAGCCTGGGCGACAGAGCGAGACTCTGTCTCAAAAAAAAAAAAAAATGGTTTAAGAAACAAACGTATCTCCATTCATATTCTTGAACAACACCTCTAATTGATGAATTACTCAGAAATTTTGCTGATGAAAACATAAGTTATGAAATCTGTATATTGTATAAGACCGTTGCTTCCCTGAGAGAAATCACTCACATTGTTTCTTCTAGAACGTATTCTTTCAGACTTGTGCGTTTGAACTCTTGAAATTTTCTATGTGTTTTCTCTCTGATTGTATGTAGAAATTCCATGTTTGTTTTATGTAGATAGGATTAAGACGGAACTGTGTTCTAAAAATTGGGTTGTTTTTTATAAATTGTCCAAATTTACATGTTCCTAAAAAATATATTAAGAATGTTAGCTGGCAACCTCTTTTAAATCCATAATATGCTGACATATTAAATCTTTGCAATAAAGAATATTGAAAAAACAATACTGCTTAAAGTGTACAAATGGTATTTAATTCCACGTGCTCCTGTGCTTCCATCAGTCCCTGCACACAGGCTTCTCCACTCCTGATTCTAAAGCTCATTTACACTAAAAAGATTATTGAAAGGTACTGATTATTGAAAGGTACTTGATCTGTTTTTGAGCTTAAGAAATAGAGCTAATGGACAGTGTCACGATTTTACAAGCACATGCAGCCCATTTTCCATTCCTAGATAGATCATTTATGTTTTCTACATCACCTACACTCTTGGGTCCAGGGTGATAGAGCATAGTAAGAAGCCAAAAAGAATGAATATCTTTTGAAGAACTATTTTTTTTTTTTTGAGACGGAGTCTCGCTCTGTCGCCCAGGCTGGAGTGCAGTGGCGGGATCTCAGCTCACTGCAAGCTCCGCCTCCCGGGTTTACGCCATTCTCCTGCCTCAGCCTCCCGAGTAGCTGGGACTACAGGCGCCCGCCACCTTGCCCGGCTAGTTTTTTGTATTTTTTTAGTAGAGTCGGGGGTTTCACCATGTTAGCCAGGATGGTCTCGATCTCCTGACCTCGTGATCCGCCCGTCTCGGCCTCCCAAAGTGCTGGGATTACAGGCTTGAGCCACCACGCCCGGCCGAAGAACTATTTTCAAGCTAGTGTACCTAATTGGATGGGGGCCATAGGCAGTTTTTCCTTCAGATGCCAGCAATCTAGAAGGAGGAGTAGGATGGGAGCAGAGAGGTTGCCTTCCCACCTGGATAACTGAATGTGGTTTTCAGCAGTTCTTAAAATTGTCAGCTCACACACACTATATTTATTTATTTATTTACATATGTCTGTATGTACGTGACAGAGTCTTACTGTGGCACCCAGGCTGGAGTGCAGTATCATGATCTCGGCTCACTGCAGCCTCTGCCTCCTGGGTCCAAGTGATTCTTGATTCTCATGCCTCAGCTTCCCAGGTAGCTGGCAATACAGGCATGTGCAATCACACCTGGCTAATTTATTTCATTTTATTTTATTTGTATTTTCGTAGAGATAGAGTTTCACCATGTTGCCCAGGCTGGTCTGGAACTCTCGGGTTCAGGCAATCCGCCCACCTCGGCCTCCCAAAGTGCTGGGATTACAGGCGTGAGCCACTGCCCCCAACCAACTCACACACACTTTAAGTGGGGCTTTAGTTAATATCTTAATATCAGGAATAGAACTTGATGTGGTTTTCCACACATGTACACATACATAATAAATATCATCCTTTTACAGCTACTATAAGAATTAGTGCCTTTATCATTGGATATTCTGTTAAAATCATTAACAGAAAATGTGTTCTTTCTAGAGAAATTTTATCAAAAAATGTATACAGTGTTTGAACATGTGATTACAAAGGAAAGGGAAAGCTAATAAAGAACTTCGTAGTAGAACCATGGCCAGGCACAGTGACTCACGGCTGTAATCCCAGCACTTTAGGAGGCTGAGGTGGGAAGATCACTTGAGGTTCAGGCGTTTGAGACCAGCCTGGCCAACATGGTGAAACCTCATCTTTACTAAAAATACAAAAAGTAGCCAGGCGTGGTGGCAAGTGCCTGTAATCTCAGCTACTCGGCAGGGTGAGGCATGAGAATCACTCAAACCCAGGAGGTGGAGGTCACAGTAAGCCACGATCATGCCACTGCACTCCAGCCTGGGCGACAGAGTGTGACTCTGTCTCAGAAAAAACAACAACAACAACAAAAACTTAGTATATAACCATTTATTTAGCTATTTTTCAGATACATTTTGGAACAAAAGTGATTTTTTTTCAAACTTCTTTACCCTCTGTGGTGGTAGCAGACAGATTTCATATTCGCAGAGGTCCATACGTGGTACATATGTTGCTTAAAACTTGTGGTTGACACTGTAGTAGGAAGTATCAGTAGGGTCGCTACTGATACCTAAATTCCCGATGTTTCTAGTAGGTATAAACCAGAGTGTGATTTGTTTTTGTGAGGAGGGAATTATATATCTCATAGGTGAGCTAAATTCTTATTTTTGGCATTCATACTATAATTCTCTACCCTGATTCTTGTGTTTTTGCACATGGTAGACAAATATTAAAAATTCCACTTGACATGATTCTCCAATCAGAAATTCCTGAGAATACAGATGTTTAAAAGCTGAACTTAAGCTACCTTAAAACATTTCAGTATGTTGAAAGAGAAAAGCATATTGTATTTAATTCCTCCTTTTATAAAGAAGTTTTAACTAAACTTTAAAATTATTTTTTATTATCTGGTGTACCAGGATTGTGCAGGTAATATTCTTTTTGTTTTTAGGTCTCACTCAGTATCTCTGTTTTTTTAATAAAACAAGGGTCAGCAAACTTTCTCTGTAAAGGGCCGGGTAGTAAATATTTTAGGCTATGCAGGCCACATATGATCTCTGTAGAATCTCCTGTTTCACCACCTTCTACACTCTCTTCTTCCTCCTCCTCCTCTATTTTTTTTTTTTTTTTTGCAGCCCTTTAAAAATGTAGAAACTGGCCAAGCACAGTGATTCACACCTGTAGTCCCAGCACTTTGGGAGGCAAGGTGGGCGGATTGCTTGATTCCAGGATCTCGAGACCAGTCTGGGCAACATGGCAAAACCCTGTCTCTACAAAAAAATACAAAAATTAGTTGGACATGGTCACATGCACCTGTAGTCCCAGCTACTCAGGAGGCTGAGGTGGGTGGATTGCTTGAGCCCATGGGATCAAGGCTACATTGTGCTGAGATTGTGCCACTGCACTCCATCCTGGGTGGCAGAGAGTCAGACCCTGTCTCAAAGAAAATAATAATAATAAATAATAATAAATTAATAAAAATGTAGAAATGATTCCAAGCTCAGGTGCTCTATGAAAAAAGGTTTGGCCCACTGGCTGTTTTGGGGCCTAGTTCTAGGCCAAGTTCTGCCCCAAAGTAATGGTGTGCTTTGGGGTAGTTTGTATAATTGGCTTTATCTTCTCTAGTTGTTTTATGAAAATAACCTAATAGTCACTTCCTGTGTGAATAATTTATGAAATACCTATATATTTGCTTTTGTTTTCTAATTTTAGATACACACTTTACAGAAAATAATTTGGTCATATTAAATTTGATTAATGCTAAGATTAGTATCACCTGAGGTCAAGCTATATGGCATGAAATGTCAGAAAGTCTGAATTTGGGTCCTTGATTTGCTACTTACTAGACTCTTGGGTCGCAGGTAAGCTCTGAAACTCTGAGTTTCTACTTCCTGTTTGTCAAACTAATGAAATGACACTAACTCTGCCTACTTCTTAAAATTATTTAATTATTTTTTAATTGAAATGTAGAAACTAAAATACCGTTATAAAGCACAAAACATAAAATCATCATTAGGAGTCATTCTTTTAAACTACATGTTTTTATAACTGAATTTCCCTTTATAAATGTTATAGGAAAAAGAATTTTAATTTAAAAACCACTAACCAGTAAAGCCAATAATTCTTCATAGTATAGCATCTGGCAAATAGACACTCAGTGGCTAGTTATCTAAGGTAAGTCAGTAGCTTTTCCAACTAGAACTTACACCTAGGTTTTAATTATATTGTTCCTTTCTAACTAACCCAATGGTATCAAATACTCTCTGGAAGATAGATGATGAAGCTCTTAACATAGTGCTTCCCACATGGTAGGCACTCAGAAATTTGCTGACTAATTCTAGGACTTCCGTCTGCCTAGGCATTAGATGTTCCCATTTACCTCTCAGCTGTAAATACTACATTTTTTGTACTTAAAGTATAAAACTGTTGTCTTTCCTTCTTTCTTAGTTTGCATTTGCTCCATTCCCTGAGTAGTTCTCTTTATTTCCTTTGTCAGTGACAGAAGAATAAAAAGAAAAATATTCCCTGGGGACTGGATAGGTTCTGTCCAATTGAAAGATAGTTATTTCCCAGTTTACTTTTTTCTTGACCCTTCTTCCCTCAATTAGTTATTTCCAACAAAAGCCACTTGAAACCAAATTTCTTTTAATAAAAGCTATGCCTTGGCTAGTGGTAGCTCATCTGTTGGGGAGAAGGAAACAACAAAGGAAGCTCCTTAGAAATCTAAGATGGATTTTTCAGTTTTAGTTGGTTTTGCGTTATACACAGTTTAAGGGAGGAAGAAAACAGAAATAACTTAGTACAGTACTTTCCAAGTCTAGCTGTACATCAGAATCACCAGATAAGCTTTGAAAAACCAAGGATTTCCTGGCCTTGAACCAGACTTATTAAATCAGAATCTTGGAGGGGGTCAGAACTATCAATCTGTAATTTCAGAAGACTCAGCCAGGTTTGAGAGCCAGTCAATACCATGGTTTTTAGAGCAAGACAGATGTGAGTTTGAAATCTGGTTCTGTTACTTACTACCTGTACACCTTTCCAAAAAGCAAAGATAATACGGGTAGTAAAGCTTCATTTCATTGAGGTATTTTGAGATTAAATGAAATAATATAACATGTAAATACTTGGTACATAACAGTCAGTCATTGTTTATTGTTGTACATGATTATATTATTATTTTCTGACAGATGGTATTAGGAAAAAAGTTAGACTAAATTTAAATTTTAAATAGAATTCTTTAAGATAGAACGTGAATAAAAGTTTATTTCATGACAGTCTCAAATTAGTTATGCTACTTATCCATTATTAGCATTTTATTAATAGAAATATGCAGGTATAGAGTATTCACTCTGTAGTTTTCTTACAAGACTTGACACTTTTTAGAGTAGTATGTACATGTTGCACATAGACTAAGATGACAATTACATTCATTTGGAAAAAATTATTTAGATTTCTAATCTAACGCAGTAAAAGAAAAATGGAAAAGAAAGAGTATAAATTATTTTGTGTTGGCTTCTTGATTTACATTAGGCCCAACCTGGTTTTGTTTTTTTGTTTGTTTGTTTGTTTTTTTGGTTTAGTTTGGTTTTGTTTGAGATAGGGTCTGGCTCTGTCACACAGGCTGGGATGTGGCGGCATGATCTCAGCTCATTGCAGCCTCCACCTCCCAGGCTCCAGCCATCCTCCCAACCCAGCCTCCTGAACAGCTGGGACTACAGACTTGCACCACCATGCCGGGCTTGCTTATTCATTCATTCATTTTATGGTAGAGATGGGGTCTTGCCATGTTGCCCAGACTGATCTTGAACTCCTGGGCTCAAGTGATCCTCCCAACTTGGCCTCCCAAAGTGTAGGGATTATAGGCGTGAGCCGCCATACCTGTCCCCAGCCTGATTTTTTTTTTTTAAACTAAAGCCACAAATAAGTAAAGGGAAGCTGGTATATGTAAAAATATGAGATATACATGTTGATTTCAGCGAACATTTAGGTTTCTCTGAAAATCTGATATCAAATAACTCTACCTGAAACAAATGATGTTGGTCTGTTCTATGTTGGTCTGTTCTATACAGACTACTATGATTTTGGCATTCTAAATATTCTGAGATCTTTTAAAAATATTTTTTAGACTTTTATGTTTGTACATATTTTGAGAAAATAAGTCTGTGGTTCATGTTCCACTCCTCATACTTTTCTAAAGTGCTGTCCGACTTAAGAAGAAAAATCTTTCGCCCAATGTTTTGGAAGGGTTCTATGATATTTCTGCCAAAGTTGTATATACAAAGTGTATTCCTTTTAGTAAGGACCAGCATGATCATTTCTAAAGTGAAAATAAACAGTGAAAAGCCATTAGTAAGTAGCCAATAATATTGATTCTTTGGTTAGCGTGATAAATCAAATTTCCCAGGGGTAGTCACATAAATTATAGCATTATGTTGATAAGATGAATTTGGCCAAATTATAGCTTTAGTTTGTAGCAGAGTCAGTCTTAAAACTCAGGTCTCTTAACAGCCAGCCAAGGCTATCCCTGTATTTTGTAGTTGAAACCTAGGCAAAGCCAATTTGGTACTCGCTCACCCCTTCCCAGAAATGAAGTTGGTTGATGGCTCTTTTGAAAGTGTTAAGTTCAGGTATCTGAAAAATTGGAGGAATATTAATAATAGTTAACCTTTATTTAGTCACTGAGTTGGTGCTGCACCTGTTTATCTCATTTAATTTTTATTCTATCTCATATGAGGTAGATGTTGTTATGCCCATTTTAGTGTTTTTATTATCTATCTAGTATTTAAAAGTTCATAACATCAAAAAAGTCATAACTATTACAGTAGCTACTGTCCATCCTTATTTTTGACACTGCACTTTACTCTGTTTTACATATCATTTTATTTAATAGTCATGCAACTCTGTGAGAGTCTGAGTATGAATGTATACATTTTCAATTTGTACCATCTTACACTAAATAGGTTGAAGTAATTTTGCTGAAACTCACACAGCTAATAGCTGAAATAAGTGAAGTTTTAACTCAGGTCTGATTTCAAATTTCATTTCTTTCCTGCTACTTTATCTTACTTCACATTTATAATTTTACCTCTTACCAAAATAAGACTAGTGTTACCTAGGAAATGGGGTACACATGATAGATATCTTTTTTTCTTATACCTGAAGGAGTTCTTATGATTTTCATACTCTAATTTTCTAAACTAAAAATATGTTCCATTGTTATCAAAATGTAGAAAATCAGTTAAGTACCACAATATATGGAGGCTTTAAAAAGTTACTTAGAAAATATGCATTGTATTGATATTTCTATTTATTAGAAATCTCCCACTATGTTTCAAGGGGACTTTTGTTATGTCAAGTCAGACATAAATATTTATGGACTATATCATGGTGTCACATAGGTAATTATTTGTTTTTCTTTGAAGCTAAACAAAATTACAACAGTATATCATTCAAAGTGCTAAGCTTTGGATCATAAGTAGTTAATCTGATTAAACAGCTTAGTCACACATTCATGATAAGGATATAATGCCAAAAATTCTATAGGTTTTAATAATAATACCTTAGTCTAGGAATTCTGGTGTAAGAATTATTTTGGAAATAGATCATTTATGTGTTTGTTTTCATTTCCAACTGAAAATAGTGTAGTAATATTGATTCATCTAATATGAATATTATGACTACAGAATAATTAGAATAAAGGATGATATTAACACGGGCAATGGAAAGTTCAAATAAAAATTATTGAGTGTAAAAGTTTTACTTCTTAAGATAGTGCCTGTTCAGAATGAGGCAATTTGATATCATTGTTTTTTGCTTAAGACAGCTTTTAGAGTTTAGTATAGAAGTTGTTCAAATAGAAGTTGGTACATGTTGAAGCTGAATGCCTTCTTTTCTTAAAAGGCAGGAAATGCTCTTCTCATTTGTTAGTTTTAGTTTTCTACAGTCTAATAATCTTATGAAAGGTACATCATTTTAAATTTGAAATGTAATTGGAATGTCTTATTGAATGTCTTCAGCGATGACTTCTGGTTTTCTAATGTTTCATTTTTGAAAAATATTGACTTTTAGGATCATAAAAGGAAAAAATAAAAACTTTTT
Organism: Rhinopithecus roxellana; assembly: GCF_007565055.1. Taxonomy (NCBI): domain Eukaryota; kingdom Metazoa; phylum Chordata; class Mammalia; order Primates; family Cercopithecidae; genus Rhinopithecus; species Rhinopithecus roxellana. Next base: position 191,870,106 of record NC_044550.1, read on the forward strand.
ATATACAGTTTTGTGATAAAAGAATTGAACATATATGAGGTTGATGGTTGCAGTGTAAAGCTGGGGGGTGGGGAGAGTTGTTTCTAAGAAGTTACCTTAATTAAAAAGAGAATACCCTATTCATTGGCCATTCAAGTGGGAATATAGATATGTGGGGTGGAGAGGGGGACAGCTTTGTACCTGCAAAGCTCTAATGAATGCCACTACATGGTGGAGCTTGAGAACACACTGAGTTACCCAAAAGACTAGTTTGTCATTGCAGTGGCTCCTAGACACTGCTTTATGAGGAAAGAAAAGAGGAAAGAGGATGAACCTAGATACAAAGGGAAAGGCTTGGGAAAAAGAAACTACATCCGTGATTTTCGTAGTGCCTCTTTTGTTACTATTGTTTTGTAAATAAAATAGGTAGCAAATCCAGTCATTCAAAATTATAAATAACCACTAAAGGGAGAAGTTCAATGCTCACTTTAGCTTGGTTTCTACTGTTGTTCTTTATGGTGTGCATTTGTGTTTACAGTACTCTCTGAAACAGCTCTTCACAGCTGCTTTATCTGTAAGTTCTTTGTCACATCTAATGGAACTTTTTTGAAGTTGTTTCCATCAACTTGAATCTGTAGTTGTTCCCTAAGTTCATTCTGGAATGGCTGCAACCAGTATAAAGAAGAAAGTATTCTTTCCCCACTTTTTGATGGGGTTGTTTGTTTTTTTCTCGTATATTTGTTTGAGTTCTTTGTAGATTCTGGATATTAGCCCTTTGTCAGATGAGTAGGTTGCAAAAATTTTCTCCCATTCTGTAGGTTGCCTGTTCACTCTGATGGTAGTTTCTTTTGCTGTGCAAAAGCTCTTTAGTTTAATTAGATCCCATTTGTCAATTTTGGCTTTTGCTGCCGTTGCTTTTGGTGTTTTAGACATGAAGTCCTTGCCCATGCCTATGTCCTGAATGGTACTACCTAGATTTTCTTCTAGGGTTTTTATGGTATTAGGTCTAACATTTAAGTCTCTAATCCATCTTGAATTAATCTTCGTATAAGGGGTAAGGAAAGGATCCAGTTTCAGCTTTCTACTTATGGCTAGCCAATTTTCCCAGCACCATTTATTAAATAGGGAATCCTTTCCCCATTTCTTGTTTCTCTCAGGTTTGTCAAAGATCAGATGGCTGTAGATGTGCGGTATTATTTCTAGGATATGAACAGACATTTCTCAAAAGAAGATATTCATACAGCCAACAGACACATGAAAAAATGCTCATCATCACTGGCCATCAGAGAAATGCAAATCAAAACCACAATGAGATACCATCTCACACCAGTTAGAATGGCAATCATTAAGAAGTCAGGAAACAACAGGTGTTGGAGAGGATGTGGAGAAATAGGAACACTTTTACACTGTTGGTGGGATTGTAAACTAGTTCAACCATTATGGAAAACAGTATGGCAATTCCTCAAGGATCTAGAACTAGATGTACCATATGACCCAGCCATCCCACTACTGGGTATATACCCAAAGGATTATAAATTAGTCTACTACAAAGACACATGTACACGTATGTTTATTGCGGCACTATTCACAATAGCAAAGACTTGGAATCAACCCAAATGTCCATCTGTGACAGACTGGATTAAGAAAATGTGGCACATATACACCATGGAATACTATGCAGCCATAAAAAAGGATGAGTTTGCGTCCTTTGTAGGGACATGGATGCAGCTGGAAACCATCATTCTTAGCAAACTATCACAAGAAGAGAAAACCAAACACCGCATGTTCTCACTCATAGGTGGGAACTGAACAATGAGATCACTTGGACTCGGGAAGGGGAACATCACACACTGGGGTCTATCATGGGGAGGGGGGAGGGGGGAGGAGGGAGGGATTGCATTGGGGAGTTATACATGATATAAATGATGAATTGATGGGTGCTGACGAGTTGATGGGTGCAGCACACCAACATGGCATAAGTATACATATGTAACAAACCTGCATGTTATGCACATGTACCCTAGAACTTAAAGTATAATAAAAAAAATAAAAAAAAAAAAAAATAAAAATAAATAAAAAAAAAAAAAAAGAAGAAAGTATTAAGGGCATTGAGTTACCCAAAGTGTTACTTGTTATTGCTGAATTCTACTTTTAACCAGGACTATACTTTGGTTTTTGTTCAAAAGCACATCATTTTTTTTGTAATTAAACTATATATGGAGACAATATAGTCTTTAATTTGGTTATTAAGAATATTGGTATTCTGTTTGAAACTTGGAAATTCTGACATCAAAATTATATTTATTACTGATTAGAAATTATAATTGTATCATTTGGTTATTTTTATATCTAAGCTAAAGTGATCCTCTCTAACCCTTTATACTCTGTTTTTTATACTCTGGTTTTTTGGGTTTTGTGTGTGTGTGTGTTTTCCCAAAAAAAAAGGTGAGGCACTGTGGCTCACACCTGTAATCCCTGCACTTTGAGAGGCTGAGGTGGGAGGATCTCTTGAACCAAGGCGTTTGAGACCAGCCTGTGCAACATGGCAAAACCCCATCTGTCCAAAAAATACAAAAATTAGCTAGGTATAGTGGCACATACTTGTAGTGCCAGCTACTCTGCAGGCTGAGGCAGAAGGATCACTTGAGCACTGGGGAGGTTGAGGCTGCAGTGAGCCATGATCGCACCACTGTACTTCAGCCTGGATAACGGAGTAAGACCCTGTCACAAAAAAAAAAAAAAAAAAAAGACTGAACTTTAGTCTTTAAATGTTATATTTCTGGATTTAAGTAAAAACAGAAGAAAGATAATGAAGTGCGCTCTTTTATTCTTAATCTTTCGCTTTTATTCTTATTAAACATATGGAATACAATCTTAGGTAGTCCATGTATATTTTTATAATTCTATATTTTGTTAAAGATGTATATATTTTAGTGTCGCTTCCTTAATAGATGCATTCCTACAAAGTTTGTTCTACAAGAACTTCCTATTGTAGTGATTTTTTCCCAGTGATTTTCATTATAATATTAAAACTATAAACCATTTTTCTACTTTTGACATCTAAATGTCATAAAACCTTAATTGCTTGTAAATGTCTATATTCCTAAAAGCAGTATATCTTCCATAAAATATTAACAGTAACTTGAAATATTAACAACATTTCTGCAGTGTACCCAAAAGAACAACCAGAATCTTTGACTAGAAGGAGGCTCATTCTCATTTTTCTTCACAAACTGTTCGTTGATCATGGAGCAATCACGTAAGCTTAGTGATTAGACTACACTTGTTTTTTGCTAATGTGGAACTACATTATTGCTTCAAATTTATTTCCAAGTTAGCAATATTTCCCCCATAGCTTTTTTCTTTCCTTGAAATGTACTGATCTTTTCCAAAAGTCTTGATTGACATAAAAAATGTTTTAAAATGCTGATCATAAAAAATGATTATTGTTTTAATGGTTTATCTATTATAAATAGGATTAATCATAAAAGGATAGAATCATGAAGGCATCATTTTGTAGATGTCTTAATAGCTTTGGTTTATTGGGCCCGAGAATTCTATAAATATGCTAGTCATTGTTGGGTAATGTTGAGGCAGTTGTCAAAGTCATTAAACTTACAAGTTTATCAAGTGAATTTCTTTTGATTATTTCTAAATGCATTTTCTTTTTAGTACCCAAATGTTTCACAATTGAAAAGCAACTGGGTGTTGGGACAAGAATGTGGTATTTGGACATTAGAGGATCTGGGCTTGACATTTGATGCTACTACTTAACTGACTCTTATCTAAAACTGGTATCCTAAAAGCCTTAATTTCTTAGTGCCAGTGCTATCTATCTATCTCTCAGGTTTGTCTTAAGTATATGAGGTAATATATGTGAAACAGTAAAGAACTGGCCCAAAATGTTAGTGTTGCTGGGATTAAGAAACCCTGCTCTGTGGAATTCTCTCTTTGATATTTCCCTGCCTTTTATAGGAACTCTTTTTCACCTATGATTTTCTGTTTATGTTTGTTCATTCTTTATCATCTGCTCAGAGTTGTAAGTTTACCACAAGTGGAGACTTGGGATGTACACCCAGGGACCAGAGTCACTCCGTGACTCATTTTCTCATAAATTGTTTCCTAGAGAAGCCTCCTTTTTCAGCTAGCGCCCTTCGGATGCCTTTTTTTTTTTTTTTTTTTTAATTTGACTTTTCCAACTTAGTTTAAACACAGAAATCTCCTTTAACCCCCAATGTACACTGGTCTTAATCAGATCAAGATTTTAACCACAAGGTAAAATATTTCACTTTGCACATGAATCTTAAGAATGGGCCTTCCAGGGTAGCTGTACCCTCAACAGATTTACTGCTGTTTGTTTCGCTCCAATGCCCTGACTTTGACTGCTCTCTTTGACTATTGCCTCAGCCTTCATTTCTAATCTCTGAGAAGATGCCTTCAATTTGCCTACACCTACTTTTGCATAGATTACTTATACTAGTTTAGTCTGACTTAATTTTAATTTAATCCATTTGCTAAGGTCATTTGCGTGTTTTTTGTTTGTTTGTTTGTTTGTTTGTTTGTTTGTTTGTTTGTTTTTTGAGGCAGGGTCTTGCTCTGTCACCCAGGTTGGAGTGCAGTGGCAAGATCATGGCTCACTGCAGCCTGGGTTCAGGTGATCCTTCCACCTCAGCTTCCCAAGTAGCTAGAACCACAGGCATGCACCACAGCTGGCTGATTTATTTTTTTTAAGAGACGGGGTCTCCCTGTGTTACCCAGGCTGGTCTCAAACTTCTGGAATCAATTGATCCTCCCACTGCAGCCTCCCAAAGTGCTGGGATTACAGATGTGAGATACCACGCCCAGCTTCATTTGAATATTGGAAATACACTGTTCCTAAGTAATAGTCCTAGGAACATTACAACAATACTGTCTGTGACTATTCTCTTTTCAAAAATGTGCATTGGCTTAAATATTTAAGAGATGAGAAAGAGAAGTTCCTGATGACATTGTATGCACCAAGGTAGCAGTTGATGTGGTGACTATATCTCTGGTTAGGTAATGACACTTTTGGCCTCATACCAGCGTTTGAATTAATTCCGGAAACATATGTGTCACATTTTGTTTCATCAGCTTTCCATCTCAGCATTAATGATCAAGGCAAAAAATAAAGCATTGTGCTTTTTGTATCTAACCTCATCTGATTTCATGGTCCTGGCCAGATTGCACAGAGATGAATAGAGGACTTTGAAGTATCACTTTTCTAGTTAGATTTTCATCTTTCCTGTGCATATTTAATAGAGCCAGAAGAATGAGAAAGGCCCGAGTGTACCTCTATCTTCTTCTCTTCCTACTCCAATGAAAGGACTTCCTCTAATAGATTAATGGACGGAGGTTAATAATAAAGGTATTCACAGGAATGAAAGAAGAATTGACTAAGACAGAAGGAAATCGGGTGCTACTATGGGGTAGGTTTATCAGAATTATGACTTCCATAGTGTACTGTATATTGAGGCATTTCATTATTCATATTTTTTACAAAACACTCTATTTGGTTTTGTGAGAGTATCGTGAAGAATGTTAATAAGCCAATTTGTAGGTAAACACTGCCTCAAATTTCATCAAAATTGGTGCTTGCAGTTAGGATTCAACTCTTTTCACTGCAGTATTACAGAGGGGCTCCATCTATTTGTTACCTGAAAATTGCCTGAAACAGTGCAGAGATTTAAAAAAACTACTTCCAAGCAAAACTTGCAGTGATGTCACTCATTACCCATTGCTCTAAGAAGTGCCCTCATCTTGCTGTCTAGGAAGCACTTTTCATGGATTGCTAACTTCTGTTAAAGCTGTATCAATTACAAGCAGCTTGGCAGGGTAATTCTGATATGTAAAGCTGGGGAGGAACATCGTTCAAATTCATTTGGATAATTAGAAAGTGAAATTATACTTTGATTCATATAAGTGATACCATGTAGAAGAAATATAAACCTGTGTTTAGGTATTACTGTCAAATATTACCAATTCTGAAATATAAGGATATTCCTATTCCTTCTCATATTCCTATGAGAAGGAATGTCATAACTGGTTTAGGTAAAGAAATTGAGCATATGCAACTAAACCCACTCTGGATTTTTTTTTTTTTTTTTTTTTTTTTTTTTTTGCGACTGCCTAGACTCACAGAGGTTCCATAGTGCCTACTCTACCATGCCATAAGCTTAGGGAGGTCTTTGCTCCAGAAAAGGAACCTGTAATTAGCTCCTATGAGTGAGTAGATAGCCACATCTAATAAAAAGTTAAATATTAGGAAACTTGTGACTATACATACAAGCTACATTCTCCAGTAATAAAATTTGTATTTTGATATTTTTATCTTCGTGTTTCTTTCTGTTCTGTATTCTCATCCTCTTGTCTATCCATATTCTCTCTCCCTGTCATCATCTTTCTCTCTCTCTTCTATCCTACCCATCACCTATTATATTTAGATAAGGAAAATAGGGTTATTTTGTGGCCTCCCTAAAACTTTAACAATACCCTTTTCCATTTTTTGTTTTCCATGAGTGGTTATCATTTTCCTACTAATTTGTAGTTCTTTATATAATCTGACTACAATGCTTTATCAGTTATATGTTCACAAATATCCTCTCCCAGTCCTATTTCTTATCTTTATACTTTATGTTCCATGTGGCCTTTTATTGTAGGAGTGTTTAGTATCATCGGATTTACCAGTCTGTTTCCTTATGATTTATGGGTTTTATGTCTTCCTAAAGAAATCCTTCAGTACACACAAAATCATATGTTCTTTTCTTTTCTTTTTTTTTTTTTTTTCTTTCTTGAGTCAGAGTCTCGCTCTGTTGCCCACACTGGAGTGCAGTGGCGTGATCTTAGCTCACTGCAACCTCCGCCTCCTGGACTCAAGCGATTCTCGTGCCTCAGCTTCCTGAGTAGCTGGGACTACAGGTACCTGCTACCACACCCAGCTAATTTTTGTATTTTTATTAGAGAGAGGGTTTCACCATGTTGGCCAGGCTGGTGACTAACTCCTGAGCTTAAGCTATCTACCCACCTCAGCCTCCCAAAGTACTGGGATTACAGGTGTGAGCCACTGCACACTGCCAAAATCATCTTTTCTTTTAAGTACTGTAAAGTCTTACCTTTTATATTTAGGTCCTTATCTGGAGTTTTCAACCTGACATTCAATGTACAGTGAACACACTCATACATCTCCTCATGCAGATATGCACTGTCTAAGGATGGAGGCTACTAGCTACATTTAACTGTTTAATTTTAAACTGATTAAAATTAAATAAAATTTAAAATTCAGTTCCTCAGTTTCATACTAGCCATGCTTTAAGTGCTCCATGGCCACTGTAGTGAATGACTACTCTATTGAATAATGCAGATAAAGAACATCTCCTTCACTGAAGTAAGCAGTCTTTTGTGGTCCCCTAGGATCTTGACCAAGTCTCTCCTCTTAGTGGGCTTTGAGTCTAGCTTCTCTCTCCCTGTGACCCACAAGTGTATTGAAAGGTCAGCTGCCTTCCTATTCCTCAATAGCTTCTTCAAGGAATTTTTGCCCACAGGCAAAAAGCTGCCCTAAATACAGGATTCAGCTCTATCTTCCTCTTTCTTCTGCCAGATCCTGCCCCTATTATTATATGTTAGTTCTTTGATTTCTTCAATTAGAATTTTTTTCTCCAATTTTTCTAGTTATTCTGGACAGGAATATTTGTTCAATTTATCTAAACCCTCATTATCAGAAATGTAACTACCCAGTATTCAACCTTGCTTTCTTTAAAATATTACTTACTTATATAAAAATTCAACTTTTTAATCCTTAATTTTAATCTCATTCTATCTGAATTGAATGTATTTTATTTTTAAAGCAGTATATGTTTCTTCCCATATCCAAATCTAACTTTTGATTCTACCTTTGATTTGGTCTATCAAGTAAATAAACTGGCGTGTTTAAAAATATGTCATATTCAGCATTAACTTTAAACAAATTATAAAAGAAAGTTTGTTGTATGAATCTAAGGTACTCATGTGAATAAATGAGAAATAAGTCTAGACATTAACTCATTATCTCTTGTTTATTTATTTTTATATGTTTTGCTTGCTCAATCATCAAGTAGCTTTAATTCTTCTGAGAATATTAGTAAACTCCATGTGTATTTGAAAGTTCTTAGAAACCTGAAGCTTTTAGTACAACTTTGCTGAAACATGATTTGTCGGGAGAATTATAAACATTGCACATTAACCCGGTGAGAACAACCCAACTTTAAGAATTAAAGCTAAATTGCCTGATAGTGATTTCAGTAAGGCTGTTGTTTATGCATGTACACATTAGCATCCATAGTGCTACCGACTTTTAAAAATGTTCCAGATTTCAGTACACTCAAAAAGTTTCTAGGATATTGAAAACAGTATTCTTAAAGTTCCTGTGTTTTTTAAACTTTCCCTAGTGTACAAGATTTTATATATTTATCCAAATGAAATGGTGACCTACAATGTAATACACAGAATATAACATTGCAGATAAACTGTTATTACAGGTTCTTCCTAATAAACTTTTCGTTGCTGAATGTTAACCATAACAAGCTTTACTTTTAAAGCATTAGAGACAAAAGTATAATTTTTATTTAGCACCAATAAATAAATGATTTAACATTTTAAAGTATTTAATAAGACTGAAACCAACAGCAAAGCTGTTCTCTGGTGTACAA